>NC_067167.1:1589848-1962348 GCF_903995435.1 Acomys russatus | reverse complement strand
CAGGGCAGCGAGCCGGCGAGGCCACCCACCTGAGGTGACCCTGGACCGCACGATCTCAGAGAGGCCCTGACAGACACATGGCAGCATGTGGCTGCTCTGGCCAAGTCCAGCTGGGGCCTCCCGGAGGGCACGGAAACGGCATCCCAGAGGCCAGGAGGCCTGGCACAGAGGGAAGAGAGCCGGTTTGCCAGCCTCTCCCCGTGTGGGCCCTTGAATGGATGGCATTTTTGTAGGGGGCTGGGACACTGTGGCCTCTGAAGCTGTCCTCACTGGCTTCGCCCAAGTCCCCAGTCTGTGAATATGTCACCTCACGTGGGGACCTCTGCTCACGGTCCTGTGCTGACAACTCTGAGGTGGGAGGCAGCCTTCTCATCACTGGAGGCCCACTTAGAATTGAGGCCCTCAGAGCATGGTAGCTGCACTGCCGGCTTCAGAGAGGGAGGAAGGGGCCAAAAGCCAAGGGATGCAAGGCCTCTACCTACTGAGATGGGGGAGTTTGGGAACTCCCCAGCTCTGAGAGGGGCAGCCCTGCCTCAACTAGGGCTGTAGAGGACAAGGGAGCTTTTTTATTGTCTTATTTAACTTTCTTTTATTTTATCTGACAGACCCTAGGTCTGTAGCCTAGAGCAGCCTGGAATTTGTGATTCTCGTGTCTCAGTCTCCAGACTTTTGTGATCACATGTGGATGCTACCACACTTGGCTTAAAGTGGTTTTTGTCGATGTTGAGATTTCTCTGTGTAGCCTTGGCTGTTCTAGAACTCATTCTGTAGACCAGGCTGGCCTCCAACTCAGAGATGCCCCTGCCTCTGCCTCCCTGAGTGCTGAGATTAAATGCATGCCCCACCACCACCAGGCTGAAGGATCCTAAAAACTAAAATCTTAAAAACTAAAGTAATGGTGGAACACAGGAGAGACAGCGCAGCAGTTAAGAGCGATGGCTGCTCTTGCAAAGGACCCTTTTTCCGTGTTTAGCGCCTGAATTGGGCAGTTCACAGGTCTCCGAGGTTCAATACCCCTCTGGCCTCCTCAGTGCCTGCCCTGTGCAAGGACCCTCCCACCCCACAAGTACGCACATGACTTAAGATAAAAACTTTTAAAACAGGTCCGGGCGTGGTGGCGCACCCCTTTAATCCCAGCACTCGGGAGGCAGAGGCAGGCGGATCGCTGTGAGTTCGAGGCCAGCCTGGTCTACAAAGTGAGTTGAGAACAGCCAGGGCTACACAGAGAAACCCTGTCTCCCAAAACCAAAACCAAACAAAAAAAAACCTGTCTGCTGTATCCCAGCATCTTCTGGGAAGCAGAAGGGGCTCCGGAGAGTGAGCAAGAGGACCCTGAGCTTGAGGCCAGCCACGGCTGTATAAAACCCTGGGGCTCAGCCAGGTGTGGTGGCGCACGCCTTTAATCCCAGCACTCGGAGGCAGAGGTAGGCGGATCGCTGTAAGTTCGAGGCCAGCCTGGTCTACAAAGCGAGTCCAGGACAGCAAAGGCTACACAGAGAGACCCTGTCTTGAAAAACCAAACCCCAAACAAAATACAACAACAAAAAACAAAAACCCTGGGGCTCCATGGGTGCTGTGCTTGCCTAGCACGCACAGAGCCCTGGGTTCCGTTCCTAGAGCCACATAAGCCATGAGGCTGCACACGCCTGTCTTCCCGGCACTCGGGAGGCAGAGGCAGAGGTCAAAGGAATGTGAGATCATCCACAGCTAGGTACAGCGAGGCCTGCCTGGCCTCCGGTCTGAGACCCTTTCTCAAAAAGGAAGAAAAACAAGACCCGAGGCTTGTTTAGGGTAATCCCAGTTAGTGGCGTGAGATGACCCTGGGTTGTCAGCGCCAGCTACCTAGGGTCACCTAAATCATCCCAGCCTGACCCTCCAAGTCGGGGGCTGTGGACCGAGCGGTGACTGTGAACTCAGCAGGGTGACTTCTGTCTCCAGCCTCCTGGGCACAGCAGGCAGGGGAGGTCTCAGGCCAGCTTGTCCTCCATGCCACCCTAACTCTTGGCAGAGTCCGTTCTGCACTGGGTAGAGCAAGCGAGAGACAAGGCGCCTGAGAGAGATGAAGGCAGCAGCATGACTCAGTAAGATGGCAGACACTGCCAGGAAGGAGGGGCGCAGGACAATCACTTCAGCACTCCTGTACCCTAAGGCTGCTGTCCAGGGTCATTGCAGCAGCAGCGGGGAGGGGGTGGGGTGGGAGTGGCTGTGGGCGGGCTCTTTGAGCACACTTCTAGCCTTGTCTTACTTTGAGACAGAGTCTCATTCTAGCTTTGAACTCCCAATTCCTGTCACCTTCTGCTCCTTGAATAGCTGGGGTGACCAGGCTAGGCTGCCAGCACTCTTACCCTGTCCTGTCCTTTCTCCTCAGCTCGCCCCCTCCTCCCCCACCCCATCCTGGCCCCAATCATGAAGTAAATCACTCAGCAAGCATAATAGAAACTCAATAACCTGGCTCTTTTTCTATCTCTCTTTTTGTCTCTGGCGGGGTGTTTTTTTTTTTTTTTCCCCCTTAGCTTTGCAAGGGGAGAGATGTTTGGGAGAAAAACCATTGATGCGACCTGTGCAGTTCTGTCAGGACGATAATGTGCCCGGAAGAAAGAGAAGCCGCTGATGATGTGGGAGACACAGGCAGCTGAGAATCAGGGCGGGGGGGGGGGGGCGTCAAAGCTGGAGGCTCAGAAATGGAGAGCCGACACCCACGGCTCAGGGAAGGTATTCACAAGGGGTCTGGCTGAACCAGGGGACTGGCTGTCAAGGCGTGAGTGGAGCGAGATTGCTCTGCATCCCCGTGCTATTGCCTTCCCTGTCTCTGTAGCTCTGTCTCTACGTCTGTCTGTGTTGGTCTGTCCTTGTCTGTCTGTCTCCTTGGGTCTGTCTGTCCCCTTCTCTCTCCACACTAACAATCATAAGATCCTCACCTGCCCTCAGAGTCACAGTGAGGGAACACACCCAGCCAGAGTCAATTTGCTCTGGAGCCTGAGAGCCACAGGTGGGCCAGGCATGCGTGGAACCCTGCAGCCCTGCACACTCCCGGGCATTGGAAAACCCCACACAATCCCCTCCTTGGGCCAACACCAAGCCGGTGTGTCCTCTGTGGGTCACCACACTGGGACATATGCCCCTGTGTCCTGTGCTCAGCTCAGTGGGGACACTATGGGAGACCAGGACGAGGCAGGCCGCATACACTGCCTCTCACAGGCCTTGGCACAGTCACACATCACCAATGGTGGCAGGACACAAAGCCACCAAAGGCCCACACGGTTGTGCCCAGCTATCCGTATGCCCTCAGATGTAGTCTCTGTGGACACGTGAGAAACACAACACACAGCCACACGTCAAAACAACTGTCCGGATCTCACGTGACCATGGGTGCAGCCACAAAGCCGCCACACACAGGAACACACCGAGCCACTGTTAGTCTCAGGTGCATAGTCACAGCCAGTCTGGGCCACATGACATGGCGGGGGTATGGGGGAGAGGCAGGCTCCAGCCTTGGGTAGTGGTGTGTGTGGCACTTGGAGACCAGCAAGGAGGTAGCCAGCACTCTGCCCTGGTCTGGGGACAGAGCTGCTGGCCTGAGTCCCCTCAGCCACCCTTCCTTGGAATCTAGCAGGGCTGGGCCAGACCTGCCCTGATGGTGTCCAGGAGCCTCAGAGTAACCTGTTGAATGGGGGAAGGAGGTGAGAGGGACCAACCATCAGGAACCCTTGAGGGCAAGCTTTGTCAGGCCTCGCCCATAGGTGCCACGAGTGAGTTCTGATCAGATCCAATGTAACCTGCGACCCCAGGCAGCCATTGTACACACAGTCCCATCACTCATCAAAAACACCCATGAGAGCCCCTCCTGGGGCGCATAGGACCCCCCTTCATAGCACACTATGTGACCACAACCTTCTTGAGTCGTCCAACCCCCATCCCCCACTGTCCTCCTTTTCTCTTGAAAGAGGATCTCACTGTCACCCTGGCTGGCCTCAAACTCAAAGAGATCCGCCCGCCTCTGCCTCCTGAGGGCTGGGATTAAAGGCTTTCGCCACCACATCCGGTCCTTCACTGAGCAGAAGGGCACCGCCCTGCACCCACTGAGCTAGCCAGTAATTCTCTGTTCTAACTAGAAAGAGCCTGAAAAGCCGGGGTAGGGATGGGGAAGGTTTGGGTGGGTGGAGTCCCCGATCCTCTCCCGAGTCATCTAGGCACCCCTTACCTTACCTAGCTCCATTTGTTCAGCCCTGGCCCACTCTGCCCAGCCCCCAAGCCTGCACTTCCAGGGGAGTCTTCACAGGATACCCCAGCTTTTCCAGCCTTCACTCAATCTGATCCCCTGGGGGAGGGGGGCACTCTCACATCCCAGAGCTTTGCAAACCGCATACTCCATCTTCCCAAGGGAACTCTGAGGCCCGAGGGGATCCCGGCTCACCGAGTTCCAGCCTTGCAACCGAGCAGAGCCGCGCGAGCAGAGACAGCGGAGACAGCGGGACATCTGCAAGCCGGAGCTGAGAGGGACCTGGGGTGGGCGTGGCTTCCCACGGGTGGGCGTGGCTTCCCGCAGGTGGGCGTTTCCTGGGCAGGTGCCACCCTCTCAAACGGCCTGGTCCTGAGGTCAGGGCGGAAGGTGAGGGTGGGGGTGAGGATGGGGGAAGGGGCCGCGCTGTCCACACTGTGCAGGAATGGGACCGGGGATCAAGTCGGGGCCTGACCAAAAGGGTGGATTCCTGACCTGCGGTGTGGGCTTCAGGGTTCAGCGGCCTCTGAGGTCCCTGGGCAAGGGCGCAACATACAGCATTGGGCTGTATATTCTTTCTCTGTCTCTCTGTCTGTCTGTCTCTGTCTCTCTGTCTCTGTCTCTGTCTCTCTTTCTGTCTCTGTCTCTGTCTCTCTCTCCCTCCCTCCCTCCCTCCCCCTGGAAGGGTATATCATCACACAGCCCCAGTGGTCTTCAGACTCACTTTGTAGCCAAGGATGACTTTGAACTCCTGACCTTCCTTGCCAAGTGCTGGACAGAGCGCCTACAAGCCAGGTGAGCTCTCTGCCACCCGAGCACCCTGAACTATGTTTCTTTGTTGGTGTAGCCCTGGCTGTCCTGGAACTTGCCATGTAGACCAGGCTGGCCCAGAAATCAGATTCTCTTGCCTCCCAAATGCTGGGATTAAAGGCGTGTGCACAATACCCACTTAATTATTTATTTACCTGGTTTTAGTGGTTTTTTTTTTTTTTTCTTTTTTGTTGTTGTTTTTGTTTTTTCGAGACAGGGTTTCTCTGGCAGCCCTGGCCTTCCTGGGCGCACACTCTGTAGACCAGGCTGGCCTCAAACTCAGAGATCTGCCTGCCTATGCCTCCCAAGTTCTGGGCTTCCCAACACGGGTGCTGGGGACAGAACTCAGGACCTCTGCCTGAGCAGCAAACACCCTCACCCCTGAGCTGCGTCTCTACCCATCTATCTCTGGCCTGTTTGCTCTGGGATACCCTCCCGGGCTGAGTTACAGGACGGCAGCCATGTCTAGCCAGTATTTACATGGGTGCTCGGGAGCTGACCTCTGACCTCTGATTTGCATAGTGTGGGTGCTTTGACCGCTGAGCAGCTCCACAGCCTGGGAAGCATCTTTTGACCTTGTCTTGAGATTTCTTTGAGGAGAATGGGTGTGGGCCATAGGGAGCCATGTGCATGCCTGAAACAGGGGCATTCCTGAAGCCTCACCTGAGTGCGGTGTCACCTGGCCTCCTCCTCCCTTGCCCCCCAGCCCGGTCCCCTGGCTCTACTGTGTCCCTTGTCCAGCTGATGGGTGCTGCGTGCACCCGGCTGGGCTCATGATGGCCTCGTGGCTCAGTAGCTGAGACAGGGCAGGTGTAACTCTTTAGAGTCCTGGGTTTAGGCTGGGCTCCAAACCCCTCCCTTCCTAAGGATGCTTCCGGTCTGCAGAGAGGTGCCATCACTTCACAGGGACACAGCATGCCACCTTGCAGCTCTGCTCCTCACTCTAGAAGCAAATGCGCAGGACTGCTGCTGCTGCTTTCTTCTTCTTCTTCCTCTTCTCTTTTTAGTTTTGAGACAGGGTTTCTCTGTGTAGCCCTGGCTGTCCTGGACTCACTTTGTAGACCAGGCTGGCCTCGAACTCACAGCGATCCGTCTGCCTCTGCCTCCCGAGTGCTGGGATTAAAGGCGTGCGCCACCACCTCCTGGCTGCCCTGGACTTGGCCAGTGGGAAACAAGTTCCCCAATTCCTGCTAACCTCAGGCTGCCAACACCCACACCTCCCTAGCTGGGCACCAGCTTTCCAGACGCTCCCTGTGGGTCCCTTAAGCGACTCCAGTGATCTCCTCGTCCAAGCAGCCTGTGTTCCAGAGTAGATGTAGGTCTCATTCTGTCCCATCAGGCCAAGCCACCTGGGACAGAGGTGGTTTTTGGACTCATCCATGACACACATACAACCAGAGGAGTGTCTGAGCCTTCACTCGGAGAGGGTGAGCAGGGGTGATGGCTGCCCTGATGCACGCTTCGGCAGGTGCGTGGGTGGGTGGATGGCTCCACCGTGAAACAGGACCACAGAGCCTCGGGCAGGACAGGGAGGGGCGCTGTGAAGTTAGCAATCTTGTGGAAACACTCCTGTCAATAAATACCAAACGAGCACAGTGCAGTGTCTGTGCGCAATGGAATATTACTCAGTCATGGGTGGAATATAAGAACATATGGCACTCCCGTCTTGTAACCCAAAGGTTGAAAGCAACGTCTCAAACAGTTACAGGGACGTCCTTAGCTGCACAGGTCACAGCAGCTGATTGGCAGGAGCAGCTGTGTCCAGAGATGGTGGGTGGGTGTACTCAGGTCTAAATTGATTTTTCTTTCTTTTGGTTTTACAAGACAGGGTTTCTTTGTGTAGCCCTGGCTGTACTGGACTCACTTTGTAGACCAGGCTGGCCTGGAACTCTGATTTGCCTGCCTCTGCCTCCTGAGTGCTGGGACTAAAGGCGTGCGCCACCACTGCCCTGGTTTTGTGTTTTGGTTTGTTTCTTTTGTTGAAGGTAGGACCTCACCACAAAGCCCTGTCCTGGCCGTCACCATGGAGAAGCACCTGCTTGTGTGTGGGTCCTGCAGTGTAGGCCAGGCTGGCCATGAATGTGGAGACACACCTGCCTGTGTGCGCCACCACCCTGTCAGCTCAGCAGGGGTTTGGGGACCACACACATCTCTGGTCCCTTCATGCAAAGGAAAGCAGGGCATCATGGAGACAAGTGGTGAGGAGCACGGGATCCAAGGCTCAGGCTCCACCCACCCCAGCCACGCCCTTGAGCACAGGCCACACCCTGGCTTCCACCACTCTGGAAAGACAGGAGGCCAAGGTGAGTATGAAAAGCTGTTTAATCCCTGACAACCTAAGCCAGGGCCCTCAGGCGGCACAGCCCAGAGCTCCTCCGACCAGCTCAGAGACGGAAGAACTGCATGGACACTCAGTACAAAATGGCTTGTTAAGTCTGAGTGGCAGAGCAGGTGGCTGGGCCACAGTGCTCCTGTGCCTGTCCATTCTGGTCAGACAGGGTGCCTAGGGAACGTCCTCCCTCCCACTCACCCCCGAGCTCTAGGAGCACCCCCAGCTATCGCCACCTGCCACCCTGCGGCAGACACCTCTTTCCATGCAAGTGTGGGTGGACATGGGTCCCAGGTTCCATCACAGCGTGTGGGGACCGTGGCCGCTGCCTCGGTGACATGCAGCATTTGTGGTGGGCTCCCTGCAGGCAGATCTGTCGTGGAGTCCAGAGCCTGGTTGGTGAGGTAGAGGTCAGCTGCCCGGTCCAGAAGCCACCGTCAGGGAAGAGAGCTGCGGCCATGGCGCAGAAGGCTTCCACATCCGAGCTGAGGGCAGTCTGCTGGGCCGTGGACCCATCCACGCCCGGCCAGCATTCTCAACTCCATCTTGATGTGGAACCTCCTGAAGAGGTATGAACCCTGGCGTCGGCCCGGGCCTTTGGGCAGGGTGCCCACATTTAGGCCCCTCATGGCCGCTCCCAACACAGAAACCTGTTTGGCTGGCGGGGATGTTGCTCTGGCCCCAGAGAGCCCTGTCCTGTGGGGGGAGGTGTGGCCAGCTGGGTGCATCCTCAGAGCGGGCTAGCATCGGCAAAGCACCAAAGGCAGCGGCCTTGCATGGAGTGGGCAGCAGATGAAGCTCTTGGCCTGGTGCGAAGCAGAGCTGGGTGCTGGGGTGCAGCTGTGGGAGGGAGGACGGGCGCGAGGCCTCAGAGGGCTGAGCACCATGTTAGAAAGGGCACAGCGCAGGTCTGTTCACCCTGGTGGGTGGCAGCTGTCCCTGTCCCCTGCAGGTCCCAGGTGGCCAGCATCTGTGTGGCATGGAAGGCTGCGAGGGCCCAGCTCTCGCGCCTCCTCTTCCTAGGCCGAAGTCCCTGGCTGCACCACAGGGCTGGGCTGGACTTGGCCCACATTTGTGGGGTTGGGGGTACTGGCCCCTGGGCTGTCAGGGTCTGCATCCTCAGGCAGGGCTGCCTCCTCGGTGGGCAGCGGGCTCTTGGCTAGCTCTTCACTTGGAGGCTGCTGGGAGAGGGCGTCATCTGCGTTCCTTGGAGGTGCGGGACCCTTGGTGGGGGCCCATGGAGACTGAGGTCCGTCCTTCTGCAGAGAGGAGGGGGCTGTGAGGCTGAGACAAGTGGGTGGCAGACCCCAGTGGGGCAGAGCCAAGCACAAGTGCAGGATACTTGGAGCAGGAGACGTGCACAACCACCCAGAGCCAGAAAACACCCAGCTCCCACCACCCAGCTCCAGTGCCATCCAGCGCACCGGCTCCAGGTGCCCAGGCCTCCCGAGGCCCAGGGCAGCTAGTCCTGGGAGCAGCTGTGTGGGCCCCTGGGCCCCTCTATACACTGAACCCACTCACTCTGACAGTCAAACCCACCTATGGCAAACAGTAACCCTGAAGCCAGCCCTGGGCAGACCTCCGCCTACTCCAGCAGCCGCCCATTAGAGCAAGAAGCCCTAGCTCACGAGGCCCATGGGGAGCCACGTGGCATCCACTGCCTAGGGGGGCAACTCCCCATCCCCTCACAGCCCTGCACTGTACCCTCCATGCTCTCTGGCTGGCACAGGACCTAGGGTTTTTTGCGTCAGGAATGCTCACAGCCTTGGGTCACGTCAGAGAGTCCCCCACAGAAAAGCACACAGCGTAAAGCACCATCACCCAGAAGCAAGGAACCCGTGTCAGGGGCCAGCGGGAGCACAGGGAGGTTGGACTCAACTTGACCTGGCGGCCTTAGGGGGCTATCGCCGCAGTCATAGCAAACTGGTATTCACCACAAAGCCGGTGCCCGTCCAAAAGGCACCCATCTCGCGGCGCCACAGTGCCACGGTGCAGCTGGTCATCAGTGTGCAGGGGACCAGGTAGAGCAGCGCAGGCTGGCCACTCTGCATGAAGACAAGCGCCACGAAGGTCACCAGGAGGCCCAGGCCGTAGGCTGCATGGACAGAGTGGGTGTCAGGTGCCTGGTCAGGGCACTGCTGTGGGCAACAGCGGGGAACAAGGCTAGGGACTGGGGACAGCACGGGCCAAAAGCTGGGCACCCAGAACCACACTCGCTGAGGCAGGCAGAGTGTAAACGGCAGGCCAGTTGGGCCACAGGCGGCCAAGAGAGAAAAGGAGTCGCAGTTGTGCAGGTCAGGGAGGACAGCCGGCGGCCTTGGGAGCCCGTGTGGGAAGGGCACCACCACTCCCTGCAACCTGTGCCACACACACCAGGCACCCGACTAGGTGACATTTAAAACCAGCCTGGGGGGCTAGAGAGATGGCTCAGAGGTTAAGAGCACTGGCTGCTCTTCCAAAAGTCCTGAGTTCAATTCTAGCAACCACATGGTGGCTTACAACCATCTATCCTGAGATTTGGTGCCCTCTTCTGGTCTGTAGACAGACTACTGTATAAATAATTAAATAAATCTTTAAAACCAGCCTGGGACAGGTGGGCAGAGAAGGGCGGGACAGCAGCCGCCACCTACCGATGGTGCAGGCCACAAAGTAGATCCTGGGGGACTGTACCTGGACATCAAACCTGTGGCAGTAGGCCACCAGCAGCCCTGCGGGGAGGAGGGTGCACCATCACCGAGACCATTCTTGGCCACGGGAGACCATGGTGTGACAGGGTGGCGGCACCAGGCCCACACCTCAACAATACCGCAGTGACCCACAGGGGTGAATGAGGAACTGGAGGGGTCCTGCCACGTGTATGTGGACAGTGAGGAGGGGCCCCCAGACCCTTCCTGAACTTCCCGCATGGGCTCCATGTCCCACAGCCCACCTGCTGGCCCCGCCCCACACGCTCAGCCCAGACCTGGCACCAAGATGTCTCCAAAGCCCAGGAGGGAGAAGGGCCGGTCACACAGGGACAGGGACGAGGTGTTCAGCCTGGGCACCTTTAGCACCATGGGCAGCTGTGGGGAGAGCAGAGCTCAGCTGGAGCTCACACGCACCACCTCTGCTGGGGCCGAAGCCCAGGGATCCTGTGGCGGGGTGGCGTACCTTCTCCTGGGTGGATGAGTTTGTGGGCCCGGTGGCCACCTCCACCATGATGCTGTTGCCACTCTGCATGAGACAGGCCTGTCAGCCAGGGTGGGGGAGGGGGCGGGCAGCTGGGAGGGCAAGGTGGCTACCTTGGTCAGGAAGGGCGTGATGAAGACGAAGAAGACGTCGTAGATGAAGAGCACCAGCAGCAGCAGCGTACAGGCCTGCAAAAGCCAGCGCCTGAGCGGCCACCCAGGCCGCCGCCCATGGCCAGCACTGCACCCGGGACCTGTGCTTAGGACCAGAGGCCCAACCAAAACTGCGCCTGTGATCACACCCCACACCCGGCCCGCTGGCAGCCCTCACCTTGAAGGTGGGCAGGCGGATGGTCTTCAGCATGTACAGGCAGAAGGCGATGCCCAGGGCGTCCTGCAGGACCCAGGCCCACCTGGGAAGAGAACGCTCAGTAACTTGGCGCTTGGCGCCTCATCCTGCACCCGCACAGCCACCACAGACCCGCCCACACGAGGCCTCAGACCCCAGAAGCAACAGCATAGCCATGGCCAGGTGGCAGGGCCGCCCAGCAACAAGGCCCCAGGTTGGCTTCAAAGACACATGGCGTGGGGCTCCATGACGGCGTGTAAGCCAGAGTGACAGCTCCTGTCCCATCTGAACCTCCCCAGAATGCACAACCACGGCGCTTAGGAGTTGCGGCTGCCCAGGGCAGAGCCTGGCCGCTGTGAAAGCATGGCTCTCCTGCTTCTGACCGCTGTTGTGGCCACCATGTAGGACATGTGGGGACAGTAGAGACCAACTGCGTCTCGGGAGGGGCTTGGCCGCCCCCGTTCCCTCTCCTGGTAGCGTCTGTTTAAGCGCCAAGTAGCAGGGAAGCCAGAAGTGCTTGGCTGCCTGGGGAGAGGGCTGAGTTGTGCCAGACAGTGTCAGCGACAACCAGGAGCCAGGTGGGGACAGGCAGGCTGTCCTCTGGGCCACGGCGCCAGGCCTCTGCCTTGAGGCGGGGTGTGTATGCATAAAAACCCCGTGGGAATTCAGTGCAGGAGAAAATGGAGTCTCCATCACCATGGGGGCGGGCGTGGCAAGTGGCACCCGGGCATCAGGTGCTGCCTGAGCCCACGCCAAGACAGTGGTGACAAACAGTGGCTGTAGGCCAGCATGTCCCCTTGCCCTGCCCAGGAGCTGGCGAAGGGCGGACAGGACCCTTATCTAGATCCTATCAAGGCGTGGGCTCCAGGCCAGGCCTGATGAAATGGGACACGGGCAGGCAGCAGCCGCGGTGTACAGCCCTCCAGATAGGCAGCACCAGGCCAGGCTGGGCAGTGGGGGCACCCGAGGACAGCAGCGAGAGGTTGACAGGGTGGCCCTCAGAGGGGCCTGGGACGTGGCAGCACTTACTGGTCCTCATTGCGGAAGATACCCCACACTACGGTGACAGTGACACAGAAGAGTGCCAGCAGCAGCATGCGGGCCTGTGGGCGCTTGTGGAAGTACGGCAGGTTGTTGTCGGGGACCCTGGAGGGGACCACTCGTCAGCATCCCTCCTTCCCAGGCCACGTGCACCTCCCCTCACACCACCCTGAGCACGGCCTCCTGGCTTCTGCCTGCCGTCCCCGCCTACACCTGACTATGTGGCCAGGTCCCTCTGGTTCCAGGGACCCTACAGGCCTCCATTCCGTCCCTGCTGCTCTCAGGGCCCGGGGCTCCCTTGCCCAGCACACCCCAGGTGGCTCTGAGCAGCCTGCGATGTTGACATGTCTTCTGAGCCTACTGTCCTTGGCTGTCCCCTCCCTCTGGTACCCTGAGCCAGGCCCAGGCGCCTGGAGCCCCAGAGCCCGTCCACCTGCGACCAGCACTTAGTGTGCACCTGCTGCCTCTCTGGATGTGCCAGTAGGGTAGGAGACTGCACGAGTCGGTGGGAGGGGGCCTGGTCAGGCCCGGGGCTCACCTGCACGTGCAGAAGGGCAGCCTGCGCACACAGGGCGCCAGACAGCTGTAGAGACCCGTAGAGGAGGCCAGGCAGAAGATGCCGATGATCACGTAGACTGTGGGGTCAGGTAAGCAGGGCACCAGGTACACCGAGGGGCAGGAAGGGCAAGAAATCAAGAGGGAAGCTATGGCCTCTAGGCTCTTGGGCGTGGCTCTGCTCAGAGAGGGACGGACCCTGGAGTGGGCGGGGCTGTGGCGGGTGGGCGGGGCTGTGGCAGGTGGGCGGGGCTGTGGCAGGTGGGCGGGGCTGTGGCATACCCAGTCTGTCGTAGAAGTAGTAGAGCAGCACAAGCATGAAGCAGCACATGACAACAAACACGCAGATCATGACCGGCGTCACGTCCACCGCCTCATCTTCCTGCTTCTCCGGCCCATCATCTCGCTTATGCTTCATGTACCTTCTTGGAAAATACCGCGGTCACCCAGGGCCACCGCTCTGCCTGCCTCTCAGCCCTCCCAGCGTGCCGGGGGTCCACCCTCACTCACTTCTTCACATCGCGGATGCCAGCCCAGTAGCCCCCGAGGGCGACGGTGCCCACAGCCATGAGGAAGATGATGACCATGTTGTAGTCCATCACCGGCTCGCTTGGCGCGTACAGCGACACCATCACTGCATGGCCAAAGCGCTGTCCCCAAAGGAGAGTGGATCAGAAGGTGGGGGGCCACTGTGCCCCAGCCGCCCGCCCCACGGCCTGCAGGCTGCCTACCCTGAAGATGTCTTGCAGGTCCCTGTGGCTAAGCAGGGCCACGGGGATGCTGATCTCCTCATACTGTGTCTTGTTGCCTCCTGGAGGGACCTGCGGTGACAGGAGCTGTGGGCTCATCCCAGCCCTCGGGGACAGCACCAATCCTTCCAGGCACCCTGAGTCCCCAGCTCTGCACACCGTGCTTCATGAGGGCAGTGTGGCCTGGACCTGGGATCCAGGTTGGCAGTGCCAGGCACCAAGCCCTGGGGTTCCTCTGCACTGCCTCCACAGGGGTCACTGGTCAAATCACAATTCCTGTGGCTGCGGCGTCCTCAGGGACCCTTCGTGTCCCATGGTCCTTTTAGCATGCAGAAGCCAGGGCTCCCCAATGCTTCCCTACCACCCCAAAGGTTACAGAGAGCCGGGCGCCCTACCAGCTTCTCAATGCTGACTATCACCAGCCCACGGGCTCCATTGCCCTGGGCCAGCCGCACTTTCTCGTAGAAGGTACAGTTGCCCCGGGCCACCAGCACGACTTGGTTGGTGAAGTCCTCTGCAGGAAGGTCCAGGGGGGAACAGAGCTGCGTTGAGCTTAAGTCTCGGAGCTTCAGGAGAGCCTGCAGACGGGGATGGGGTCATGGTCATCAAGTCCCACAGACCGAGAGGGGGCAGCACACACTAGCTGTCCCTGTCAGCAGCTACACCAAGGCAGGCAGGCCTGTTGTCCCCAGCTGGTGTAGGGTCAGAGGGCTGCTCTGAGGATCCTGTGAGGGACACACACGTTCACACAGCATGCAAACCCAGGAACAGGTGCACTAGGGCTCACAGAGACCTCACCCCCACACACACTGCATGTCCTCCAAGTGCCTAACAGGTGTCCAGGCCTCAGTACTGGTCACAGTGGTGTGAGCATCATTCAAGGCTGAAAAGGCATGCTGCCCCACTGTGAAACCGTGAGCCTGGAGGCTGGGCCAGCCATATACAGCCCACGTATGTACACAAGCACGTGCGCGCGCGCACACAGAGAACACAGAAGACCATGCATACACCACTAAGTGTAAATGGAAGGGGTGGGTGGGGTCCTCTCAGAGGAGCAAGATGCACAGCCAGCCACTAGCTGGGGGCTAGGGTGACATGTAGAAGGCATGGAAGACCCAGGATGCCATCCTGCCTTAGACTGTCACTCCTGAGGTACCCTCTGTCCTGGTCCATCGCTGTAGACTAATGGTGACAAGCCTCCTCCCCACTGCCCTCAGTCACCTTCTCCTCCTGAGCATGAAGACTAAGGTGCAGAGGGATGGAGGGGCTACCCACGGACCCCCAGGTGAGTGGCAGGAATCAGACTCCAAGAACAGGTGTCACCAGTAGGACACAGGAGTGTGTGGCCCAGTGTGATGCTCACCACTTTGTTGAGGTCTTGTGGCAGGTGGGCCCATTGCGGGTTGTAGAGGATGCAGTAGTCCCTGCCGCGGGTGCCACCTGTCTGGGACACCGCGCGCAGCACGCCGAACTCACAGGCCACCTGCAAAAGCAAGGCGGTGGCAAGGACACCAGACAAGAGCACCTTCCTGAGCAAGGTAATGGTGGCACAGGCCTGTCGTCCCAGCACTCGGGAAGCTGAGGATGGATTGGCATGAGTTTGAGGCCAGCCTGGGCTACAAAGACCTTGTCTCAAAAGAGGGGGAGCACCTCACTTCTGTTCCTTGCATTCTCTTCCTGGGGCAGCAAGTCACTGAATGGCTCTGAGGGGCCTCCAAAGCAGGGAGCTGCAGGAACATGGCTGCTTCCTAGAGTCAGCTAGGTGGGACCAGCACTTCTGAGGTGTCTGGCCTGCAGCCTATCAGGCCCACCTTGGCCTCTCCCTGGTGACTTGCTACTTACTGGGGCTGCACAGGGCCCGAGGGAAGCCAGTCAGCTCTCTGGACTAGAGCAGAGAGGGACCCTAGGACTGAGGCAATGCTGCTCGCACGCCTCAGAAGCCCGGCTACGGCCCTGAGCTGGGGATACTCCCAAAGCCACATGTGGAGCTACACGTGTGCCACACTTGAGCCGCAACCCATGAGGGTCACAAAGCAGGCCACAGTTAGGCCAGGCACACAGCTGAGGCTCAGCTTCTGTCCAGAAGGAGGCTACTGCCCTGGCCCTGTAGGCCTCTGGTCAGGCAGGAGCTGGGGGAGGGGAGGCAGCAATGGAGGTGCTGGCTGGCTGTTACAGCTGGGAGGGTATAGTTAGAGCAGCGCTGGTGAGCATTGCCTGGGCTGCAAAGACTCAAACCCACAGCAAGAAAAGAAGCAGACGGTGGAGCACCTGGGAAAGGAGACTGATGACAACCTCAGATCCACCCTTAGGGGCTAGACACTGAGCCCAGAATTGGTTACACCTGTAACAATCACGCTACTATTGCTCCAGCAGGCACTTCCCCCATAGCCTGCTGTCATGTGGCACACAGGGTCCCCCAGCAGCCTGCAGTGACTTCCCCGGCTACGGCAGCTGTACATGGTGTAGGCTGCCAGCTTAGTCCTGATTTTTCTGTCTTCTGTAGCTACTTTGTGGTGTCTTTAGCATTGGGGACCTGCTGTGGTATGACACTTTATGACGTTTCTACAAATGTGTGGGATAGCATTACGTAATGAAACTACACGTTTAAAAAGCATTTTGTGTGTCAGTCTGTGTGTGCTTGCGTGCACATGCTACAACACACATGATGCTATAACACATGGAGGTCAGAGGACTTTTCTTTTTTGAGACAGGGTAGTTCTGGTTGTCCTAGAACTTGTTCTGTAGACCAGGCTGGCCCCCAACTCACAGCAACCTGGCTGCCTCCGCCTCTGCTGGGATTTGAAGGCGTGCCCCACCACACCCGGCTCTGGGAACCTTTCTGTGGAGGCAGGAAGGACCTATTGGCCCTGGGCAGCTAAGAGGAAAGGACATCAGAAAGGGCACGCTGGCCAGGGCCACGCTCAGCACGGTGGCCACTTCCCTCAGCAGGGAAAGGCTGGGTGCGGAGGCATGGATGGGGAACGCCTCCTGTAGTTCTCTGTTCCCAGTCAAGTCCCGTCAGCTCTCTGGTCTCTTCACTCTGAGCCCTGCTGCTGTGGCTGAGGAGCTGGGCAGGGCTGCCTTGCATGGCTCTGCCCACTCAGGCTCTGTGGGGGAACTCCCTATGTAGACCAGGATAGCCTATAACTCACCAGCCTCTGCCTTGAGTGCCAGCACTGAAGGCATGCACCACCAAGTCTAACCCAAGGCTCAGGGCACGTCACAGAGGAGGAAGGCCTGGGAGGGGCTGGGGGTGTCTAAGGCTCGGGACTCTTCCATAGCATCCCTAGGTTCACAGGCCTGTTGCAGAAGCTGAGGCCACACAGGTAGCCCTTGCTGGGGCAAGCGTCCCAGCGCCCACCAGCCTGTTGGAAGCCCCGGGGACGCGCCCTCAGGACACCAGCCTGTTGGAAGCCCCGGGGACGCGCCGTCAGGACACCAGCTTCTCAGCGATAGCCACTCCCATAAGGACATCCCAGAAGTTCTCTGCTTCCCTAAAGCTCCACCTGGGTGGAGGCGTTTCTGTCATGTGGGTGACGGCCTATCTGAGGCAAGCAGATTTTGTTTACACTTTCCCAGAAGTCACTCAACACCTGGGCTCTTGGAGCTCACTCCTCCTGGCTCAGGGAGAGACTGGGTGTCGCCTGAAGACCTGCTGTAGAAACAGGCAGGGAGCATGGTGGCACTGGCTGAGGCTGGCAGGGTCCCCACCAGAATGCCTGGGTTTCTCACACAGATCTGGCTTTCCAGCTTTTGGGGGTGCAGCCCTAACTCAGATAAGGGGCCCCCAACTCAATATGAAACACCCTAAGAGGCTCTGGGTCACCTCACAGTGGCAGCATGGAGAAGGCCCCCTGACACAGCTGGGGACCTTGTTTTCAAGCCCCTGACACCAACTTTCCCCACAAGGACGGTATCCCTATCTGCCTCTCCAGGCTGCTGGGTGTGTCCCAGGAAGACGCGCTGAAGGGAGAGAGAGGACAAGGGCAGCAGAGACCACAGGGCTCAGAGCACTGGCTCACTCCGGCCTCCTTCCTACCTCCCCCCCACCAAGAGCAGCAGAGCCAATCCCAGCGGGCACCCCTCAATGTGGCCCTTGAGCCATGTGTCCCTCCCTGGAAGTTCCTTTCACAAGGGATTTAGGGGTCACATGGGAGCCAGAGTCCACATCCCAAACTCCTCCTGCCATCTGTGTTTATAAAGTTTTATTGGTACACAAATAAGTCTACTCCTGTGGTAGGCCCACAATCCGGCTCCCTCCACCCTTGGCCCCCAGCAGTAAGGTAGCTGTGACAGGGCCTGGAGAGCAGGGAGCATTCCCATCACCCCTGCCAGAGGACAGGCGGCCCTGCTGTGGCTCGGGATGGGCTCTCTGTGAAAAGTGGCTTTTGTGTGAAACGGAAATTGAGAGAACTGCCTCTTCACAGTGGCCATTTACCAGCACAAAGGCGCATTCACGGCCACCCACCCCGCAGTGCGCATGGCAGCCTGGACTCCAGCACCACAGCTGGAGGCCACAGTGACACTCTGAACAGGTCAGGCTCTCCCAAGAACCAGCCTCTAAGGCGCCACGTCTGGCCACACCTGACAGAGAATGCTCACTCAGACACATCTGAGCATCAGGCTCCAATACCACCTAAAAGGGGTAGGGAGCCAAGAGAACAGAATATGGCCGCCTGGGAAGGAAGGTGGGGGCACCTCAGGAACACACGAGGCCTGCACAGTGCCCCTTAGACCCACTGTACACATCTCTCCTGCTAACAGGGAGGGGGAGGGACGACTCAGAGTCAGTCCCACAACTGGGCAACTGGACCAGGCTGTGACCCAGGCAAGAACGGCACCCCGTCCGCCGCCCACCAGATGTGGGAAAGGGAGGTACAGGTTCTTGCATGCAGGATAAGATTCAGGTGACACCCATAATCTGCCCAGTAAGGTCCCCAGGCATCCAGCTTCCCTGTCCAGCCAGGCCCAGGCCCTCCTGTGCTCGCTGCCTCTAGCCCTGCCAGAGAACAGCTTCTCCAGACGCAAGCGCTCTGTGCTGAGGGGCAGGACCGTATGTGCAAACTCCAGTCAGCTCATCCTCAGGGAAAATGCCATCTCTCACACCCTGGGCTAGCACCTGCTGCCCACAGCACCCAGCCTCTCCCATCCCTCCTATTCATCCTTCAGAGCCTCCCAGTGTCACTGTCCCTGAAAAGCCCTCCATCAGACCAAGAAAAAGAGACCCACAAAAAAGGGGCAGGGCGGCCTCAGGACAGGTCCAGCTGAGACAAGATGACCAAAAAAAAAAAAAAAAAAAAAAAAGAGAGAGAGAGACAGACAGACAGACAGACAAGGAAACAAGAGAATAGCCTCAGTGGACATCACCTGCCCAAAGAGGCCAGCTTCCAGAGACAGGCCAGTGGCCTGGTAAATATGGAGCCCCTGGACAGCTGACGGGATGCGGCAAACCCTGACACACTTTCAAACGCTCATGGCCAGCCAAGAGTGAGATGAAGGCAACCAAAGGGAGAAGTGGGCCACGTGCTGCAGAGGCCAGGGACCACACATGTGGGGAATGCCTTCACGCTCGGCCAGTCAGGGAGGCGCATACCAGGCATGCCCGCACTGGGGAGGGAGGCTGGGGCAGAGCTGCAAGCTCACTGCCAGCCTGAGCTATAAAGGGAGACCCTGTCACAAAAGTCTGTAATCCCAAAAAAGAAGAGAGGAAGTGCTTTTAAAGCGATCCAGGCCTTTGTCCCACGGATAGAGTACCAAAAAAGAGGAATATATATAGTGTGTATATATATATATATATATATATATATATATATATATATAGAGAGAGAGAGAGAGAGAGAGAGAGAGAGAGAGAGAATATACACACACACACACACATATATATACTCTCTATAGATATATATAGTAACATGCACTTGTTACAGTACACACAGACTCCTTCCCACCGTCCCCAGTAGAACCCAACAACTGCACGGGGGGTGCCCGAGGCTGCAGCACTCCCAGATCTACTGGAACTGGAGGCTGGGGCCACCAAAACAAAAATCAAACAAACAAAAAGGAATCTAATAACTCGGCCAGGTGTCATGACTCAAGCCTGCCCACCCCAGCACCTGAGATAAAAGAGGCAGGTGGTTTGAGTTCCAGGCTAGCCAAAGCCCCATAGGGTGTTCAGGGACAGCCTGGGCAACATGGCAAGTCAGAGAGACCAGCCAGGACTGCAGAGCAAGCTGGAGGCAAGCCTGAGCTGCGGAGCAAGTTGGAGGCCATCCTGGACTGCAGAGTGAGTTTGAGGCCAGCGTGGGTTACAAAGTGAGTTCAAGGCTAGCCTGGGATACACACTGAGTTCAAGGCCAGCACGCGACCTGTCTCAGAAAACAAAGCATGCCAACAGTCAGCCTCCTGCCTGGGCACCAAGTCGGAGTCTTACAGGGGGGCGCATCCCGCGCACACCCCGAGGCCCCCACAGCCGCAGCTTGTCCCCGCGTTTTGCACCGACCCTGAGGTGGGGACCTCATCCAGCCCAAGGTCACGGAGCAGAAGCCGGGGCTGCAAGCACCTCGGGGGCCGCGCTGGACGCCTCCGGGGGAGGAGCGCGGGGACTCGCCCCATTCTGCAGAAGGGGAAAGTGAGGCTAGCAGGGGGCTGCGGCGGCGGTTGGGGCCCCGGGGAGCAGGGCGGGCTAAACCCGGCCGGAAGTCTGCGGTGGCGACAGCGAGTGGACCGCAAGGTCACGGCTACAGTCACGAGTGGCGCGGCCGAGCCGGCCCGCCGTGGCGCTCACCTGGGCCGCGAGCAGCAGCAGGGCTACGGCTAGCCGCGCCGCCGCCATGTCCGCCGGTCCCACCGCAGCTCTAGGCGGAAGGTTTCCCGGCAACGCCTTCGGGGGAGACCCCGCGACGCGCATGCGCCGAGCCTGCGCGTGCGCGGACGGCCCTCCCCCTCCTCGTTAGAAAGGGGCGGGACGGCGCCTGCGCAGAGCGGCGCGCGGCGGCAAGATGGCGGTGAGCATTGGCTGGGTATCGGGGAGAGCGGGGCTTCGGGCACGAGGGACGGTGGGAGCGAGAACCCGAGAGCACAGAAGGACCAAAAAGAGGGTGGCGGACGCCCGAAGACAGATAGGGAGACAGGGACGCGGAGGGGTGGGAGTCACGTGGGACCGGGCGACAAGAGATGTTAAAGGGGGGATATGGGGTTGCAGTCGCGGAACGTGGGGGTGCAGACCAGGCGACATGGGATGCTGACTGGGGGACATGAGGGTGCAAACGGGGCACATGGCGTTACAGATTGATATGGGGATGTGGGACATGGGGGTGCACACAGAAGATGTTGCAGACGAGGGATGATCGGAGTCAGACAGAAATGCTGGCTCGGCATGGAATTCAGTTAGGATGGGAGATGAAGATGAACCTGCCGACAGGGTTATGGGGGCTTTGGTGTTGTGGAAAGAAGTCCCTGGGTGCCAAGCCTAGGCATTAAGGATGTGAGAAAGCAGGGCCCCTCTCATCAGCCCCCTCACCCCCACCCTCCAGCAGGACAAAGAGAAAAAGAAGAAAGAAAGCATCTTGGACCTGTCTAAGTACATTGATAAGACCATCCGAGTGAAGTTCCAGGGTGGCCGGGAAGGTGAGTCCCTAACACAGAGCTTGGCCGGGGTCACAGCAAGCAAGGGAAGCCACACAGTGCAGGTATTCCAACAAGGGCTAAGCTTGGGCCATCCTGTACCGTTAAGAGGTGTTCCCCAAGTGTGGGTGGGGAAACCGAGTCTCAGGGCAAGGGTGCCAGGTGGGGTTAGCACCCAGACCAGTATGGATGTATCCCGAAGGAAGAGACCAGAAAGCCATGAGGAGGTAAAGTAAGCAACTAGAATGAAGGAGTGTCCTAAAGTCCCTGGATGTAGCAGGAACCCAGAAGGCTTCCCAGTAGTAGAAAGATTGAAATTTCCAGGCCATTGTAAGCTATGTAGCAAGACTCTGCCTGCCAAAGCTGGCCAGGGGTGGGGCTGTAGTTCAGTGAGTTGAGCGCTGGTTTAGCATGCGTGAGGCCCTGGCTTCCATCCCAACACCGTGTACACCAGGCATGGCTGTACAAGCCAGCCATCTCGCCACTGGGGAAATAAAGGCAGGAGGCCTGTGCAAATGAGACCCTCTCAAAAAGACAAAGCAAAAAATAAAGATAGCCAGGCACCGTGGCGCACGCCTTTAGTCCCAGCATTTGGGAGGCAGAGGCAGGTGAGTTTCTGTGAGTTTGAGGCCAGACTAGTTGTTTTGTATTATATGGAAACTATGCGGAATTTGGTTTGGGTGACCATAAAGTTTTATTGACAAGTGGCCCACCATGAATTATAGCCCCCATCCACACTGGAAAGAAGAGGGTTGGAGTCAGTCACTGGACCACCACACCAGGACACACCTCCCTATGAGTTCTCGGCGGTGTGGCAGCTGTCCCTGACCTGTCCTTGTAGGGGGGGGGGCGCGGAGGATTAGGGGATTGCTGACCTCGTTCTCCATCTCCTCCCCCCATGTTCCTCAAGCCAGTGGCATCCTGAAAGGCTTTGACCCACTGCTCAACCTGGTGCTGGACGGGACCATTGAGTACATGCGAGGTGAGCTGGCCGAGCTTGTCACAGGAATGCTGCTGGGGCCTGTTCCTGCTCCACAGCTGTGGGGTTAGGTCCCAGCTGCTGATGACGTAGGATGCAGGCTGGGGTGCAGGTTACTTCCTGATAGCTCCAGCGTCTGATCACCAGAAGGAAGGGCGGCAAGGCCCCAAACATGAGACTTCCAGCTTAATTCTCCTCAGCTGCTGGCTTTTCTCTCAGGCCTCGGGAGGGCAGGAATGGTGGCAGCTGTCCTTTGCCTGGGATGTCTGCCTGTGTCAGCGGCTTCAGGACCCATGAGATCGCAGCAGGCCCACCCCATAATACCCTGAAGAGTTCCTTAGCCATCAGGCTATACCCTCCCCAGTACCTGTGACAGTTGCTTTCTAATTGCTTACCGGCTCCACCTGCTGTCTACTCTGTCCAGGGCCTTTGCTGCCCCCACAGATACCCTTTGGTGTTAATGGGGTGAGCATCAGCCCCTTAGGGGTCTTGTAGCATACAGGAGACCGGTGGCTCTTGCCTCAACCACCTTCGTGGTGCAGTAGTATAGCCCCTGCTGGCCTGACAGGTGTTCCTGTCCACAGTCAGCTCTGAGGGCCAGAGTGTCTGTGTCTGTCAGTCCCTAAGAGAGAGCTGAAATAAAAATTCTTAGGCCCCTCTGAGGTCCTGGCTGTGGCCTGCTGGGTGGGAGGACACACCCTCAGTTCCTCTTGCCTGTCAATCCCCAGACCCCGACGACCAGTACAAGCTGACGGAGGACACGCGGCAGCTGGGGCTTGTGGTGTGCCGAGGCACCTCCGTGGTGCTCATCTGCCCGCAGGACGGCATGGAGGCCATCCCCAACCCCTTCGTGCAGCAGCAGGATACTTAGCGGCCAGCCGGCGGAGGGGCTGGGACCAGGGGCCTCCCTCCCGCAGTGAACTTCCGTTTGGTGTTTTGGTCTTTTTGGTTTTGTTTTGTTCTGTTCTGTTTGTTTTTTTAATAAAATTGCCCGCTTGAGCATCCAGCTCTCCTCCCCCACCCCTTCTGCTTTGTCACTTTGGTGTCCTGAGCAGCCAGGGCCTAGGCAGAGGCCTGGGCAGGGCAGAGCGCAGCACAGCAGGAGAAGGAATCAGCTTGGCACCTAAGGTCCTGCTGCCTGGCTGGCCTCACCTCACAATGGACTGTGCCAAAAAGATGACACCTGGATCTGGCCAGGACCTGGCTCCTCCCCCTTCCCTCCTCCTCCCACCCCACCCTTCCTCCCACCCCACCCCCACAGCCCTCAGCCCTCCCCAGAGAGCCAGGAGGACCTGACAAGTGTTTGCAGCAGTGGCTGGCTGGGAGCCTGGATCCCTGAGGTCCCTCAGGCCGACATGGCACCTACCACTAGGAAGCATCTTGGGCGACAGACCAACGCCAGCCGTGAGGCAGCTGAGTTGGGGACTTAGTCCTCACAGTCCCTCTGCTCCATCTGGCCTCACCCTGCAGCCTTTGCCTCATGGAGCGTAATTACAAAAGGTGGGTTGGACCCCACGGCCACAGCCCCCAGGGAACGTCAGCCCACTCTTTTAAGTGTGGGAAGGCCAGGCAGGGTCCCTACTCAAGAAGAGTGTAAGACTTGCAGCCAGCCTTCAGTGCTGCCACCCTCCCCTCAGCTCCCCCAAAGTCAGCAAAGCTTGTTCCTGGCCCTCTTCAGAACTGCGAGTGCGCCTCACCTCCAGGTGGCAGAGCAGGGGAGACAAAGGCCCTGTCTCCCAGCCCTCCTTCCTCCTCTGAATGCTGTGTAACTTAGAAAGAGTGCCCGCCCTTGCTGAACTCCAGTCTTGAGGGAACACAGAGGCCCTGCCCTACCATAGTAGGAAGAGCCATGTCGGAGGCTGTGGAGAGTCAGAGCTCAGAAACTGGCATGGTTTCACTCCACTTCACCTGGGAGTGATGGACCAGTTCCTAAAAGAGCTGCCCTTCATGGGGGTGATCTGCACAAAGTGGGGTGTCCCCTGCTAGCTTCCAGCTACTTTGTTCGTCTTATAGTATATGGCATGATGTGTGTTTGCACTGTCATATGCAACAGTATGGTGGACATTGTGCTGGGAACTCAGTCTCGCTGGCAAAGGAGCACAGAGTGTCCCTGTCCCCTGTAGGAGGGCCCAGAAGCCACAGCCATGTGGGAAGGCCAGCATAGAACATGTTACCTTGGAGACGGAGAAAATTGCAGACCCTATCAACTCTGGTCCAGTGAATGTCTTGAGGCCAGGCCTGTCTGTTAGCCCTGTGCTTGGGACGCCGAGGCAGGAAGGTGGCAAGTTCAGGACAACCTGGGCTGCAGAGCAGGAGCCTCCTCAGCAGTACAGCAAAAGCAGGAGGGCTTGGCGGGTCAAAGTGCTTACCCTCAAGCCTGCTGACCTCAGTTTGGTGCCCAGAACATACAGAGGTAAAAAAGCAAGTCCCACACATGCCATTGGCACTTGTACCCATAGATAAAAACAGTGAGACTGAGCCGGGTGTGGTGGCGCACGCCTTTAATCCCAGCACTCAGGAGGCAGAGGCAGGCGGATCACTGTGAGTTCGAGGCCAGCCTGGTCTACAAAGCGAGTCCAGGATGGCCAGGGCTACACAGAGAAACCCTGTCTCAAAAAAACAAAAAAAAAAAAAGAAAGAGAACAGTGAGACTGTCCACACACGTGAGGTGATTAAAGAGCTGCAGGCTGCTGTCTGTGATACAACAGCACAGCCCAGGGACAGCTGCGGGCTGATGTACACAGCATGTACAGACAAGTCCCAACTTGGGGATTTTTTTTCTCTAGAAAAAAATTAGCCAGGCATGGTGGGGTGTAGGCTCAATTTTCTTTCTTATCAATTATATTTTATTATGAACTTATTAAATGAGCCTACCTCCCTCACAGCCCGACTAACCCAAACAATTGGAAAAGAATATTAAAGAACTCTATAATAAAACCTTAAGGATATCAATTCCAAGGCCCTTCAGCAGCACACGCCTTTAATCCCAGCACTCGGGAGGCAGAGGCAGGCAGATCGCTGTGAGTTCGAGGCCAGCCTGCTCTACAAAGTGAGTTCCAGGATAACCAGGGCTACACAGAAACCCTGTCTCAGGGGGAAAAAAATTAGAAAAATAATTTTCTCTAATTTTTGTGATTTTTTTTTTCACATGTATGGATGTTTTGCCTGTGTGTACTTCTGTGCACTGTATGCCTGGTGGTCACAGAGGCCAGCAGAGAACAGAGTCCCCATGGAGCGGGAGTTACAGACATTTGTAAGCCACCATGTGGATGCTGGGACCCAACACTGGACCTTTGGAACAGCAGCTGAGCATCTCTCCAGCTCCTAAATTTTATAAACGTTTTTAATATTTTGTGGCACATGTGGATGTCAGAGAGCAGCTGTGGGAGCCAGATTCCTACGTCCATGTAGGGAGATAGAAGACATTCTTCGTCCGGTGTGGTGGCAAGCAACATTGCCCACTGAACCATCTTGCTGCCTCTAATTTTTATTTTATTTATTTTATCTTATTTGACTTTTTTTGCTTTTTTTTTTTTTTTTTTTTTGAGATGGTTTCTCTGTGTAGCTTTGGCTCTCCTGGACTCACTCTGTAGACCAGGCTGGCCTTGAACTCACAGAGATCCGCCTGCCTCTGCCTCCTGAGTGCTAGGATTAAAGACACCCCCCCAGGCCCGGCCTCTAATTTTTATTTGAAACTTGAGATTTCGCAGTTGTGTGACTATCAGTTTTGTAGACAACAGTGTCCTATCGCAAAGTCAAACGGTTGGACATGTCTCAAGAGTCTCTTGCCACCTTGGGACGTGAGAAAGTGTTCGAAGGCCTTGGCGAGCCGGAGCCAGCTCTGAATGTTTTAAATTTTTTAAAAGGAGAAATTTAATATTTAATGTTTTTCCTTAATATTACATTGAAATTTTAAATTTTTACCAGTTGGGAGGGAGACACGATGGGGATTTAGAAAGGTGAAGAGGCAGAGGGGACAGAGCAGCAGGGAGGATCCAGGCCACCAACTTCGAGGCCACACAGGATCCAGGCTTCTGCCCCCCACCCCCACCCTGCTGCTTGCCCTGCCAACCTGCTGCCCCCAGACCCCGCCCTTCCAGCTCCCCAGCCTCCGCCATTGCGGGCGCAGGGGCTGCAGCAAGGGCCTCTGGCCATCAGCCCAGGGACCCGGCCTGCTGCACCTGCCGCTCTCCACAGCCTTCCACCTCCAGGTCTTTGCTGAGAGGCTGCGGGTCTTGTGCAGGGAGGCCCCATTCTGGGAGACCTTGCCCCAAGACCCTGCAGCTGGGAAACAGCAGACAGGTCACAGCTTGACTGCAGCTGTCCGGACAACCCCTGAGACGCCAGGTCACAGCAGCTTCCGGAAGCTTCGGAAAGTGGGACAGATCCTCCAGGCTCCGATGGTCAGCACCACTTACCTTATCTGGCTCGCCCTCCCTCCCTCCCTCCCTCCAAACCTCTGCATTAGTCTGCTTTCTGCAACAGGACCATGAGGGTGTGGCCCAGAGACAGTAAGAAACTTCGACCTAGCGTCACACAGCTCCCTCTCTAACTATGGGGACATGGGGATACAGCCCAGGCAACATGGGGTGCTGATGAGGGACACGGGGATGCAGGTGCCACAAAGCGGGGGGGGGGGGGGCGGGGGGGCCGTGGGCATAGGGGGTGGGGTTCCAAATCCAAAGAGGCTATTGCTGTAGCTTAGAGATAGACTGCTTGCCTACACCGGTCGTTCCCCACTGGGGACATGCTTGGAGGCAGGAGGATTAGAAGTTCAAATTCACCCTGTCTCAAAAAACCAAAAATAAATAAATAAATAGAAGTTCAAGTTCATCCTCAGCTATAAGGGGATGGGGATTGGTGGGCAAGCAGGTGGGGACAGAGTGTAGCCAGGACCACAGAAAAGGGACACCTCCTCTCTCACAGGGAGGCCTCGCCCCAGCCCCCTGGTGCTGTTCCGGAAGAACCCCAACAGCTCCGTGTAGACCTTCTGCCACCTGACCCCCTGCATCAGGGACAGTGTTGCCGCTCTCTGCTCGGGGAATTGAACAGATCAGGCAGGCCTGACCCAGCCTAACCACGAGAAGTGGATTCCCACAGGAAGGATCCAGGGGCTGTTGGTTGGTGGGGAACACCCCAGGCGCAGGATGGATGGAGTTAGGGCGTCCCAGGAAACCTCTTTGCAACTCTTCCACAGCCACGGTGCCTGTTACCTCCTCGCCCCCTCCCACCCCCGTGGGCTCTCCAGCTTTCCCTACGGGGGAGGGGGGCAGGGCCAGGTCTCTCACACAATATAAGTCTATAGTGGGTGATCTTCAGACCGCTACAGCCAGGCACGGTGCTACCAGACTTGCTCCAGCAGGGCACGGTGGCCCGGAGCAGCAGAGGCCACGAATCTCCCAGGCACAAAGGTCCTGTGACCACTAACATTCTCATGCCAGGCAGCTGTGTGGGCGTGAAGCCAGGGCAGAACAGCAAAGGCAGGAAATGGAAGTTGAGAGGGTCAGACTGGGTAGCACATGCTTCTGAGCCCAAGTATGGCGCCACTGTGGCAGGAGGATCACCAATTCAAGGCCAGTCTGCGCTATATATTCAGACCCAGTATCAAAAACAAAAACGGGCTGGCCAGATGGTCCAATGGTTAGAGGAACTCACTGCCTGACTTCTGTCGCCAGGACCCACATGGTGGAGGTGAGGACCGGCTCCCACAAGTTGTCCTGTGATCTGAACATGACCAGATCCACACCCACTTGGGGAACTTAGAATCAAACAAGCCCCACATCGGCCCACACTCCCACTTCCAGCTAGTGCTGTCAAAAATAGGCCCGTGATTCAGCCATATCCATGGGTCACCTGATACCACGCATCCCCTAACACTATCCTCCAAGTGAAGTGACATCAGGGCTTGTGGACTTGCTCAGGAATGACGACCCAGCGAGGGGCTGGGGGCGTGGTCATGGCGGAGCCCCGCCCAGAATCCCCCAGTGAAGGGCGGGGGCGTGGTCAGGATGGAGCCCCGCCCAGAATCCCCCAGTGAGGGGCTGGAAGTAGAACTCCAGGGTGAGCACTTTGAGTGCTGACAAGCCCTGGGTTCATCCGCAGCACCACAAAGCCACAAAAAACAAATCGATCTGGAAGCTTCCCAGGAACTCATGCCTCCAACTTTTTTTTGTTTTTGTTTGTTTTGTTTTTGGTTTTTCGAGACAGGGTTTCTCTGTGTAGCTTTGGCTGTCCTGGACTCACTTTGTAGACCAGGCTGGCCTTGAACTCACAGCGATCCTCCTGCCTCTGCCTCCCGAGTGCTGGGATTAAAGGCTTGTGCCACCACCACCCGGCTATGCCTCCAATTCTTAAAGAAACTAGAGGCAGAAGGAGTTCTGAGGCAGTTGGTCCCACCGGAAGAGGTTGAGACAGAAGCCAGAGGCTGGGGCAGTTAACCCAGATAGGTATGGGCGAGACACGTGCGTCCTGGCTTTTCAGATCACAGATGCCTACATCGAGCTCTGAGGCCAGCCTGCCTGCATGGCAGAGTGACACTATCTCAGGAAAACCTTTATTCATAGGCAGCCAGGCATGGTAGCCCATACTGGCGTCTCATTGAAAAACGCTGAGGCAGGAGGATGACGAGCTGCAGGCTGGTTTGGGCAGTGAGATGGTGCTGGTCTCCACCTGGCACTTGGTGATGGCCAGAGTTCTGCCCTGGGGCGTTCACAAGTTGACCTCTGACCTCCGCGTGTGTCAGTATGCATGACCCACTCGCAAAATAAATGTAAGAAATATACTTTTTCAAAAATGATTCCGGGCCCGGGTGCCAGGTGTTGCATGCGCTCTTAATCCCAGCACTCGAGAGGCAGAGGCAGGCAGATCTCTGAGTTCGATGCCAGCCTGGTCTACAGAGCGAGTTCATGGACAGCCAGGGCTACACAGAGAAGCCCTGTGTGTGTGTGGGGGGGGGAGGGTATCTGTGTGTACCCCAGCTTTTGAATTCTGGGCATTTGAAATCAGGTCCTCATGCTTGATAGCAAATAACTTCACCGACCGACCGAGCCAGCTGCTGGCCTTTTCTTCTTCTGTATACCTATCGGCGTGTTGCCTACATGTCTGTACACGTGTGGGCCATTTCTGAGCAACTCAGAAGGGGCTGTCAGGTCCCCCGCCGGGACTGGAGTCACAGGTGTTTGTGAGCTGCCCTGTGGATGCTGGGAACCGAACCCAGGTCCTCTGTGAGAGCGGCCAGTGCTCTAACCACTGAGCTATCCCTTTAAAGCCAAGAGACCACTCTCCTCCCTCCCTTCCTCTTTTCCTCCCTCCCTCCCTCCCTCTCTTTCATGTTTTGAGACGGTGGAACAAGAGGCCATTTCTTCAATGATTTTTAGTAAGTTCCCTCTGGGAGCGGAGTCCACATAGAAAGGGCTCTCCCACACCGCCAGGCAAACCCGGCTGTAATTCTCTCGGCCTAGAGCTCTGTGTGTACCTAACTTCCCTTTCGGTACCGTTTCCGACGTCACCACCCCTGTGACTGTCCAGACACTTGTTGTTGGCCACAAGCAGCTGTGCGGACAGCACATATCTGCTCAAAGCCATGGGGGACATTAACATGATCCATGGTTTACAGATGGGGCCATTAGGGCTCAGAGAGGTCTGTCACTGACGTGAGGACACACAGCAATGAGCCTGTGGGCCCAGAACACCTGGAACCCTTCGCCTCAAACCTTAATAACACAGGGGAGCCCACTGGTGGGGAGTTCGGGAGTACAATAGCTCTCAGCTGCTGAAGGGATGATGGAGGAAGAGGGGGAAATTCATTTCAAAATTCATTCCTGCGTATCAGCATGGGGACTCCCACGCTGTCCCCAGACGACGAGGAGTTGAGCATGCCTGCCCTCCCCCCAAGGCCCTCACTCATCCCCCCCACCAGCCACACCCAGGCTTGCTTCCCTACAGGCTAGAGCCGCCCTTTCCACCCAGGTGGTCCATCTCCATGGCAACGTCACATCTGCAGGTGGTCGTAACCTTGGCAACCAGGTGCTAACCGCCCCACTGCCTAGAAGGCTGTGACCCTCCTGTCACTCTCCCACGCAACCTCCTCACCAACGCGAGGCAGCTCTGAAGAGCTGCAGGGTGGGGGTGGGGGAACCTGTAGGGGAACACTGGGCTCAGAGACAGCAAGAGACATCCCAGGGTCACACAGCAGCCGGGCCTGGGGACTTCATACCCACCACCCTCAGTCAGGCCTTACACACAAGTTTGGTATCTATTAAGTGCCAGCTGTATGTCCTCAGCTGACTCCCACGGGTGATGCACTGGCTGAGGGGAGAAGGGAGAGAACGTGATGGTCTTCAGAAGCTCCCCACTCTCACCTGTCCAGGCCATGCCTGTCCAGTTCGCCGTCACCTATGCCTTTAGTTCAAGCGAGAGGCTGGGACGCCGAGTGTGTGCAAGGAGGCCTGGCTGCAGGGAGACAGGGGGAAGGGCAGACATAAATATAATGAATGAGTAAATTATAGGATATCTTAGGATATTGCAGGGAGGCTGGGAGCGGGGGACAGAAGGCGGCCGGGTGGGGATGTGAGTCAGGAGGAAGCAGGGGCGGGCAGGGCAGACGCTGGGGAAGGCGGCGCTCGGCTCTGTAGCGGGAACAGCATGTGCAAAGGTCCTGTGGTGGGAGCCAGGCCCCTCCGCCTGTGGCCCTGTCCTGCTCTCACTCTCCCATCTCCAGAGTAAGGAGAAAGAGTTGGGTGGAGGCCCCTGCCCCCGCCCCAAGTGCCCTGGACCCCTGCCCGAGTCATTAAAGCTGTAGTCTGCAATGCTAGATACGGGAGCTCCCTGGTCCTCAGACTTGGAATGTCCCTGGCTCTCCCTGGACCCACCCCTGGCTTTGGTGGTAGCTGTCTCCCGATCCTCGGAAAGCCTGCTATACCATGTAGTTTTGTACGCAGTAGGCACTCAGCACCACCTGTCCATCAGTCCTCAGAACCAGGTTGTCAGAAGCTCAGAGCCACAGGAAACCTGCCTGACCTCACATAGCATATAAGTGCAAAGACAGGGCCCATCTAGTGTGGAATTGGGGTCTACCTCCAAGGATATTGAGAGGGTCACTTCTTTTTCTGGACCTTTCCTTGGCTCAGAAGGGAGTTTCTCACTTGCTTCCTGACCACATGGCTCGAGAATGGACCTGGTCTATGGCCTCCCAGGATGCAGTTTCTGGGCCTCAGGCCAATGTGACAGTCTGGGAACGGAGCCTGCTTGAGTCACAGGTGGCAGAGTCAACGCCAGGCTCCCACTAAACCACTGGAGGACACAGAGGGCGCACGAGGGGTGTGGGGGGGGGGGACAGTGTAGGACATGCCCCAGCTCCCTGCAGCGAGGCCCACAGGTCACCCCTCACCAGAGACAAAAGCAGCAGAGCCTCCAGCGCACTCACACTGACACAGCAACGACGGAGCCATGTGCAGCCAGTTCCTTGGGATAAATGCTCACAGGGCCTCTGCTATGGGGTGACACTCTCTCCTTTCTCACACCTCCCACCCTGCACCCCTCGGCCTGAGCCCCCAGCTGCGGCACTGCTGGTCCTAGACAGACAGTCCATACCTCACTTTTTTCTTCCTCTTCTCCTTCTTTTTCTTTTGAAAGATTTATTCATTATCGAGTATACAGTGGTCTACATGTACCCATGCAGGCCAGAAGAGGGCACCAGATCACATTCTAGATGGTTGTGAGCCACCAAGTGGTTGCTGGGACTTGAACTCAGGACCTCTGCAAGAGCAGCCAGTGCTCTTAACCTCTGAGCCATCTCTCCAGCCCCGTACCTTTGTTTTTAAAGATTTGTTTTGTTTTGAGACAGGGTTTCTCTGTGTAGCCCTGGCTGTCCTGGACTCACTTTGTAGACCAGACTGGCCTCGAACTCCACAGAGATCCACCTGCCTCTGCCTCTCAAGTGTTGGGATTAAAGTCTTGCACCACCACCGCCTGGCTAAGACTTATCTCGTGTCTCTCTCTCTCTCTCTCTCTCTCTCTCTCTCTCTCTCTCTCTCTCTCTCTCTCTCTCTCTCTCTCTCTTCCCCCCCCCCCCCCCGTGGACGTGGGAGGGCATCAGACCCCTTGGAACTAGAGTTTCACAAAGTTGTGAGCCACTATGTGGGTACTGGGATCTGAATCCTGGTCCTCTGCAAAAGCAGCCAGTGCTCTAACTGCGGATGCTTCTTTCTGGCTCCCTCTCTATTTCAGGGCTCCCCCTTTGTAGTGTATGCATCTGTTACCTACACCAGGCCTCATGTGCCAAGGTGCACAGCAAGGTCGGTCCAGACGCAGGGAAAGACTCCAGGGGTTACCGTGGCAGCCACAACCCTAGCTGGCAAGTGGAGAAAGGCCAGCAGAAAGCAGTGGGGATCCTAGGAGCTCTCAGGAACTCAGTGAGGAGCAAGGCCACTGGGGATGAGATTTGGCAGTCCTGGCAGGTGTGCAGTTCCCTGCAGATGGAGGAGGTCTGGCCTGGGAGGGGGGGGGACAGTAAAGAGTTGGCGGTTTCCAGAAGGTTCCAACGGGACAACCTGCCCTATCTGGGGAGCCCCCAAGCATTTCTCGGTACTCAGTGTCTGCGGAGGCCGGGAGGGCCCGGAGATGCCAGGCACGCGGAGTGCCCGGGGGCTGCGTCCTCGTCTGCCCCCAACCTGCTCCAACACGTGTCGCGCGCGCCCCTTGCAGCCTGCGCGCGCCCTGGCCATGCGCACGGGGATGCGCAGCGGGGACGCGCACGGCGGAGCCCGGGAGGCGGCGGTGGCGGCGGTGGCGGTGGCTCCTGGCGGCTCCGAGCGGCCCCCGCGCCCTGTCCGAGGAGGAGCCGCCCAGGTGAGTGTCAGCGCTGCATTCCCGGGACCCCCTCCCCCAAACCCCCAAGCGCGCTTCTCTCTAGCCCTTCTGCGGCCCCCGGAAAACTTCGGGGGTCCTCCTCGCCTCTGGAGATACAGAGCCTAGGGAATCGAGGGGCACATCTCCGGGAGCACCCTGGGGGACGAGGAATGGGGATGCGCACTGCGGCAGGGGGACACCCGTGATGGAGCCGCGGCTTGGCCACCTGAGATCGCCGGCCAGCCAGTGCAGGGCAATGTGCGCGAGGAGAATTGGGGAGGGTCTGCACGCAGGACTCAAGCATATTTGGGGTCCTGATCCCGTGGGGAGGGACTGCGGTGCTGGGTAGAGCCCCCCCACTGGGCAGGCCTGTGCCCCGTAGCAGCCACGGTGGTCGGAGCATCTGTCCATCCCATCCCAGAGGCCAGGCCTGGTGTCCCCTGGGTACTGGGCCTGACCAGGGAGGCCACTGGGCCCCATTCAACAAGTTGGGAGGTGCAGAGCTTGGGTTCCAGTTGGACAGGTGTTCCCACCCCATCTTAGAGTCCCCAAGACACAGGTGTCCTTCCATCCTGTGGGGAGGACTCAGAAGTTGGGGGTCTGGTGCATTTGGGAAGCTGCATTGATGCCAGGTGGTTTCTTGGTGGTCGTGGTGGCAGCACCCAGAGCCCAGGCTGAGACTCTGTGGCTCCGAGTTGCATGATGGGGAGGGCAGGGGGCGAGGGGTGGGGAGGGATCCGATGCCTGCAGTTTGGTGGGGCTATTAGGGCTTGGAACCCGATGGGAACTTTTAGCCAGAGCAGAACTGTCAGGCAGAGGTAACCCAGGAGGACTCCCGGGAGGAGGCTTTAGGCTGCACGGGTTGTAAGAAGGTGTTAAGGGTGGAATGACAGGAGGCAGAGGGGCTCAGCTGGAAACCTTTTGGGGGTTCTGAAGGCTTAAAAAGCCCAGCCCTGGCTTGGATAGTCTCAGATAACCCCATGGGTGTCCCCTCCACACAGAGGCCCGAATGAGGTGGGGGGGGGGGGGGGAGGAAACCACCTAGGATAGGGTGGGAGGCTCAGTGGGGGTCCCCTCAGCTTTTTAGTTGCTCTTCTGTCCCTGGTTCCTTCCTACAATTGACATCCCATCGCCTCCAGGATCAGGGGGTGTCAAGGCTGCTCCACCCTCACCCAGAGATTGTGCCAGGGCCACTGGGAAGTTCGAACAGTCGGCTCCCACCCGTGCAGCACGCATGCGCGGCTGGCCTCAGTGTTTCCATCTGTAGAGTGGGGGTGGCCGCTGCCACCCACCCCCAGATGCAACCAGGCATGTGATCGCGCCTCGAAGGGTGGGAGCACACAAGGTCCCGAAGCTGAGGCTTTTGTGCCTCTACCCACAGGGCTGTCACTCCCGGGCACTCCTGACTCACTACCGACTCACCAGGTAGGCAGCCTGGTAGGAGAACTTTTCTCAGCAACCCCGCGCGTTTGGGGTGGGCAGCCTGGGTGAGCCGCCCACCGCCTCCCATGTCAATCTCGAGCTGAGAATACTGACAAGTTGGGATTTAGTTTTAAAAAAAAAAAAAAAAAACAGAGCTGGTGTGACGCTCAAATTCCAAGGTGTGATCACTCTGGCCTGAGTCCCTTTCCCCTCCTCCCATGAATGTCATGGCTTCTGTTCTCATGGCTGGTGCATGAATGGACACTGTATACACTGAGGGCTTAAGTGTTCGATCATCTAGAACTTTCCTGTCCTTCACTTTTGTGGCGGGGAAGCCCACTACGCCCCTCGGGCACAGGCTACTAAGGAAATTGGGTCAGGAGGCCCCCCTACCCCCCAAATCGGTGGACAGGGACCCATGGCAGATGGGAGGCTAATTAGGGCTTTAATGAATTGTCATGGATTAAAAGCCCCAGGAGAACGTAGATCTAGGACAGAAGAATGTTCCAGGCCTGGAGCTGGGGCGGGGGGGGGGTGCTGGAAGAGTGTCCCCAAAAAGTGTGGCTCAGAGAGAGAGGGTACTGTGTCAGGGTATTGCCAGGCCTGTCCTCACCCCCAGTTTATCCCTACTCTCTTATTGTGGCGGGGGACCAGGGTTGAAGGGCAGGTGGCCACTGACCCATCTCCCCACAGTGCTGGGGTTCATCCTTTCCCAAGGCCTCAGAGTCTTGTGGCCTCTAAACTGCTCCATGGGTGTAGATCTTGGGGGCCTCTCTCAGGCCTCTGCACTCTGGCTTCCACAGATGTCGGACCCCTGGGACGACCCCATCCTCCCCTCAACAGGAAACAGTGCCTGGCTGCCAGAGGCCACATGCCACTCCCTCCCCCAAACCACAGTGACCCTGGGTGCGAGTTCCCCCAGCTGCTGAAGAAGCCACCGCCTGCCATAGGAGCTCATCCCCCCCTAGGCCCCAGGCAGTGGAGCTGGCCCAGGTAGCACCCCAGGGCTCTCATCTCCTGCCACCCTCCTTGTCACAGCTCCAAGGTGACACTGGGCCCCCGAGCATCCAGGGCAGTCCTGAGCTTTTGGGGGGAGGGAGTTGGAGATTTGCTTCTAACCTAGGTGGAAGGGTCTAGAAGCAAGCCGGTCAGCAGACAAGCTGAGTTTTGCTCCCCACCCCAGCCCAGGGGCCCTGCTGAGCCTTCAGCAAAACAGGAAACTGGCACTCAAGAGGGACATGGCGGAGCAGAGCTCTGGACCCGGGGTGTGCATCTGTGAACACATATGTGGAGGTCACAGGACAACTAGTGGCAGTATGTTCGTCCGTTCCACCACCGTGTGGATCCGGCCTTGGCAGCAAGTGCATCATAGAGCGCGTTTCTGACCATGAGCCACTGTCTTGTCCCGTGTTCTGCCAAGCCTCCCTATTGTCCCCGGCCCTGACTGGGACAGGGTGACCTGGTCCCAGCTCTGCAACCCCTCCTCACTTTCTCCACAGCCTTCAGGTGATTTAGTTATTTGTATTTGTTTTGTCTGTTCACCCTCAGTGAGCGACAGGGATGCAGTCGGATGCACTGGGGCACCATGATAGGACATATCCAGGATGGATTTGTAGGTACCCAGGGGCTGGAAAGAGGAAGGGATGATGACTCGTGGTGCTGAGGGTCTCTTTTGGGGTGATGGAGGTCTGAGTTAGAGGTGTTTGTTATATGTGGAAGTGCTTAGAGGCCCTGGGAATCCACTTGAAATTGTGGGGCTCCAGCTCAGGGTGACATGACTTACGGGTTCGGAGGACAGTGACCAGTGAGCACTCAGGACCGGCCCAGGCTCCAGGCCCTGCCAAGCCGCTGCGGTGGCTTCTCATGCATATTAATGAGTCATGTCCTTGAAGCCTTAGGCTGGCTCTTTCTTCCACAGGGTCCATACCGGACAGACGTGCCAGACCCCCCAAAGTCCAGCCAGGGCGGTCTCAATGGTGGCTGCACGAGCCAGCCCAGACAGTCTGGCGTCAAGAGTTCCACCATAGGCATCGGGGTGAGAGGCCAGAAGTCCCGAGCTTCTGGTCCCTGAGGCAGCTATCTGCCCCTGTGGTCAGGTGCGCAGCCTCTGAGGGGCCTTTGGGACAAAGCTGCCCCTTTGTTATACTTTTTTTATTTTTAGTTTTGTGGTGTTAGCATCGGGGTCTCTTGCAGGCTAGGCCAGTGTTCCACCCCCTGGCCACGCCCCCAGCCCTTCACTGGGGGATTCCGTGTTGGGGTTTACCCCTGAGCCACTCTCCAGCTTTCTTTTTCTGTTTTTCTTTATAAATTAAAAAAATTTTATTTAGTCCAGGACAGCCAAGGCTACACAGAGAGACCCTGTCTCGAAAAACCAAAAAAAAAAAAAAAAAACAAAAAACAAAAAAAAATTTTTTTTTATTTGGGTTTAGGGGATATGGGTCTGTTTTTTATTTCTTGGTTGTTTGTTGTTTTCTTTCTTTTTTAATTAATTATTTATTTATTTTTGAGGCAGGGTTTCTCTGTGTAGCCTTGGCTGTCCTATAGCTCACTCTGGCTGGCCTCAAATTCACTGAGATCCACCTGCATCCGCTTTCCGAGTGCTGGGATTAAAGGAATGCACCACCATGCCCGGCTAATGCCCCCCAAACTGGTGTATTTATTTTATGTGTAGAGTATTTTGCCGGACCGTGCAGCACCTGTGTGCAGTGCCCCTAGGAAACCAGAAGAGGGCATCAGAGCCCTGGAAATAGAGTTACAGGGGGTTGTGAGCTGCCCCATGGGTGCTGTGCTCTGCCGGATGAGCCGTCCCCAGCCCCTCCCGTTTGTTTTGAGGGAGCAGCTCACTAAGGTGTGGGTTGTCCTGGAACTGACTGGTCCTTCCTCCGCCTCTGGGAAGATGAGGTAGCAGGTGTGGGCCACTGTTCCCATAGATTTGAGGTGTCTTTTTATTTTTATTTCTTTGACAGAACTGCCTGGTAGGTTGCTCTAGGGGTTGAGCAAAACACCCCTTTTTTTCTGGCTTGTCAGACACAGAGTGGAGCCAGGACAGCTCAAAATCCCCAGGTGTGAGCTTCAGATGTGAGGGACAAATCTGGGAGACACCAGAGAGGTCCCTATCCTTGGAGCCGGATTGAGAGGGGCCCAGGGGCACTCACACAGGACAGGCAAGTGACAGAGTACTTAGCCAGTGCTACTGCCTCACGGCTGTCAGGGCTTGTCAGGGAGGCTGAAGCAAGTGCAGGATTGACAACAGCCGGAGGTCTGGCTGTAGGTCTCTCTGAGCTAGTCTCAAAGTCAACAGCAAGAACAAAAAAGCCTCACAATAGTTGGTTGAGTCCTCAGAAGGTGAGAGACACTTCACCTGGGGCCAGGACCTACAAAGATGTCTTTGTAGGTGTCTGTCCCCCAAGGCCACAGGGCAAGAGGTGTGACAGAGAGATCAGCCCATTAAGCTAGGCACAGCCCCCCAGCCCCATTCCCAGTGGCCCGGAAGCCTTCTCTCTGCCTGCCTTCTTAGACATCAGGCACCAGCAATCCAGAAGGTTCTGACCCTACAATGATCCTCAGGTCTTCCAGGGCTCCTATCACGCCTGCCAGTGCCATCCAGCACCCTTAAGTGTGCAGAGGTGGGGAGGGCGTTCCCAACTCCCCCCCCCCCACGCCTCAGTCAGCAAACACCCAGAGAGGGCAAATCAGGCCCCTCAGTAAGCACACAGTAAGAAAGGGCTGGGTCCAAGTTGAGAGCGGGCAGTTGCCTCAGACAGCTGCCCGCCCCCCCTTCCCACCCTCCCTTCACCCCTGCTGTTTTTCTAACATTCTTTGGAGGAGATGACAGGAGCTGGCCTGCCAGGAGAGGTTAGAGTTGAAAAACTAGGTCACCCTTTGAGTGGCCCCTGCTGGGCTGGCTCAAGAGATCTGCTGTCCCTGCGTGGTGGAGTAATTATAGGGAGAGCACTCGCTGAGCCCTGGAGGGATCTTGTGGCTGAGGTTTGACAAGTGGAGGCCAGAGCGGGTGCAGGGGCCGTCAGTGATCACACAGGGAGGCTGTGGTTCAGTGGCTGCGACCCAGAGACACCTGACCTGTCAGTGCTTGGCCATGTTTGCCAGAACTTGAGGGTCTTTTCCTAGCCTAGGTACTCTGGAGGCAGAGACTAAGATCAGGTATTCAAGACCAGCCACATAGACCGCTCCAGGCCAGCCTGGGCTACTTGAAGTCCCATCCTCCCAAAAAATATACACACAGCAAAGTCTGCGAGGGGCTGGGATACAAGGAGTGGACACTTGTGTGGCTGTGAGGCAAAGAGGTGACGGTGATGGCTCAGCGGTGAAATGCTTGTTGTGCAAGTCGAAAGACCTGAGTTCAAATCCCCGCACCCCACATAAGAAGATGGCACAAAGGCACACTTCTGTCTAAAAAAAGTAAGAGGACCACCCCTGGAGCTTGTGGCAGAACAGTCTGGCTCAATCAGCAGACGTTGGGTCCCACTGAGAGACATGTCTCAAAACACAAGATCGAGAATGAATGCACAAGACTGTGTCTAACTCTGGGATCCATACGAGTGAACATACAACAGGAAAGACAGACGCAGCTGGGCATAGTAGCGCAGGCCTTTAATCTCTTGGGAGGCAGAGGCAGGCAGATTTCTGAGTTCAAGGTCAGCATGGTCTACAAAGTGAGTCCAGGACAGCGAGGGTCACACAGAGATACCCTGTCTCCAAAAAGAGAGACAGAAGACAGGATTTAGGCAGGGCTCCACCCCTGACCACGCCCCCAGCCCCTCACTGGGGGATTCCAGGCAGTGGCTCTCTCCTTTGTGCCTGCGCCTTCAGGTCAGCCTCATAAGCCTGGCTTACTCAGTCAGCAAGGCTGCCGGTATGCTCTGTGGAACACTGAGGAGACAGGGAGGCCCGCACAGACTAGTAGTCTTGCCTGGGGGGCTTCAGCTGCTAAGATGCCATAAATAGCTGCCTGGCAGATGGAAAGCCGTGTTGCAAAAGAGGCCAGGCAGCTGAGTCCAGCTGTCCCTCCACCACCTCAACCCCTGGGTCCCAGCTACAGTCAGGCTACCTGGGGGAAACAGGGGTCCAGCCTAGTCAGGCAGGCACTGCAGGGTTCTCCCGCCATCCATCCCCACCTGTAGCTCCGTCAGTCTTCCTCCATCTGTAGCTCCCTCAGTCTTCCTCCATCCAGTCTTAGGGCTTTTGTCCTGGCTGTCCCTCCACCCTAGAATGCTTTCTCGTAGCCACTGAGAGTTACCATGAGTCACCAATTGGGGGGCCCACCTGTCAGAGTCCCAGACTCCAGACAGCCAAACTCAGTGTCCACTAGGCCTGGTCCCTCTAAGGTGCTGGGCAGGGACCTTCCTGTCTGTTAGGTTCTGAAGCATAGGTATACCACCCAGCTCAGCCTCCATCTTCAAAATCAGCCTCTGCTAGGTAGGGCCAGCCTGGTCTACCAGTGAGCTCATCCTGGGCTTACGAGCAAGCTTCTTTTTAGCCCCACCCACTTGTTCTGAGTGTTTCTCGAATTCTCACTGAGTGGCCTTTGGGGACTCGGTTTCTCATGGAGCACAATGTCCTCAAGGGGCCTGCAGGTGTATGTCGGAGCCTCGCTCCATTTCACTGCTGAGTAATACTCCACTGTGGATGGCCCAGGCTGTTCCTGCTGTTTGTCCGTGGGCTCCGAGTTTCTATCACGCATACTGTCACTGTGGGCATCCGTGTTGAGATCGTGGGTCAGCGTCCCTGATGTGTGTCCCCCCCCCCGCGGGTCCCATTCCAGGTGTCCTGGACGATGCTGGCGTGGCCCTAGGCCCAGACCCTACACCATGACCTGCTGGCTGCGCATGTTGGGCTTGCACTTGCTGCTGCTGCCCACGGCGCCCCTGGCTGCGGGCTGCCCCGCGCGCTGCGAGTGCTCGGCGTCCACACGCACCGTGGCCTGTGGGCGCCGCCGGCTGACCGCCATCCCCGAGGGCATCCCGGCTGAGACGCGCCTGCTGGAGCTGAGCCGCAACCGCATCCGCTGCCTGAACCCCGGGGACCTGGCGTCGCTGCCCACCCTGGAGGAGCTGGACCTCAACCACAACGTGATCGCCCACGTGGAGCCTGGGGCCTTCGCCAACCTGCCCCGCCTGCGCATCCTGCGTCTCCGTGGCAACCAGCTGAAGCTCATCCCTCCCGGCGTGTTCACGCACCTGGACAGCCTCACGCTGCTGGACCTGAGCGAGAACAAGCTGGTCATCCTGTTGGATTTCAGCTTCCAGGACCTGCGCAGCCTGCGGCGGCTGGAGGTGGGCGACAACGACCTGGTGTTCATTTCCCGCAGGGCCTTCGCGGGGCTGCTGGGGCTGGCTGAGCTCACGCTGGAGCGCTGCAACCTCACGTCGCTGTCCCCAGAGTCGCTGGGCCACCTGCGGGGCCTGGGCGCTCTGCGCCTCCGCCACCTGGCTATCCCCGCCCTGGAGGACCAGAACTTCCAGAAGCTTCCGGGCCTCTCGCATCTGGAGATCGACAACTGGCCGCTGTTGGAGGAGGTGGCCCCAGGCAGCCTGCGTGGGCTGAACCTCACGTCGCTGTCCATCACGCACACAAACATCACGGCTGTGCCCGCCGCCGCGCTGCGACAGCAGGCCCACCTCACGTGCCTCAACCTGTCGCACAACCCCATCAGCACGGTGCCACGCGGCTCGTTCCGAGACCTCGTGCGCCTGCGCGAACTGCACCTAGCCGGGGCCCTGCTGGCCGTCATTGAGCCACAGGCCTTCGTGGGGCTGCGACAGATCCGCCTGCTCAACCTGTCAGACAATCTGCTGTCCACGCTGGAGGAGAACACGTTCCACTCGGTGAACACGCTGGAGACGCTGCGCGTGGACGGCAACCCGCTGGCCTGCGACTGTCGCCTGCTGTGGATCGTGCAGAGGCGGAAGACCCTGAACTTCGACGGCAGGCTCCCCGCCTGCGCCACCCCCGCCGAGGTGCGCGGCGACGCTCTGCACAACCTCCCCGACTCCGTGCTCTTTGAGTACTTCGTGTGTCGCAAGCCCAAGATCCGGGAGAGGCGGCTGCAGCACGTTACCGCCACCGAGGGCGACGACGTGCGCTTCCTGTGCCGCGCCGAGGGCGAGCCCGCGCCCACGGTGGCCTGGGTGACGCCCCAGCACCACACGGTGTCGACCGCCAGCCGGGGCCGGGCACGCGTGCTGCCCGGGGGCACGCTGGCCATCGCGGACACGCGGCCCCAGGACAGTGGCACCTACACGTGCGTGGCCAGCAACGCAGGGGGTAACGACACCTATTTCGCCACCTTGACCGTCCAGCTGGCCGCCAACCGGACCCAGGGCGAAGGGCACAACGAGACGCAGGTGGGCGTCCGGTTCCCGCTGGACCTCACCACCATCCTGGTGTCCACCGCCATGGGGTGCATCACCTTCCTGGGCGTGGTCCTCTTCTGCTTCCTGCTGCTCTTTGTGTGGAGCCGCGGCCGTGGGCAGCACAAGAATAACTTCTCCGTGGAATATTCCTTCCGCAAGGTGGACGGTCCGGCGGCCGCGGCCGGCCAGGGAGGCGCGCGCAAGTTCAACATGAAGATGATCTGAACCGACCCCATTGGTGGGCTTGGGGTGTGAGACCTCCGACCAGATAATTTCCACCTATGCATATTTTTTCCCAGGGGTTAGGCACCACGGCTGCTACAAGTCAGCTCACAGGCAGGACTTCGACGTTTTTTTGTAGACATCTGCGGACTGTTTTCCAGCAGATCACACCTTTTGCAGTTCCTGAAGTGTTTTCTAAGGGTTTCAACCTGTCTTTCCCGCCCTCTGTTACGGCTGCTGCTGTGCAGGGACCGGAAGTGCTGGGGACACTCAGGGTCCAAGGTTCCTTATGCAGGTGCAGGTTGTGGCCTCCAAGTCCTTTGTCCTCTGTTTGCGCTACTCAACAGTCAGGTCCCCCAAATGCCTATAGTGGGGTCCTGGGGCACAGGACAGTTTGTCGAGTGGTTCCTCCTGGGCTGTGACACAACCTGTGTCACACACATGGCCCAGGGCTATAGTAGGGACTGCAGTGGTCCAGCTCCTGCTCACTGCTACTTGGCCAACCCAGGGCTCCCCCAGGCTCGCAGCCACCCTGGGAGCCCTGCCCCCACCCTCCATTTCCCCAGGAACTTCTGGCCCAGTGGGGCCACCTGCCAGGAGAAGCCATGTGCCCATGACCCCTCTGGATGGACATCTGCCAGCAGGTGTCCTAGGATGGACATCCTAGGAGCCTCTCAGGCCAGCCATGCCCACTCTGGGATGGTGGGGCGTGGCCAGAGGCAGGGGTGGATTGGAGCGCTCAGAGGTCCAACAGGTCATGACCCAGTAGCCTCTCCCACACAAGTTCCTCCCCAGCCCCGCCTCTGCCCGTTCATAGTTAGGACACTGTTGACAGAGGGGACTTTGTGGGACTTGGCCAGAAACCAGGAAGACGTGGACATGGTAAGACTGCAGCTCTCCTCCTACCTGCCCAGCTGTGACGACTGTGGTCCACTGGGACCCTCCAGGTCTGAACTTGCCACCTTTGCCTCCGTGCCAAGGCCAGGCCTTGCAGAGGCCCCCAATTGTGTCCAGACAGAAAGTCAACTTCATGCAAGGAAAGACTCAGGTCAGGCTTGGCTGGTCTGAACTTGGCTGGGAATGTGGGTGCCCTCTGGTCCTGCCTTCTCTAACCTTTGCATCCATAAAAAAGGGTCCCCAGGATGTGAGTGACTGGGTGGAATGACATTTCCAAACTCCACCCCTGAGCCCCTACAGGATTGACCCCTTTGGTCCTGGAGCATCCTCTTCTAAGCCTCCGTTGCTATGGCAACCCCAGGGCCCTCAAAACAACCACCAACGAAATCCAAGTGCCTTTAGAGTCATTAAAAGACAGGAGGGGTGCACTCCGGGCAAGGTTAGGGTTCACAAAGTGTCAGTACAATACAGTGGGGTTCCCCAGTCTCAACAACCTCTTATCCTCTGCTGTGTTTGACTGAAATCCAATAAAAAAAACCTGATTTAATACAAGTCAATTTTTTAGGTATTATTATTACCATAGTAGGGGTGGGGGTGGGAGACATGGTGGCTGGGTCCCTTCGTTGAAGTTTGGAAGCTACGTGACTCCGATTGCAAGCATGATGCAGGAGAGAAGCTGGTGGTGGCAGAGTCAGTCGTGACGCACACCAGGTGACCAGATACTGGAGGTGGAGGTAGGAGGATCAGGACTTCAGGGTCGGCCTCAGCTTGGAAGCTGAAATGTTTAGAGTCAGGGCTGGGGCTCACCTTGCATGCGGGAAGCCCTGGCTGTCCCCAGCACCTCAGACACTTGGTGTCACCAGCAGCTGTGTAACACGGCTGTTATCTCACACTAGGAGGCTGAGTCAGAGCTTCGGGAGTTCAAGGGCAGGTGGGCTACTGAGGGAGACAGAGTGTAGGTGACTGTGGCAGGCAGGATCTGGGAGGTGAACACCTTTACTGAGGCACTGAGGGGGACAGTGATTTTCCCACAGCCACACAGCAAGTCAGGAGAGGGTTGGGGAGTTCCCTAAAGATAGCCCACAGCTCTGTACTGGACGGAGGCACCAGGGACCTTCTAGATGCCCCACCAAAGAAGACACAAACCTCGGGGAAGCGAAGGCCGCACGATGTGCTGCTTTGCTTGTATTTTTCTATAAAGAGAAGGCACCGGAGCACCTGGCTAGAGAACCCAGCCTGTCCTTTTATGATTTATTCCTTATCTATTATTTTTGAAGACAAACTCACATAGCCTAGTCTGGTCTCAAACTTACTATGTAGCTGATGGTGACCTTGAAGTCACTCTCCAGTGGGTGCTGGGTGACAATTGTATGCCACCACATTCATTTTTGCACCTCCCCTGCCCTAGGGCCTGCTCACTTCAGCATCTCACCTCCTGGCTTCTGTCCCCACAACATCCCATCCTTGAGGGCGCCAGAGGTGAGAGGTAGCCCTGGGAAGGTCCCATCCTGGGTCTGGCCTGTCTGCGTGGGTCTGACACCTGGGTAGAGGGGGCCCCAGTTGTTGCTGAGTTCTTGGGGGACCATGTCTCCATGTGTCTTCCTGTTCTCTGGACAGGACGTTCTGTCCCGATCTCAGACCTGTGGTGGGTGTTTCCCAGCACCCCGAAAGATGACTGACATTGCTGCTTCACAGGTGAGAGAACGAGTCAGCAAGGACAAACGGGCCACGAGGACCACACAGCACCATGCAGGTGCTGCCACAGGACTAGAGTCCAGGTGACGTCTCCGTCTCAGTGGGCCCTTGGAGCAAAGTACTTTCGTCTCCTCCACGATCTGTGCACATGTGCTGTGTACATGCGCCCCAAGTCACCACAACAGCAAGAGCAGCTGGAGGCACACAAGGGGAGTTGCTGAATTAACAGCGCCTTCCTGGCCAGCCCACCCCACCCTCAGCCAGCAGCCCTACTCAGGAACCCCGCTGGGGCAGATACGCAGGCTGGGCAAGAAGCCTGCACACTCACTGTTCTAGGCCACAAGCACTTTATGGTCCAAACAAGAACACACCATTTCCCAGCTTGTGGTCCAAGCCTGTTATCCCAGCTATTTGGGAGGCTGGGGCAGCATTACTTCAAGGCAAGCTTGCATGTTGAGATCCTGCCTCAAAATACAAGCTCAAGTAGGAGGTGGATGGTGGTGGCACATGCTTGGAATCCTAGCACTCAGGGGGCAGAGGCTGGCGGATCTTTGAGGCCAGCCTGGTCTACAGAGAGGCTTCCAGGACAGCCAGGACTACAAGAAACCAAAAAAATAAAAACAAAAATTCTAGAAAGGAAAAACAGACTGGCTCAGGGGTGGAGCCCCGCCTAGAATCCCCAGTGAGGGGCTGGGGGCGTGGTCATTGACAAATAGTTGTTGAGCATGAGAAACGGAGTTCATCCCCAGCACCACAAAGGAGACCTAGGGGCTGGATGGAGCATGTATGGCTTTGCAAGATCTGACTTTGGCCCGGGATTCTGGAGTGCAATGGCCTGTAACTCCAACTGTAGCTAACCCAATGCCCATGGTCTCCTCAGGCAACTCCACACAGGTGGCACACACATACTTGCATATACAATTAAAATTAAAATTAACCAGACATGGCGGCACTTACCTTTTTAACCCCAGGACTTGAGGGGCAGAGGCAAGTGCATCTTTGTGGCCAGCTTGGCCTACACTGCCAGTTATATGCCACCCAGAGTTACACAATGATATTGTCTCAAGAGGCAGAGAAGTGGGCTGGAGAGATGGCTCAGTAGTTAAGAGCACTGACTGCTCTCCCAGAGGTCCTGAGTTCAATTCCCAGCAACCACACGGCGGCTCACAACCATCTATGCCCTCTAGTGCCCTCTTCTGGTGAGCAGGTGTACATGACGATAGAGCACTCCGACATAAAATAAATAAAATCTAAATAAGTGAGAGATGTAGAGAGGAAGAAAGCGCTGTCTTGGCCTTGCTGGGGAGGCCAGGCAGTAGCTGGCTGCCTGGCAGCCTCTTGGGTCTGTCTGCTGTTAACACTGCACATGACCTGTGTACCCAGTGAGGTCGCTGGACATGTCTCTGACCACACCTCTTTGGGAGCAGGGCAAAATGAATGTGAATTCGGGAGGTGACTGTCTCCTACCTGGGGTTCCTGAGCAGAAAGGCAGTTTTTCAGGCTTGAATGGCACTTTTGCTGAGGATAGGCCCCACCTTTTGCGCTGGCTGTGTAGACAAGGCTGGCATGGAACTTGGAACTCAAATCCTCCTGTCCCAGCCCTCAGATACTAGGACAACAGCTATAGCCTTGTAGCTGTTTCTGAGAGGCCTTGGACAGGGAGAGATGCCTGCTGGGAAACAGGGAGCCCAGATCCCTAACCTGACCCCCAAGGCTTGGACTATCAGGTTCCTGCGTGCTAACATCTCTGCCTATGTGGGCACTGGCAGATGTGCAGGTCATCCTGACACCCACGATGTGACTGGTGGCTCTCACACAGCTGACTTGCTGAGACCCTGGTGGCCCCCAACACCCCTGTGAGTGTGGCTGTCATTGGCTGAAACCTATCAGGGTCCCAGGCAACCATGCATTGCTTCTTGGTTAAAGCAAAAAAGCTGGGGTAGCAGCACATGCCTGTCACCCCAACACTCAGGTCATCCACCCCTTGACCACATAGGAAACCTAAGGCTAGCCTGGCTATGAAGGACCCTATCTGAAAAACAAAGGATCTGTGCTGCTGGCCAGGTGTCCAGGTCTCCATGAAAGCAGGCAGTCACCTCAGTGACTAGACAGCCAGCTGTGCAACCACACACGGAAGATATTCTGAGGGTCTTTGATGCCTGAAACTTGGGGTGGCCCAGGCCCATGTACACCCACACATGCCCAGCTACTTGCACATAAATTACTTCTTGTGGCCAAGTTCTCCCAATCTATCCACTGGTCCCCAATGTGGTGGGTCCTATGAGACGCAGAGCCCGGCACCATGTGGCACTGTGCACTGGTTTTTCAAACCCCAGCAAAGGGGTGAAAAAGGCTTACACAGAAACCCTGCACCTTTTCCTGTTCAGCCACTGTTCCCTAGTGCCCTCAGGGCTACACTCGTCACAGCTGCTACTTTCCTGGCCCGCCCTGCATGCACCCTTGCTGGATCCTCTAACCCACTGTAAGCAGTAATGCTGCATTCCAGCTCCCTGTCCTGTCTACAATCCAGCTCCAACCCTGCATGGCTCCAGTGAACAAGGCACCCCTGCCCAGGCTGTCCCCCACCCCACCCCACAGTGGCCAGCAGGCAACACTGCAGCCCTGTACTCTGTATCCTCCACTTTCAGCCAGTTGCCCAAGGAACGATCACAGACCCCACAAGTGTCCTGGACACCTCAGGCCCATCACCTACTTAAGCAGGGACTCAGCAGTGACTGGAGGCCAGGGCTGCAAGACCCCAGGAAACCTCCTCCCTGGTGGGGACCCTGGACAACAACTGACAGGAGCCCGACCCAGCCCCAGGGGCAGGACACAGACACAGCCAATGAACGAGATCACTTTATTGGGTTTGAGCGAGGGGAGGTGACACTATCTATCTTGCCAGACTTCAAAGGAGGCTGCTCTAGCACAGGTCACCTGACCATCTTAAACAGCAATAAAAAAGTAAAATAGAAACCTTTATTTAGAATTAAAGCCAACACTTGAGTGTGACAAACACAGCATTCAGCTCGAAGAAGCACCCCGCTAATGGAGTGAGCGTTTATTCTGCACAATCACATGTGGACAGACCCAGGAGAGGGCGCAGGGACAGTGGGCAGCGCTGGCACCTAGTCCTCCTCGCCCGGGTCCTCTCTCTCCAGCGTGTAGACCATGAAGCAAGCGTCGGGTCTCTTGGGGACGAGGGGATGCCCGGGTCTCACAATCTCAAAGCCAAGAAAGCTGAAGGTTCGAAGTAGGGCGGCTGTGGGGGACACGGGGTCAGAGCTTGGGGTGTTACAGCTTCCCTCCCCAGGGCCTCACCGTGACACCCACCTCTGTCCTCGCGGTTCTTGGGGAAGCAGATGAAAACGTGGTCAGCCCGGAGCTGCTCCTCTGCAAACTCCAGGAGAGCTGCAAAACTGAGGACAGCACGGGGCCATGAGCCACCTGTAGCCAGGACCCAGATCCCTTCAGCCCCAACGGGAAGTGACCCACCTGTCCTTGCTGCCCTCAGGCAGAGGCCCAGCTGGGAGCTCGATGTAGAGGCCGCCACCGTTCCACACCGCCCTCCAGGTGACCTGCTTGGCCTCCGTGAGCGTGGACTGGATGCTCAGGACCCTGGTCTTGTCGTTAGACGTTGGCTCCTCTGTCACATTCAGCCGCTCATCCTGGAGGAGCAGGGCTGTGAGGATGGCCAGCCTGCTGTGCCACTGACAGCCCCCCCAGACTCCCCAAAGGTACTCACGGAGTACAGGATGCTAGCTGAAAGACTGTGATCCCGCTGACTGTTCCCTCGCCCACCTGGGATCTTCAGGGGTGGGTGAGGGACATCAGGAGCACCACCGAGGCCCCGGACCCAGGTTACTACAGCAATGAAGGGCGACCCTAGAACTGCAGCAGAGACAGTGCTCAGGTGGCAGTCCTGGGCCACTCAAGACTGGAGTCAGTGGTCCCGGGTCACTGCCCCTCACCTCTGTGGCTCTGCCCTTCAAGACCTCAGGCTGTGTCACCTCAGCACTGTGGTCCACCCCACTCCCCATGCTGCCAGCTCTGCCTCTCACACCAGGCCACTGGCTCCTTTCCAGACTCAGGCCCAGCCCTCCCCAGCTCCCAAGCAGCAGCTCCCAGTGATCCCTAACTCCACCGCACCTGACACCTCTATCATGCTCTGGAGCCGCAGACAAACCCAAGTGCCCTCCATTTCACACTGCCACCCCAAACTAGTCCCCACCCCATACCCTTCAGGTGAGACTCTCCATCCCACCCAAGTCCCTGCACTGACTTTTAACTGCCCAGTGAGCCCAGAGTTCACACCCCTGCCCAGAACCAGACTCTGGCCCCTGCCACCCCCAAACACTGACACCATGCCCTCACAAGTTAGCACCTTGAGCCCCCCCCCAAACCTGACCACTTCCTAGGTGCTCCTAATGCTAACCAGTCCCTCCGCAATACCGCAGTCAACGTTTTTTCACCAAATCCAACCTAAACCCTAAATCTAACCCCAGCCTCCCTGTAACCTGTGACCGTTGCCCCGAAACCGACACAAGCTCCTCCCCCCAATACAGCAAATCAGATCCCAGATTCTACCATTAAGTGAGTCCTCAACATGGGGCCAAGTATGTAACCGGAGTCCCTCCCAAAGCACCTCAAACCCGGGTCTTCTGCGAAATTTTTCCAGACCCGACAGGAGCCCCTCCTCTAGAAAACATACTATTTACCAACCCAAGCACCCGCCCATCTAACCCCAAACTCTCCACCACCTGACAGCAGAACTGAGTCACAGATCAGAAAGGCAACCCCCACATTCGGGTTTCTAATCTCCTTCCCAAATCTAGGGCTCATCTCGCAACCACTTGAATCTGACTCGAACCCCAAGTCGGACCCCAGACTTTCGCGCAACGACGCCTCCCGTCCTCCAGCCTAACCAACCCCGAGCCCTCGACCTGTGACTTCCTAATCCCACTCGAATCCCAAATCCGAGCCCGTGACCCGCGCCACAGGCCCCGCCCCGCCCCGCCCTCGGCGTGATTGTGGCCGCCACAAAGGGGCGGATCTCGCGCTGCCGAGACTTATCTGGCGCCCCGAGGCCGACCCCGCTCCGGGCCTGCGCGTACTGCGCTTCCCCCTCCGGGGCCTGCGCGGACGCTGCTTCTGGCAGCTTTGCTTCTGGAAGCTTCGCCGCGGCGGGGGGCGGGGGGGCAGGGCTCTTACCTCTCGCTGCTGCAGCCGCCGCGGCTGTGCTGACTGAGAAGCGGCATGATGCGGCTGGCGTGGAGCGTGGCGCTGCGTTTGTCCCCTTCCTTCTCTCTGGGCGAAGCAGTGGCTGTTGAGAATCCGCTGCAGGGAGGATTTCACCATCCGGCCGCTGGGGTCCGAAACCAGCAAAACCTCCGCTGCACTCTCCGCGCCGCTGCTCGCCGTTCGCAAAATGGCGCCGGCGCCGACGCCCGCTTTTATATGCGTCGTCATGGCAGGCCACGCCCCTACACGCAGGCGTGAACGCAGTAGCGTGAGGCGACGGAGGAATGAGGTGGGGCCACGGAGGCGGGGAGGGGGGGGCGGGGAAAACAATACCTCCCGCCTTCTCCGGCTTCTGATTGGCGAGCGGGGAAAGACAGACGGAAGGTTTCCGTTGGTGATTAGTCGGGGCGCTCGTAGACTCCCGCCCTCGAGTATTTGCGTCACTCTGCGGGCGCTGAGACAGGAAGCCGCAGAGCCGTCCCGCCTCCACAAGACTCTGATTGGTCAATGTAGGAAAACGGATGGCGTTCGGCCGCACGGAGGATTGGTTAGAGCCCGGGCGAGCCCCGCCCTCGGGCCGTCACGGCGTGGGAGGGGGCGGGACCTCCGTGAAGTCGCCGTACGTGACGCAAGCCCTGTCCAGCGCGGTGCCCAGGGCTAGGCCTCGGGGTCCCCAAGGGCCGCGCTAGGACCTGGGCCTGTGGCACTGCAGTCTGGTCGTCTGTCACCTTCTCTACCTCTCACCATTGTGGTCCCACCCAGCGACGCCACGCCCCTAGCGGCTGATTGGCAGGACGTAACTGTCAAGAGTCCCTGAGGCTGAACTAGGCTGTTTGATGGGTGCCCATCCCCCACCCCCCCAGGACACAGTTATTCTACTGGTCCTGTAATAATGGAAAATTACGTTCTAGACTGGAACTCTTTGTTTTGAAAACAACTTACGATTTAAAAGAAACCCAAAAGTTAAGACATTACATTCTAGAGAAATATTTATTTTTATTCTTTTTTTCTTTTTTTTTTCGAGACAGGGTATCTCTGTGTAGCCCTGGCTGACCTGGACTCGCTCTGTGGACCAGGCTGGCCTCGAACTCACAGCAACCCACCTGCCTCTGCCTCCCGAGTGCTGGGATTAAAGGCGTGTGCCACCACCATGAAATATTTCATGTCAAATTTGAATTTAAACAACAACAAAAAATTTCTCAGACCCAATTTGAAGGTTTTTCCCTTATTATTATTTTATAGAATTTACTTATTCTGTTTTTATTTTCCTCTTTTTTCTTTTTTTCTTCTTCTTCCTCTTCTTTCTTCCCCTCCTCCTCCTCCTCCTCCTCCTCTCCTCCCTCCTCCTCCTCCTCCTTCTTCTTTCTTCTTTCTTCTTGTTTTTCAAGACAGGGTTTCTCTTTATGGCTCTGGCTCTCCTGGACCAGATCTGTAGACCAGGCTGGCCTTGAGCTCACACAGATCTTCCTACCTCTGCCTCCCAAGTGCTGGAAAGGCATGCAGGGCCACCACCTGACGGAGCAAACTACAGTATTATCCCAACAAAATCTTGAATTCAGTAAAAGTCCATGGTGGTGATGAAGATCATTCATCCAAGCTGAGGCAGGAGAATTGCTGTGAATTCCAAGTAAGCATTTTCTTCAGGAAAATCCCTTGTTTTGATAAATAGATGGCCCTGTAATGGCAGCCCACGCCTTTGCTCCCTGCGCACACACATGCACACATACCCACACACACATACATACACACACATACACACACACATACATACACACACATACACACATACATACATACACATACACACACCATTAAAGTTGAAATTTACTAGCAATAATACCTTTTTTTTTTTTTTTTTTTTTCGTTTTTCTTGCCAGGGTCTCTCCCTATAGCCCCTGCTACCATGGAACTCCATGTGTAGACCAGGCTGGCCAGTTTAATCCTGTGTCTTCCGAGACGAAACTTGGTCAAATGTTGCCTATTCTAACAGCAAGTTGACTTAAGCCACCATCTTTCACTTTCGAGTTAAAACCAGAAATGGGTTCGTCTTAGGAACATGAGGGGGGAAGTGTGGAGGGGAGACTAGAACTCACAAGCTCCTGGAACCCCAGCTGCAGGAGATCGGGTGCCGTCCTCCCCTCTTCTGGCCTCTGCAGGCACCAGGCAGCTTCCTCACCTCCGTCTCCCCTGTCCCTCTGTCTCCCCCTGTGTCCCCTGTCTCCCATGTCTCCCTGTCTCCCCTGTCACCCTGTCACCCTGTCTCCCCCTTGTGTCCCCTGTCTCTCTGTCTCCCCTGTCTCCCTATAGTGGGGAACAATATTAGCTCTTTCCTCTTTGGGGGCTACTGGCATTGTGCTGTGGGTAAAGGGGCTTTCAGGCAAGTGTGGCAGCCTGGCTTTGATTCCGGGGACCAGAGCGGGAGGAGAGGACTAGCTCTTGATTGCTGTCCTCTGACCTCCACTTCTGTGTACACACACATAAGAAAATAAAAACCCTGCCTGCTGTGGTGGTTCATACTCCTAATCCCAGCGTTCCGGAGGCAGAGGCAGGTGGATCCCTGAGTTCAAGGCCAGCCTGGTCTACAGAGTGAACTTCAGGACAGCCAGGGCTACACAGAGACCCTGTGTGTGTAGGGGGGGGGGGGGCTCAGAGACAGACACAAAAACACAAATGTGGATCTCATTAGTTTAAGGTTTCTGTGCAGGAGCCTCTGCTAAAATTGGCAACAGAAAGTTGCGAAAAGAGGAAGTGTTTACCGAACTCGGGGTGGTATCTCCTCCAGGGTTTGTTTTTCATACTCACAAACTGGCAGGCTCTCTGCAAAACGGGAAGAGGTGTGGTCACCTGACCTCCTCTCCTGCAGCAGAAAGCTGTGGATTAGCACTCCATATCCTCTTTACTCTTAGGTGGTGCTGGGGATGGAACTCAGGGTTCTAGAAACAGTTTCACCCCTGATCATGCTTCCTGCCCCACACTGGGGGATTCTGGGCGGGGCTCCACCCTGACCACGCCCCCAGCCCCTTGCAGGTTAAGAGCACTGGCTGCTCTTCCAAAGGTCCTGAGTTCAATTTCCAGAAACCACATGGTGGCTCACAACCATCTGTAATGTGATCTGATGCCCTCTTCTGGCGGGCAGGTGTACCTGCATACAGAGCACTGTATACGTAATAGATAAATCTTTTAAAAACAAACAAACAAACAAACAAAAACCCAGAAAAGAAAACAAGATAAACAAAACTACAAGGCAGGTCACAGTGGCTGACTCCTTTAAGCCTGTTATGAAGGAGACCCAGGCAGATCTGTGCGGTCAAGGCCAGCATGGCCTGCATAGTGTGTTCTAGGCTACATAAATAAATAAAATATAAAAACAAGCAAAAATAACAAGTTTTAAGGGCCAGGAGGAAGGCAGAAAGGGCTGGTCTGAAGACCACAGTGCTGATGAAGACTCAAGGACACACCACACCCCTCACTGCCCCGCAGCCCTGACTCAGCAGGGCGCAGGCTGCAGGGACTCGGTGGCCACAGGCCCTACCCTAGCTGCTGCTCACCTAGAAAGCCTGGTCACTTGGCAGCAGAGAGGAGCCAGGCTGCCACACATAGCCCAGAGGGTGGGTCTGTCTGGGGACCCAAAGCGAGGGAGCAGCTCTTAGGGTGGGAACATGTTTTCCGCTACTATAGTGACAGTATTTCATTTTGCATTGCTTTTCTCAGTTGAAACAGGAGAGAGAGAGAGAGAGAGAGAGAGAGAGAGAGAGAGAGAGAGAGAGAGAGCACGCACAGGGCGTGATATAGTGACGCACGCCTTTAATCCCAGCACTTGGGAGGCAGAGGCAGGTGGATCTCTGTGAGTTCGAGGCCAGCCTGGTCTACAAAGCGAGTTCAGGACAGCCAGGGCTACACAGAGAAACCCTGTCTTGAACCTCCCATCCCCTAAAATAACACTCCCAAAAAAGAAAGAGTGGAGGGAAAGGTCAATGATTGCCTGTTTTGGTTCAGCCTTGGAGTTGACCCTTCCCTCACCAAACCCAACCCCGTGAATTCAGTCTTTCCATTCTCTTGTTTTGGGGATTAGATTATTTATGTATTTATTATTTGTTTTTTTTTTTTTTTAAGATTTATTTATTTATTTATTATGTATACAGTGCTCTGCCTACATGTACACCTGCAGGCCAGAAGAGGGCCTTACTATAGGTAAGTATAGGTAAGTAAGGGATCTTATTATAGATGGTTGTGAGCCACCATGTGGTTGCTGGGAATTGAACTCAGGACCTCTGGAGGAACAGTCAGTGCTCTTAACCTCTGAGCCATCTCTCCAGCCCTTTTGGTTTTTTTTTTCAAGACAGGGTTTCTCTGTGTAGCCCTGACTGTCCTGAACTCACTTTGTAGACCAGGCTGGCCTCGAACTCACAGCGATCCACCTGCCTCTGCCTCCCGAGTGCTGGGATTAAAGGCGTGTGCCACCACACTTCTGTGATCAGGAGATGGAACCCTGCGGGGCCAGGCCAGGACCATGTCACCTGAGTCCCAGCCACATTTCTTTCTGTCTTTGAGGAGAGTGGAGGGCGTGCAGCTGCGGCTGGCAGCGCTGGAGGTTGGAGAACAACATGGTGTCTCCGCCCTGAGCCACCACCATGCCGTGCTGAGAACTTGACTCAGGGCAGCAGGCTAGGCACAAGCACCTAACCCAGTGAACCATCATGCCAGCCCCAGGTCAGTACCCTTTCAGATGTCCTGGATTTGGTTCCTAGCATCCGTGTCAGCTGGCTCACAACCACCTGCGACTCTAGCTCCAGGAAATCCAATGATTTCACCCACGTGCATGCGCGTGCACACACACACACACAAATGCACACACACACAATTGAAAACAATTAAAAAAATTTTTTTGGGGGCTGGGCATGGTGGCGCACGCCTTTAATCCCAGCATTTCGGAGGCAGAGGCAGGTGGATTTCTGTGAGTTCGAGGCCAGCCTGGTCTACAAAGTGAGTTCCAGGACAGCCAAGGCTACACAGAGAAACCCTGTTTCAAAAAAGAAAATAAATAAATAAATAAAAAGAAAGAAAAGCAAAGAAGAAAAATGTTTCTTTTTCTTTTTTTTTTATTAATTTATTCTTGTTACATCTCAATGTTTATCCCATCCCTTGTATCCTCCCATTCTTCCCTCCCCCCATGTTTATTTTTCAATAGTGTATGTATGTGTGTATGTGTGTGTGTGTGTGTGTGTGTGTGTGTGTATGTGTGTGTATGTGTGTGTGTGTGTGTATGTGTGTGTGTATGTGTGTGTGTATGTGTGTGTGTGTGTGAAGTCATTGGATAATTATTTTTTGGTTTTTTTGAGAAAGAGCTTGTTTTTTTTGAGACAGAGAAACCCTGTCTCAAAAAAAAAAAAAAAAAAAAAAAACCAAACAAACAAAAGAAAAAAAGAGCAGGGCGGTGGTGGCGCACGCCTTTAATCCCAGCACTTGGGAGGCAGAGGCAGGCGGATCGCTGTGAGTTCCAGGCCAGCCTGGTCTACACAGGACAGCCAGGGACAGAGAGAGAAACCTTATCTCCAAAAAACAAAACAAACAAACAAAAAAAGAAAGAAAGAAAAAGAAAGAAAGAAGAAAAGGAAAAAATTAAAAAGTGAAAACTTTGTCACTTACAAGAGTGACAATGATTTGCATATGGCATGATTGGTCTGGGCTATGTTTGTTGACTGACAACACAACTACATAGCAGGTGATAGTCATGCAGGAAATGTGTCATCATGAATCGCTTCCTTACTGCCTTGAGGTGTCGCAATGCAAAACGCAGGCTCCCCAGCAGGTGGCACTATTTTATTTTATTTATTTGTTTATTTTTATTTTTTTATGTTTTCCTGCATTCAGTTTGTAGACCAGGCTTAGAGTGATCCACCTGTCTCTGCGTCCAGAGTGCTGGGATTAGACGCATACGCCACCCGCCCAGCTAAGGTGGCTATTTTAACACAGTGTTTTACTGGAGGAAGTCCCGAAGGCAGGGAACCCTTTTCTTATTTATTTATTTATTTATTTATTTATTTACTTACTTACTTACTTACTTACTTACTTACTTGTATTAGTGCTCTGTCTGCATGTACACCTGCAGGCCAGAAGAGGGCATCACACCACATTACAGCCAGTTGTGAGCCACCATGTAGTTGCTGGGAATTGAACTCAGGACCTTTGGAAGAGTAGCCAGTGCTCTTAACCTCTGAGACATCTCTCCAGCCCCTCAAGGGAGGACTTTGCTAACCTGAAATCCCACTTTGCTCTTGAGGAAACTGAGGTCTAACCTGGGGTATCACAGGACCTAGACTCCTCATAAAAGCCTTGTATACCCTGACAGTGTGAGATGAGTCCACCTCCAGGAAGTCAGCCCTTGACTCCCGTTCCTTATTCCAGCCTGTATAAGCTATGTATGACACTTTTATGTCACTGTGTCCACAGTATCTACCTAGAATTCCCCCAGTGAAGACTGGGGGCGTGGTCAGGGTGGAGCCCCGCTCAGCATCCACCAGAGAGGGGCTTGGGGCGTGGTCAGGGGTGGAGCCCCGCCTAGAATTCCCAGGGTGGACCTGAGTCTCTGGATTTAATCCACCTTATCCCAAAATAGATAAATCAAATTAAATCGTCTTTTTTTTCTTCCGTGACAGGGTTTCTCTGTGTAGCCTTGGCTGTCCTAGACTCACTTTGTAGACCAGGCTGGCCTCGAACTCACAGCGATCCACCAGCAAATTAAATAGTCTTAAAAAGAAACCGTTGTAAATGAGCCTGGAACGCAGGGTGGGAATGAGCCTGACAAAGCCAGAAGCTCCCGAGACAGCGGCTGCTGGAGTCACAGATGCGGAGGCCACCAGGCTGTTGCAGCCTTCAGACACCAGCGCAGCAAGCAAGGTCCCCTGGCTCATGGCCGGAGGCTGTGTGCTGAAGGAGGCGTGAGTCACCCCTCAGCCAGCTCTCTGCTCTGGACCACCCTGCCAGTGACCGCGTGGAAGTCCCTCCTCCTGGCTCCCTGGCTCTGTCCAATTGGTCCCCCAGCTGTTTCTGGCCACCTGTTGCTGTCCATCCCAGGCCTCCCTTCTGTAAGCCATCCTGTTTGTGAGGCCCAGCTCGAAGGCTGTAGGGTAAGAGGGGCTGTGGGGGAAACCTGGACGGAGGTGTGGGTGTGGGTCCCTAGAACTTGGTGCAGGGATCTCTGGTGTCCGTTAGAGTCTTCGGCTCCAGCGACTGTCAGCCCCCCAATACACACACACACACACACAGAGGGTAGGGTCAAAGTCCTGCCTCTCCTGTATTTTGGGCCCCTCACCCACCCACCCCCACTGGGAAAAACCTTCCATGGTTTTATTGTTATTTCATTTAAAAATACTTTAATTAAAAAATAAATTTAAAGTAGTTAATTTTAGATGTGAGGGTGCCAGATTCCCTCAACTGGCATTAGGGACAGTTGCGAGTCACCATGTGAGTTGCTGGGGATCTGAGGAGTTTCTCCCTCCAGCTGTGGGGTGTTAGTAAAGGCGATCAAAGCACTGGATTCAGACCGTGTGGCTTGGCCGCGAGCTCCGGTACCTGTTGAGCCATCTCGCTGGCCCATCCCTTCCCTGGTTTTAAAGCAGTGTTTCTGTCTGGGTATAGGACCACGTTAACACTGGCACCCAGAGGCCACAGAGACGCTGCCTTCTACCTATAAGCTAGGCTTGTGTCTGGCTTCCATTTGGCCCTATGGAAAGGGGCAGCAAGGCTAGTGTCATGATTGGAAAATCCTTAGGACCCTTGTCCTGCCCTGTCATAGCGAGGGCCAGCCGGACCAGGCTGCTGGGGCTTCGGCCCTGCTCCCCCTGCTAAGTCTCAGGTCAGGTGGGGGACTCAGCGCTAGGTAGCCAGCTGAGGGGGGTTGGTAGCAAAGGCCTGGGGACAGGCTGGCCTGCCAGGCTGACCTGTCCTGTTGGCTTTAGACACTGGATTAAAAATAGGGCATAGTCTGAGAGAACATGAGCCGGCCGTGGGGAGCAGGGTTCCAGTGGCCTTTGGGTGCATTTCTCTGCGACCTTGGATGGGTTCTGTGCCTCTCTGAGCCTCTGCTTTGTTCCTTGCTCCACTGACGGGTGCTGGGAGTCCTCCTGCGGCTGGGTGGCCGGGAAGGGTTCCCAAGGCGGCGCTGAGGGCACCTAAGAGATTCCGCAAGCCACACCCTGTTCTCCCTGCCCTGCCTGTCTGTCTTCCAGTGTCCATGACAACCAGGGGCTTCGAGGATCTGGATGGGGGCCTGGGCAGCTGCCTCCCCAGCGATGACCTCCCATTACTGGAGGAGCCACGCCCAGGCCGGCGGCCCGACAGCAAGGCGAGAGGTAGGGTGCCCGGTGACCGGGGAGAACCTGGTGCTGCAGCATCCGAGACAATCTCCAGGTGTGGCCGGGACTAACTAGCTAGCTGGGCTCCCTGTAGCCATGGACCTCTTCTTCCAGGGGCTGGGCACACAGATCTGGATTGGATCTGTGCCTAGAGACGTGGCCTATGTCTTCGGACAAAGGCATCTCTGAGCCCCATGTCCCGTGTCACCTGAAGTGGAAGCTGTAATCACTCCCCGGCAGAGTAGGAGAAGGTGATGGCATGGGATCGGTCAGGGGTGGTGACTGTCCGAGTTTTCCTCTGTTTCACCCACAGGGACATCCAGGCCAGCAGACTCTAGCACCTGGACACATGTGAGTAGCTATATCCCCAACACTCACTCCGTAGACCAGGCTGGCCTCGAACTCACAGACATCCATCTGCCTCTCGCCACCCTGACCTCTGACCTCTTGCCTCTATGTCCCCCAAGGCTGGGATAACAAGCATGCCACCACAACAGGTTTATGTGTCGCTGGGGATGGGGCCTCAGGCATCCTGTTTGCAGGGTAAGCCACAACCCCGCAATCCTCAAAAAAAGTTTTTTCCCTTCATTTGTATTTAATTTTTATTCTTCTATGTGTTTTGTTTGTTTGTTTTTTGTGTTTTGAGACTGGCTGTCCTGAAACTCCGTCTGTAGTCCAGGCTGGCCTCGAACTCATGGAGATCCACCTGCTTTGTCTCCCCAGTGCTGGGATTAAAGGCGTGTGCCACCACGGCCCGGCCTTATTTTATGTGTTTTGTCTGTGTGAATGTGTGCCTGATGCCCGCAGAAGCCACACGGAAACACTGTATCTCCTCCTGGGACTGGTGTCACAGGCTGTGAGCTGCTGTGTGGGTGGGGGGAATCGAACCTAGGTCTCTGCGGGAACTGCTGGTGCTCTAACCACTAGGGGTCTCTCTAGCCTCTAGTCTATTCATATATGCTGCATATAGATATATTTATATGTGTGTGAGCACAGGCACTGCGTGGGGAGGCAGAGGCCATCTCCCGTGGGTCTCTTTTCTCCTTCTCCCACGTGGATCCTGGAGCTCAAACTCGGGGTGTCAGGCTTGCGTGCAGGGCCATCACTCCTTTTAGAGACAAGCGGTTCACTCTGAAGCGCAGGCAGGCATCCAGCCCCAGTCAACCCTCCTCACTCAGCCTCCTGGAGGTTGGGATTACAGAAAGACCTACTACAATGTGCTTTTGGGGAGATGGCATTCCGCACCCCATCTCCCCAGAAGACATCTGCACTGTCCCCTACAGGTCCTTCAGGACCCAGCGACAGCTGGCGCTGTGGATATCGGGCCCAAGAAGATGGAAAGAGAGCTCGTGGCCAAAGAGAGCGACAGCGCAGGACCCAGCAAAGCTGGAGCAAGTGGGTTTGCTCGGGAGTGCGGGTGGCGGGCGAGCGGGCGAGCGGGCGATGGTGAGAGGGTGGGGCGTGTCCGCAGCCTGGGGCGGGGCAGGGTCCACAGGCGACCGATCCACGCTTGTCCCCGCAGGTCCCCGGAGCGTCCCTGCGCGCAAGAAGTCGCAGGCTGCACCACCCCTGAAGCCTCCTCCTCCGCCGCCGCCGCCGCCGCCGCCATCCAGTGACGACCTGCCCTGGGGAGACCTGACGCTCAACAAGTGCCTGGTGCTGGCCTCGCTGGTGGCGCTGCTGGGCTCGGCTTTCCAACTGTGTCGGGGTGAGCTCTGCAGGGCTTACACAGGAGTGGGGGCGATGCAAGTCCTCGCCAAAGGGCGGGGGCTGGGGGTTGGGGGGTAGGGGGAGCATTTGCTCCAGCCTTGCGGAAGCTGTAACTCCACTGTTCCTTCAGACCTTGTGCTCGGGGTCTCTTCCACATCCCGGGAACGGCCCGTGGGGACTGAGGGTCACACCTTGGCTTCCAGCCTGTGGTGTCTACCATAAATTTTCACAGCCGGGCTGGCTTTCAGATGTTCTGGGCTTATTTGTCACTCATTCTTTTTGAGGCAGGGCCTCACTCACTATGTAGTCCTGGCTGGTCTGGAACCCAGGATATAGACCATGGTGGCCTCGAACTCACAGAGATATGCCTGTCTCTACCTCCCAAGGGCTGGGATTAAAGGCGTGCACCACCACAGCCTGCCTGGCCTCCGGCTTTGACCTCCCAAGAACTAAGACGACAAAAATACACCTTGGGGCCTGGCTTTTTGTGTTGAAGTCAAGGGCTTGCTTTGGTTTTGTTTGTTTGTTTGTTTTTGTTTTTGTTTTATTTTTAAAAAAGATTTATTTATTATTATATATTCAGGGCTCTGCCTGCATGTACATCTGCAGGCCAGAAGAGGGCACCAGATCTCATTATAGATGGCTGTGAGCCACCATGTGGTTGCTGGGAATTGAACTCAGGACCTTTGGAAGAGCAGTTAGTGCTCCTAACCTCTGAGCCATCTCTCCAGCCCCCTTGTTTTTTGTTTTTGTTTTTTTCCCCAGAGACTCACTTTGCAGCACAGGCTAGCTGGGGTCTCAAGGCATACCTCCAGTCAAGATGACACGCACAGATGGTGGAGGCTGGATCCCCCCCTTCCTTATAGAAGGGGTCTACACCCCACCCCGGGGATGGAGGATCACCCACACATTGTTGCTAGCCACCTCCATGCAGCTGCGGTGGGGGACGTCACAGTGTGTGTGTGTGTGTGTGTGTGTAGGGGGAAGGTCTCAGGAAGAGGTTGAGTTATCCCAGCTGCAGGAGCCTGCTGCACCTCGCTGGAAGGGTAGAGAGGTCTGGGGCTGATGAGGAGGAAGATGTGGGTGTGCTCCATCCTCCAGCCCAGACTGACTGACTTTCAGACGCAGTACCTGGAGAGGGGGCGGTGGCTGCTCCTCAGCAGTGGGTCTCACCCAGCTCTCCACCCAAGAAGCCAGCGTCGCCCGTGGTAAGCTTTCTTTCTAGTGACTTGGGGCTGCTCACCCAGGGAGAAGGAGGGTGAGCCTGTGGGGAGGTGAGTGGGGACCCCCAAGATCTCACCTTGTCTCTCCCTCTCCATAGCCTAAGCCTCAGGTCTCGGTGCCACCATCTGGGCCTCCTGAGCCCAAGCCTGTGCCACCCGGGCCCCAGGCTCAGATGCAGGTCAAGCCTGAGCTACCAGGGAGCTCTGAGGCTACAGAAGGCCTGGGAGAGCCTGGCGAGTCCACCCCGGAGGTCTCTGGGGAAGAGAGCTCACCTCTAGGGGACCAAGGGTCTCAGGAGAAGCCGCGGAAGGAGAAGCCAAGGAAAGGGGAGAAGCTGAAGAAGGAGAAGCCGAGAAGGGAGAAGCCAAGGAGAGAGGAGAGGCCATGGGCCACCAGGGAACTCCGCCAATCCCTGCCCTGGCGCTGGGAGGCGGGGGAAGGACGCCCTAGGCCATGGAGGCGGGACTCCAGGGAGTTCAAGCACGAAAAGCAAAAGCGGCAGAGGCTCCATGACAACCGGCCCAGACAGAAACACCATGGGGGAAAGGGGCGCGACTGATCCTGTCCCTGTGTGAATCCTGTTTCCCCTCTCCCTGCAGCCCCGGTAAATAAAGCTCCTCTGTGCCTGGACCCTAAGGGTCTGTGAGATGGTGAAGTGAGCAAAGGCGCTAGCTGCCGAGCCCAACCACCTGCGTTCCATCTCTTGATCCCTGTTAGTTGTCCTCTGCATTAGCGTGTGCAATCATGCCTGGCTTACCGTCCTGATTTTCCTGTCTTCGCCTCCAGAGTGCTGGCCTGACAGTGCGCACTACTACAGTTGGCATTTTTGTTTGGGTTTTTAAAAGATGTATGTGGTGGCACACGCCTGTAATCCTAGCACTCCGGAGGCAGAGGCAGGCGGATCTCTGTGAGTTGGAAGCCAGCCTGGTCTATAAAGCCAGTCCAGGACAGCCAAGGCAACACAGAGAAACCCCATCCCTCGAAAAAGAAAACAAACAAAAACCCTGTGTGTGTGTGTGTGTGTGTGTGTGTGTGTGTGTTGGGATATACAAATGTCCTTTGCCATTTCTCCAGCTCCCCCTCCCTTTTTTTTTTTTTTTTTTTTTTTTTTTTTGAGACAGGGTTTCTCTGTGCAGCTTTGGTTGTCCTGGACTTGCTTTGTGGACCAAACTGGCCTCAAACTCACAGCAATCCACCTGCCTCTGCCTCCCTCCCGAGTGCTGGGGTTACAGGCATGCACCACCACCACTGCCCAGCCCCTTTTTTTGGTTTTTTAAACTGCTTTGCCCTATAGTTCAGGCTGCCTCCTGCACTGCATCTCTCCTGCAGGCCGGACACCTCTCCCCTCCACACACACAAATTAATTAATTTAAAGTGACAGGGTCAAGGAGTTTAATCCCATGAGTTGAGAGGTAGGGGCAGGTGGATCTCTGAGTTGGGGGACAGCCAGGGTTACACAGAAAAGCCCTGTCTGGAATAAAAGTGATGTGGACTGAGCTTCAGCAAGGATGAAGAGAAGAAATCAGGCCTTGCCCTTAAGAAGCGACAGGAGGTCCCTTCAGCTGAGTGTTTGCTGCTCTTTATTGGGGCTCTGACTGGGGGCAGGACGGCCATCACCGGCAGCCACACTCGGTGGCCACCATGTTGGGCACGTGGTGTGCGCTGATGCGCTCCTCAGACAGGCTGATGAGCAGCTTGCCCGCGTAGGCAGTGGGCACGCAGCAGGGTACGCGCCCCAGGGCGGCCCCTCGAGCCTGCATCTTCAGCAGCAGCACCACGTGGTTCCCGTAGCGCGGGTTGCGGTCAGACTGGGGCCACGCGCAGGCGCCCTGGCAGTTGTTGGCCTGGTAGGTCTCCGGGATGAGGACAGAGCGCTCTGCGCTCAGGTCCACGCTCAGCTCGCGCAGTGAACACAGCTCGTTTGCTGCTGTCCCCGCGCTGCGCCCGGTCCTCCCGCGCCCTTCCCGCCCACGCCACTCAGCACGGAGACCCTGCAGAGCCTTCAGCAGCAGCAGTGCGCGTAGCGGGTCCCCAGGGCTGCCGGAGTTATTGGGGCACAGCTCCAGGAGACGCGACAGCAGCGGGGGTGCGGAGGGTGGCAAGCCGGGGAGGTCCCGCAGCTCCGAGGCCGCTGCCTGGAGCTCCACAGCCACCCTGCGTGCTAGGCCGGCTGCCCAGGGAGCAGAAGCGGGGCTGTGAAGCGGCGTGGGTTCTCCCGTGGTGGCCGCAGTGGGTGATAGCAGCAGGAGCAGGGGTTCCTCCCCGTCCAGCAGGCGTTCCAGTGCTGCGGGGTCTGACAGGTTGACCAGGCCCTGTGGGAAGCTGGCCAGCGCGTCAGGGTCCAGGGCTAGACGTGTGTGCGAGGACCGAGTCAGGGGTCCTCGCAGCGCACGCACCAAGCGAGTGAGGGTCTCTAGGAAGGGGTCAGCGCTGTGTGGCAAGTCCTCTGACTCCAGAGACAGCCTGGAATAGAACGCAGTGGACCGTCTGTGGGCATAAGAGGTTGTGGGGACCCCTCTACCTCCCCATCTTCTTCTTAGTTCTCTCTCTAGCCCCGCACGCACCCGGGCTGCGGGAAAGGCATGGTGTCCAGTTGGCCATGCGCTGGCTGCGGGGACGGCCCGGCAGGTGGCGGCAGCAGCAGCAGGGTGGGAGTCATGCGTGTGAAACAGCGGGAGTCGGAGCCAAACAGAAAGGCCTGCAGCTGGGCGATGCTCAGGGCGGCACCTGCGGAGGGTAGGCACGCACTGGCTGGGGTCAGGGCTAAGGGCAGCCTCTTTCCACACTGTCTCCGCTCTCCTCTGCCTGGGCCTACCTTCTCCGTGTGGCTGAAAGGTTAGGGTCAGGCCAGGGTCGCTCCAGGCGCCGGCTGGGAAGTCCACAGCCAGCACCAAATAACGGGTGTCCCGAGTAGGGCAGAGGTTCTGTGGACACAGGGACTCAGTCAGCTTGGCCTGGGGATGGCCAGGCTCCAGGCACCGCCCCTCCCATACTGGGAGTAGATTCCTTCTTGGCTTCCTGAGCCCAGGAACCCTTCCATTAGGCAGAACGTCCCCTCCACCCCACCGGAGGGTTGTTGGGGGCTGGCCTCTCGTGTCTCTCTGGTACCTGTGTGCCCTGCAGCCCAGTCCCTGTGACTGTGACCTGGGGGCCGGGCCCAGGGTAGAGCACCAGCAGGGCCTGCTCCCAGGACCTGGCTTCCCCAGCTGGAGGCTCTTGGAACTTCAGCAACAGCCTGGGTTCCCATATCACTGCGGGCAAATACTGGAGTCAGTCTCTGAGGCCGCTAGCTTCTACCCCTAAGCTAAGGCCTGTCCTACAGACACCCCCAGCTGGACAGTAACTCGGGATCTTCTGGGGCCCTGTAGGCCTGAGGGACCCTGATCCCGGACCTTGCTTGAAGGTACACGGTGGCCCTGGCTGTCTGGGAAGGAGGTGTGCTCTGCTCTGCCATCATGCCCACCGCCGCTCCCTCAAGGGTGTGCAAGGCTCTGCCTGGCAGCCAAGCAAGGGCACCTCCCTACAGCCCCAGTGCACAAGGGTGCTGAGACATCACGTACCTTCAGCCAGATGCAGGACCAGCAACTGCTGCCCCCCAGCCTCCTCTAGCCAGGCACCCAGGCGCTGCAGAGCTGGCAGGGTGGGCTGGGAGCCAAGACTGCAGACTCCGAAGGTGGCCAGGTCTTGGGGTCCCCAGTGAGACTCCCGTACAGCCTCCAGGAAGGCATGCTCGTAGCTCCCCAGCCCCCCGACAACCCTCAGGGAAGCTTTGCTCGCGTTCCCCTCTCCTTTCAGTGTCACCAGGCACGAGGGCTCTGGGGGACTGCTGGGCGGCCAGATCCCATCTTCAAGGAAGATGAGGCCCCCAGTGCTGGTGGCCAGCTCTTTGAGGGTGTCAGCCTGTAGCACAGCCCCCAGGGTTGCCGGCAGCAGTGCCAGCAGAGAGAGGGGTGGCCCCTGCATGATGGTGAAACAGAGGCTGGGTGGCCCTGCCTTTATGTATAGCTGAGCTGGAGCTCTTGGGAGGGACACCCATATCAACTCCAGAGGTGACCTTGGGGGACAGGGCCTGGCGCCCTGCATGCCCAGCAGGTGGGAGGCGGCCTTCTCAAAGTGCTTTCTGTCCTCAGAGCTGGGCCCACAACTGTCCTTGGGTAGCTCCCATCTTCCTAGGGAGCCCACCTGGAGGACCCACAGGCCCCAGGGTCACGCCTCACCAGAGGCAAGCAGTACCCGCCCATCCCCACCAACACACACTGCAGACATGGAGACATGGGGGAGGCTGTTTAATAGGCGCAGGACAGGACAAAATAGAAAACCTTCCAAGGACTGGCCATGGGAAAAGACCACACACATGGGGCAACTGCTCAGTTGCCTGGTGGAGGGGGGGGCATGTTCCCAGGGCCCTCTGAGGGAAGTGGGGGCCTTAGCATGGGGGGCATAGGAGCTGGGTGCACTCCAGGATTTGAGGGGTGAACTCCTGGGGGCTGAGGGTGGACCCCGGGGGCAGCAGGGTGGACACCAGGAGGAGGCTGGGGATGCACTCCTGGTGCCTGAGGGTGGATCCCAGGGGCTGGGGGGTGTACCCCAGGAGCCTGAGGATGGACTGCAGGAGCAGGTGGGTGTACCCCTGGAGCTTGAGGATGAACGCCAGCTGATGGCGGAGGGTGCACACCTGGAGCTGGTGGGTGCACACCTGGGGCAGGTGGGTGCACACCTGGAGCTGGTGGGTGCACACCTGGGGCAGGTGGGTGCACTCCAGGGGCAGGTGGGTGCACTCCAGGGGCAGGTGGGTGCACCCCAGGGGCTGGTGGGTGCACCCCAGGAGCTGGGGGATGGACCCCAGATGTTGGTGGGTGGACCACTGGTGCTGGAGGGTGTACCCCAGGAGCTGGGGGATGAACTCCAGATGTGGGTGGGTGGACTACTGGGGCTGGGGGGTGCACCCCAGGAGCTGGTGGAGGCATCTGGGGAGGTCCAGGGGGCCCAGAGGGAGCAGGCCCAGTGGGGGGCATAGGGGGTAGAGGCAGGCCACCAGGTGGAGGTGGGGGCAAGGCATCAGGGAGTGGTGGGCGAGGAGGAAGGCCATTCATTAGTGGAGGCGGTGGCCGCTTGACGCCTGGGGGTCCAGCTGGGAGACTGGGTGGGGCTGGGGGCTTCTCCATCTTAAAGTGGAACTGAAGAAAAAACTGCAGGGCAGACAGAGGAGAGTGAGCGACTGGGGCAGGGCCATGGGGTGGGGGTGGGGGTAATACCCACGCAAGGCTGCAGCACTCACCTGCTTGGTCTCTCGGTTCCAGTGGGTCCAGAACTTGCCCTCAGCCTTGTCAATCTCTCGGCTCGGTACCTGGGGAAGCGAGTCACAGGTTGGAGCACCTCAGGGAGGGGCTGGGATGACAGATCTACCCGCCATACTGTCCCACAGTGGCACTACCTTGAAGGCAATCGTCTCATAGGGCTCGGCGGCCATGAGCAGGTACTGCCAGCGGCGGTCCGGGGGCTCAATCCTCTGCTCGTAGGCAGACATGAAGCGGTGGCGTGGCATGATGCCCTCTGCAATCTCGGGGTAGTCAATCTGCGGGGCACGCACAGCTGTGTTGGCAGCACCACCCAGGGGGCTGGCCCTCCCTTGACTGGCCCCAACTCACCTGGAACAGCAGGCTCTGCTGGCCCATCTCTGTGTCCCTCTGCTTTGTCACTGTAATGCACAGGGGAATGGGGCTGTCTTCACGTCACAGGTACACACCACAGCAGGGCCTCTCATACAGGGCCCGGCCTCTGCCCCCAGGCCACCTGGCTAGGACCTCAAGCGTAGGGAACCCAACCCAGCGCCTCATACAGGGCCACTGAGGAAGGCCCGGGAGAGAATAGCAGTGCTGTGGCAGCCTCCTCCCAGCCCAGCCTACCTGCCAAAGGCAACTCTTGGGAAGTTAGCTTCCTGGATTCCTGCTGGCCACATGACTGGCTTCCTGGCCAGGCCAGGCCAGCTAGGGGTCTCTGCTGAGGGGCTGTGAAAGCAGTGACTGGAACATCCTGCCTCCCCCTCCTTCTGTATGTCACTAGTGGGGGATGGGTGCTTATCGGCCACCTGGGGGCTCCTGGCAACACTTGTGGGGAGGGCCGCTTGGAGGACAGAGAGAGACAGGGCCCTGAGCTCACTCGCGGGGCAGCCAGGCGGCACACACAAGCACACCTTTGTAGCCAGGGCGGCCAATCTTCACGAACTTCTTCACCTCCACCTTGACCTTCTCCGGGGCAGGCTGGGCGGGGGCCTCCTTGGCCTCCTTGGCCGCTCGCCGGGCCCTGCACACAGGAGATGTCGTGTCAGTGCCTGGCCCCCCAACAGCTGCCAAGGCCAAGCACCCAGGTGCCAGAAGCCCCCTCCTCCTGCCCTTGGAGTTATGAATAGGATGAGGGCAGCTCAGCCCTAGAGTCCACCAAACAGGACAGTGTAGTGAGTGTCCCGTGACCGCCACCGGCCTTGCTCTTTAGCCATCTGCTTTGCAGTGAGACGGTGAAGCTGAAACACTGGGTAGAGTGTCTCCCCAGTCACCCATGCCAAGTGAGGGCTCCCTACCCCCCCCACCACCACCAGACAGGGTTTCTCTGTGTAGCCTTGGCTGTCCTGGACTCGCTTTGTAGACCAGGCTGGCCTCGAACTCAGAGACCTGCCTGCCTCTGTCTCCTGAGTGCTGGGATTACAGGCGTGTGCCACCATGAGGGCAGTGTTGTAGGGGCTCACAGGTTAGTCTGGTGTTTCTTCCCTTGGGTATGGGCCAGGTAGCTCCCCTGCAGAGAGAAAGGAAGCTGTGTCACTGAAGGTGTGGAGGGCAGGACAGGCACCTGACAGGGCAGCTCTAACGGTGCAGGTGTGGCCTAGAGCTCGCTGGAGCTTGGGAGTCTGCGGGCGACTCACAGTGGCTGTGACTGCACTGGGGAGATGTGTGACTTACATGGCACCCATCACTCCCCAGGACTTCCTCTGTGGTCAAGACCAGCATACACTCCAAAGGCCTTCAGCACTGAGCCACCACTGGAGATGGGCAGCTGCCTGGGGAGATCCCAGCGGAGGGTGGAGACCTGGGACACAGCTCACCTGGGGCTTCAACCTCACCTCACCTCATTTCTTTCTTTCTTTTTTTTTTTTTTTTTAAGATTTATTTATTATGTACACAGTGTTTTTGTCTGCATGTATGTCTGTGCACCAAAAGAGGGCACCAGATCCCATTATAGATGGTTGTGAGCCACCATGTGGCTGCTGGGAAGTGAACCCAGACAGTGCTTTTAACCTCTGAGCCATCTCTACAGCCCCCTTTCTTTCTTTCTTTTTGGTTTTTCGAGACAGAATTTTTCTGTGTAGTCCTGGCTGTCCTGGACTCAGTCTGTAGACCAGGCTGGCCTAGAACTCACAGCGATCCACCTGCCTCTGCCTCCCCAGTGCTGGGATTACAGGTGGCTGGCTCTAATGGGACCCCATTTTAACAAATGTGTTCCACCTACCGCTGATTGGTCGGTCATCCAGTGCAGTGGTGGGGAGGTAGCTTCCTCAACTACCAGCAGATCCCAGAGTCTTCTCCCCAGAAAGAGGACAATAGCCACACCCCCCCCAATCCCCAAATGTGGAAGCAGGCCTGCTGCCCTGGCATCCGTCACTATTTGTAGAGACACTGACAGATCAAACATGCTGGCTCCCGTCTTGACACCAAGGACAGCGGAAGGAGCAAGATAAAGGGGCAGCTGGTGTCCAGCCAGGCCTGCAGCGAGCTCCAGGCACGTCAGGGCTGCACGGCGAGGCCTTACCCAGCATCACTGAGCCCCACAGTGAACCCCCAATGTGGAGGAAGAAAGAATTTAACCAACCCAGACGAACACTGAATGAGCTGTCGGCTCTGGGGGGGTCCAAGGCCTACCAGTGTCACCTCACTAGTGTTAAGAAGCTGGGGACAAAGGGGCACACACCTCATTGTTATGCAGAGTCAGGCAGAGCTTGCATTCATAGGATCCCAGGTGGTTCTTCATGAAATATGGGTCCTGGGAGAGAATACATGCACCATGAGACCACTAAGCCCGGCCCTGTGGCCCAGGACTGCGGAATGGCAGGGAGGCTGTGGGTGTGGGGACCTGTCCTCAGGCCTCAGGCAGCCCGCACCTTGTTGATGTCGATGGTCTCGAGGGCCAGTTGCCGCAGCCGCTCCCTGCGGTCCCTGTTGCTCTCAGAGGAGGAGGCCACGCCCCCACTCCCCGTCTTGCCTCCAGGTCGGTGCTGAAAGTCCATGGTGCAGGCCCGGGGGCTTTAGGGGACAGGAAGAAACCTGGGGGAGCAAGCAGTAAGGCTGAGTACACTGTCCATGCTGCTAGGACCATGGGGTGGCCAAGCAGGCAGGCCACCCTTTGCCTTGAACTCCTGATCCTCCAAGTGCTGAGACTGCAGGTATGAGCTGCCTTTCCCCGCTGAATTTCACCATCATCACCATCATTATTGAGACATGGTCTCTATGTAGCCCTAAAACTCTACACAACCAGCCTTGCCTCTGCTTGCCTCTCCCCGGCCTACTGCACAGGGCATATGGAGTGTTCCCAGTCTCCCAGGACGCCTTAGTGCAGCACAATGCTCTGTAGCAAGGTCCCACCTTTTAGGCCCAGCCACAGCCTCCTGGCAGTGCCCGCTGATGGTGAGACACTGTACAGACCAGCATCTGTCCTGGCCCCTTGGCTTAAACCCTTGAGCCAGCAGTTCTTGTCATCATTGCTGGAACCTCACACAGCAAAAGGGGCTTTGCAAATGTGATCAAGAATCTCCAGGGCCAGGTATCCTAATTATTTACAAGGTCACCACATAGCTTGCCAGGAGGTAGGAGGGTCCGACATCACTGCTGTCAGCTCTGAAGGAAGAAGAGGCCAGAAGTCAGGGACACAGGAGCCTCTCGATGCTGGGATGGCTGAGAGGCGATGGGGCAGGACCAGCCTGCTGGATTCGTTTCACACTCAGCCACACAAGAAATGAAAAAGAAGCCAGGTGTGGTGGTGCACGCCTTTAATCCCAGCACTCAGGAGGCAGAGGCAGGCAGATCTCTGAGTTCGAGGCCAGGCTGGTCTACAAAGGGAGTTCAGAACAGCCAGAGCTACACAGAGAAACCCTGTCTCGAAAAATCAAAAATAAATAAAAATAAAATTTCAAAAAGCACTGCTGTTCTTGCAACAGACCTGAGTTCAGTTCCTAGTACCTAAACTGGGTGGTTCATTTGTTTGTTTGTTTTTTTCCAAGACAGGGTCTCTGTGTAGCCCTGGCTATCCTGGACTCACTTTGTAGACCAGGCTGGCCTCGAACTCACAGAGATCCACCTGCCTCTGCCTCCAGAGCGCTGGGATTAGAGGCGTGTGCCACCACGCCCGGCTTAAACTGGGTGGTTCAAACACCAGAAACTCTAGCTCCAGGGGATATGACATCCTCTTCTGGACTCAGTGGTTATCATATGGGGGTGCGGGCGTGCACACAGGCTCACAGGTACACATAAAAAGAAACATGGGAAAGGAATGTGAACACCATCTTTTATCTTTCTGCTTCCTGACTACAGATTTATTTCAAAAGGGCCACCTCAGTTGACTCTGTCTCCACTACAGTTGGCATTTTGTAGGCCACAGTAAACAAGTCAAACAGCCAGCTGCGGTGGCACTAAGGTAAATCCCAGCACTCGGGATGCGGAGGCATGGCAAGGTATGCGAGTTCCAGGCCAGCCACAATTATATAGTGAGATCTTGTCCGAAATAAATTAAAAGTTCAGCCCTGTGACTGTTTTTTTGTTTGGTTGGTTTGGTTTTTCGAGACAGGGTCTCTCTGTGTAGCCTTGGCTGTCCCGGACTCACTTTGTAGACCAGGCTGGCCTCGAACTCACAGAGAGCCACCTGCCTCTGCCTCCTGAACGCTGGGATTAAAGGCGTGCGCCACCACGCCCGGCCCCAGCCCTGTGATTGTATGGGTTGACAAGTGAAGCTTGCAAGAAGAGGACCAAGGGATGGGAGACACGTGACCCCAAGAACCATAGTAAGATTACCGAGAAACAATAGGGAAAGAAAAGTGGTATTTGTGAAGTTAACGGCCTGGGACGTGGCTATCCCTTTTGAGTGGATATACCGTTATCTTTTAATCCCAGCAATAAGCCTACTCCAGTGGGCGGGAATAGCAGTCGCCAGGTCCCTGACTAACGAAGAGGAAAACTGAGGCAACCAAGGAGGTCAAAATACGCTCCAGGCGCACACCTGTAACCCCAGCACTCGGGAAGCAGAGGCAGGGGGATCGCTGTGAGTTCGAGGCCAGCCTGGTCTACAAAGTGAGTCCAGGACAGCCAGGAATACACAGAGAAACCCTGTCTCGAAAAACAAGCAAACAAATAAAAGAAGCAACAAAAAGACAGTCCAAGACCACGCCGGAAGCCATGGAAATCCGCGACCCAACGGGCCTGGCGGGAGCGAGCTGCCCGGGCGCGCGCCGAGCCTGAGGGAGGAGAGCGCGCCCCCGCCCTCGCCCCGCCCCCACGCTCTCGCTCCCTCTTCCAACCCCTTTCCCGGCGGCCCCACAACCGGGGCGGCCGCTACCGACACGCCACCTAAATCCTCACCGGCACCCAAGGCCGCGCTGCCTGAGCTCGGTCTCCGCGACGGCCACGACTTAAACGTGCGCGTGCGCACGACCGACTAGGCGATCACTTCCGGGAGCAAATACGAAAGCGTCGTGTGTGCGCATGCCCGGCTGACGGACTTTGCTTCAAGGGGCGCGAGAAAAGGAGCGCCGGGGCACTGGGTGCGCGTGCGCAGTGCAGTGTACACGCTCCCGCTCCGTCCCTAGGTCTAGTGGTGCTGAACTATCGCGATAGGATGAAATCGTTAGGTTTCACCGGCCCGGGAAGGCGCTTCGCTTGTCGTGGGACACTATGAATCAAGCTCAACGCCCCACGTTTACCGTGCTTGACGGTTGAGGACGGGAGATTTCCTTCCTTCCCCGACCCGCAGGCTAGCGTCACGCAACGCGCAAGCGCAGTAGCCCTGCTGGGAGTTCCGGGATCGTGCCCTGAGACTTTTGTGGCGCTGCCTGCGGCTTCGCAGAGGACGGCGGCCGAGAGGCAGGTCGCGTTTTGGTTCGCGCGGATCCGTGCGGCGTGATGCGGTACAACGAGAAAGAGCTGCAGGCGCTGTCCCGGCAGCCCGCAGAGATGGCAGCCGAACTGGGCATGCGGGGCCCTAAGAAAGGGAGCGGTATGCCGGTCGGGGCCGCGGCTGGAGCACTTGGGCGGGCCGGCGAGGTTCCCGGGGAGGCGGATGACAAACAGTTCCGCGCTGACACCGCCCTGTGTTTGCAGTGGCCAAGAGGCGGCTGGTGAAGCTGGTGGTGAATTTCCTCTTCTACTTCCGCCCGGACGAGGCCGAGGTAGGGGCGTGGGGGGCGCTGGGGACCTGCGCGGCCCGGAGGCCGGCGCTCATGGCCGTGTCTCGCGCAGCCCCTCGGAGCCCTGTTGCTGGAGCGCTGCAGAGTGGCCCAGGAAGAGCCCGGCGGCTTCTCCATCAGTAAGTGTGCTGGTCCCCGCTATCCCTGCTCTGGACTCTGCTCCGCGCACCTGTCTCCCTTTTACTCCCCCAGGAGCCTCCATTTGTCTTGGATCCCGCGTCTCCTGGGGATCCAGCGCTCCTTCAGCCAGCTGTCACTCACGAGTACCCCCGGGGTCTGGTTCCCGCTGATGTGGTCTTAGTTTCTTCCCCGACCCTCTTGCCTATCCACAACAGGGAGAGGTGCAGCTTCTTGCGCAGACTTGGTTTGTATAGCAGGAGCAGTCTCTGCCACAGGGAAGGTGTAGGCAGGGCTTCTGAGGGCAGGAAACGACGCCTGTCTCACTCAGCTTTCTCTCCTAGCAAGCATTAATGGTACCGTCTTGTAAAGATTTGGCCATCATGTCTAGCTCCCGTCATCCAATGCGAATCTCCATCGGTACCCCTATTTTCTGCTTTTTGCAGGTGTATGTGGAGGCCAGAGGTCAATTTCTGGTGTCCTCAGTCACCTGCCTCCTCCTCCATTAAAAAATTTACTTATGTGTATTTGGGTGTGAGTGAGTATGCCAGTGAGGTCAGAGGACAACTTTGGGTAGTTGGTTTTCATCTTCCACGGTGTGGGTCCCCAACACCAAACGCTGACCATCAGGCTTGGCAACAACACCTTTGCTTGCCCAGCCACCTCATCAGTCCTACCTGGGACATGTTTTTAGGCTAGACTGGCTGGCCATCTCCTTCCTCAGCACCGAGATCACATGCACATCCTGCTCTTTGACATTTGTGCTAGGGCTTATGTGACAGGCACTTGACTATCCACTCAACGTGGGGCCTACCCTATCCACTCCCAATAACCCAACCTCCCAGTAGGTTCCCTATGTGTGGGTTCAGGGGTCAGGACTCTGGAGGAGCCAAGCCAGCCTGTGTCAGGCAGAAGGTAGTGTTAGAAGGGGGAGAAGGTGCCGTTTGGAACTCTGTTGAGAGGCCAGCAGGATGTGGGCTGACTGGACGCTGACCAGAAGCGACGCCCTTACTTTACCTCTCTGCAGGCTTTGTGGAAGACCTCAGCAGGAAGTATCACTTCGAGTGCTGTAGCCAGGAGCAGTGTCAGGAGTGGATGGAGGCTCTGCGGCGGGCCAGGTGGGGCTTTAGGGACTTGCAGGGAGCTGGGAGGAAACATGGGGGGATGTGACAAGTGAGCCCAAACCTTTCCTCCAGCTACGAGTACATGCGACGAAGCCTCGTCTTCTACAGGAATGAGATCAGGAAGATGACAGGCAAGGTGTGTGGGGCTGGATGGGTGGGGCAGCTTTCCCTGGCCCTGCTCACAGCTACGTGTACCCCACAGGACCCTCTGGAGCAGTTTGGCATCTCCGAGGAGGCCAGGTTCCAGCTGAATAGCCTGCCGAAGGATGGGCGGACTGCTTGTGTTGGCTCCCAGCTAGCTGTGTTGGACTGACCCTCACAGAGCCCCTGGGTAGTGTGTTTTATAGGCTTAAAAACATCTGTTCAAAGCCAGAGGTCCAGAGGAGGTGGGCAGGGGTTGTGGTCCCCGTTGCCCATGCCATCTTCCTGCCAGTGCCCCTCAAGTGCCCACATCCGGGGACTGAGCCTGGTCCAGCTCCCCTGTCCATTGCCAGATGAATGTATAATGCTAGGTAAAGCTGTGAATGGTGAGGGTTCCCTCAGCCAGCTGTGAACCCCACTCCTGCTGATATGATAGAGCAGGCCATGGTGCTGAGCCCGCTCTTTAATAAAGGTACCTCTTTTCCAAGCCAGTGGACTGAGTCAGAAGGGCACATGGGCTAGTGGGCCAGGAGTGGTTGTGACATCTAACCCCAGCACATGGGAGGCAGAAGCAGATGGACCAGGTTTGAGGCCAGCCTGGTCTACAAAGGGAGATCCAGGTGATGTCTCAAAAAACCAAAAAGACAACCAAGAGCTGGGTGGTGACACACATTCAAGTGTGGGTGTGAGGCTGGGGGCACAGGCTCTGCTCCCAGTACTGTACCTGGTACTGGGCTGGACACCCTCAGTGGGGAGACAGAGAATCCTGCCTGGCTTTGGGGTGGAGGGTACATTTAAGTGGAAGTCTTAGGTGGCCCTGAGGAAGAGAACCAGAGTTCTGCCAATTTGATGGGGACCCATACCATCTAGCTTTCTAACCACTGTGTGGGAGCCTTGCCTCAGCAGAGTCCCTGTCAGCGTCATAGTGGGTAGACATCTGGCAAAGAAAGACTGGCGCCAAGAAGTGAAAACGGCTTTTATTACTGTGTCTAGAGGTGGCAACAATGTGTGAGAGGCCTTGGGGATCCAAGGGAGAGAACAGTGCACCCGTTAAGTACAGAGGTCATTACAAGAAGAGCAAAGCTGCATCAAGTCACAGACAGGCCAGACAGGCTGCCAAAAAAAAAAAAAAAAAAAAGCTGTAGGTTCAGGGTGGGAACTGGGAGGTCTGTCAGGCATAGTCCTGTCTGGGCTGGCATGGGAGCAGGGGGCCCAGCCCTTAGGGCTTCCTATCAGTTCCTGAGCTCAAGCCCTGCAGCAGCCTCGGGCCGGGTGGGAGTGGGACCACTGAGGCAGCCTCACTCTGTCTGTGTTAGAACCATCAGCCACAGGATGCCTGGGGCCACAATGCACCATGGTCAGTTTACTTTGAGTTCCCGTTTCCTATGGGCTCAGAAAAGGACCTGCAGCTGTGTCCGGAGCACCTGTGGCCCACTGGGCCATGCGGGCCAGGAGCACGCATTGTCTGTCCCCTAACACTCAAGTAAGGTGGAGGCAGCGACCACTGGAGCAGCAGCTGCCAGGGTGGCAGGCGGTGTGTACAGTGTTCACTCAGTGTTTTGTTCCAGGCCTGGGATTTGCTAGCTTTGTCCCGGCCACCCTGCTCTGCAGCACCTTAGCTAGCTGTGGTGTGCAGGGACAGGCCTGGCGGACATGAGCACCATCGCGGTGGGGTGAGAGGGGGGTGGGAGAGGACACCAGCACCATCTTCACAGCTGCTTTGGGAGGCAAGTCAGGCTGGGGTTGGGGGGGACATGGCCTCTCCCCTCACAGCCCCCTTACCACAACTGGAAGTGAAACAGCATCGAGGGCAGTCCCCTGGCCTCTCTGCTGTCACGCCCAGTGCACCTGTCCCCGGGGCCAGGAAGCAACACTCCTAGACACAGGCAGCAGCGCCCACAGTGACCAGAGGCCCTGGGCAGCCCAGCACATCTGGGCCGCACTCCTGCAGGGTCCCTGGCCAGTGCCATTTTTGTGTGCATTTGAATAAATAAAAGTATTTTTCCTCCTCACTTTTCTTTCCTTTTCTTTAAAGTTCACTGTGCATTATACAATCTAAAAATAAATGCAGTTGAGTCTATGAAATTTATAAATCTCCATCACATCTCTATAAAATACTGTCACTTACGTGACTCTCTTATACACAGATGCCAGGGGACCCACAGTGGGCCAGCCCCATGTCACCTGGCCAGCATGCCCCGAGCCAGAAAAGTAAAGAAATACAAAGTAAATGCACTTGTCACAGGAGCCACGGAGCCCTGCGGTAGCGGCCCTCACCTATCAGCACCACTCAGCCCAGTTGGGCACTCCCGGTCCTACCTCAGCCTAGTCTGCACCCACTGCAAAGGCACGCCTGAAGCCACAGGGTTTAACAGTGGGGTGTTCACAGTGACAATAGGCGAGTTCAGCCCCCACTGAGCATGCCTGGCGTGCTTTTGGTGTCAGAACAAGCTGTGGGGGGCATCTGAGAACTGTCTGGCCATGGTCCGCACGTGGGGCAGCACCCGAGGCGGAAGCAGAGGTGGGCAGGCATGGGCTTGCTGGTGAGATAGCACCGGGACGGAGTCAGCAGTCCTCATGGTGGCCAGCCCGGCAGGCCAAGTCTTTATATGATTCTCTCTCACAGACACTTAGACGTCTCAAGAGGTTGTCTTGGACGACTTTGATGGAATAAAATAAGTCAGAATTGCTTATACTTAAAAAAAAAAAAGATAAATACTTTGTCTAAAACTATCGACAGTACAAACTGGACCAGTCCAGCACCTCCTGTGGTGCCGCCGATTCACAGTGGCTCCATGTCCGGCTCTGCCGGCCTGGCAGGCAGCAGGCTTGGTCCACACCGTCCTTGCATAGGTCGTGGCTGAGGTAGAAGTCCTAATTACCTGCAGGAAAGAGGGGCACAGGTTAGATGCGTTCACACGCCCGCCATGGCTCAGCTGCCCCGAAGGACACGAGGGCACAGGGGGGTGCTCCTGGCAGGTGCTGGTGGGCCCAGCCCCCTCCAGCTCTGCCTTGCTGAGCACACAGAGTGAGTCAGCTGGAGAGGTTCTAGCCCTTGGACCTGCAGATGGCATCGGCCTGGCTGTCCTATGCTATGCCCAAGCTACTGCCACCATGTGGCTGTACCCAACGGAGGCCAGAGGGCTGCCGCCTGGCTCATCTTCACTCACATGACATGTCCCTACCACCATGATGACAACCAGGCACCTGTTCCCTGGACCTCAAGCCCCAACTCTGTGGACAGCCTAGAACCTCACCCACTGACCACCTTCTTTCCCTTGGACAGGTGGACTAGAGGCGGAGCCTTGGTCTAGAGCTAGAAATGCGACCCCATCTTGATGGGCTGCTAAGGGGCAGGAGCCCCATGGTGGGTGGGGCTCCCTTGCCTCTGGTCAGCCACACTTCAATCTCATCACCTCAGCTGTCCACTCAGCTGCTGGCGGAGGACCAGGTAGTCTTGCCTGCCTCCCTTAGCCTCCCATCTCTACCACTCAGGACCCGGGGCATCTGCCAAGCCCCGCCAGCCGTCTTCTGGGCAAGAGGGACAGTGCGGCTCTAGCCTTACCTTACAGAACATGAACTGCTAGCTAAGCAAGGTCTTTATCGAGGCTTAACCCCTGAAAGGTGCGCGGCATAAGGAGGCGGCATGCCAAGGGAAACCCACACAGCAGATGGCCCAGAGGAGCTGGCCTGTGGGGCGGCGGGCGCGGCCTGCGCCAGGGCCAGCCGGGGCAGGGGCTGATGGTGCACCGTGAAGGAGGGGCGGGAGACCTTATGTGGGAGGGAGGCGAGCTTGACAGATAGAGAGGCGTTAGCAGGCTGCAGAGAGGCGGCAGAGGAGGGGGGTAAGAAAGCATTGTTAGCGGGGAGGGAGGCCAGGCCCTGCAGAAGCACTGGCTCAGGGTTAGAAGCCAGGAGCGCAGGCGGAGGAGGAGGCAAGGCAACGTTAGGAGGAGGTGCATGGAGGACAGGTGGCCCCGCAGGGGGCCGGCCCAGGTGCTGAGGAGGAAGTAGGGGAGGTGGAGGGGGCGGCCTAGTCTCAACGGAAGCCGCGGCCTGAAAGGAAGAAGCCGGGGTGCTGGCCGCTGCCTGCAGCGGGCTCAGGCCCAGCGTGGCACTGCTACACACAGCCCCGCTGCCGACGCCAGCTCCAAACGGGTGAGCAGAGGCGGAGGGCACCGCGTGGGTAAAGACACCTGTGAACAGGAGAGAAAAAGCAGCTTCAACAGGCGGCCACACAAGAGAAGCATAGCCGTCAGCAGGGAGGAGGCCAAGCGCAGGCACAAGCAGCAAGCAGCAGGCTCAGCGAGGGACTTACCTGCCAGGCCGAGGTCCCGCCCCTCGGGCCCACCTGCCCGCCCCTGCCCAGCCAGGAGCGCACTGTGCCTGGCCTATGGCCCAGGCTCCGCACCCCCCTGTGTCTGAGCAGGCCCTCCTGGACGCATTCTTGCACCAGGCCCGCTTCCACGGACCGGCCATGAGGCGGGTGGGTGGTCACCTCAAACAGGATGCCCCAGAAGAAAGGCCTGCCCTAGTTTAAGTGCACGTGGTCTTCTGAAAACAAGAGGCATGTGTTATGAGGCTAGCCAGCAGTCTCCTCCAGTCACACGCCTATGAAGAAGATGGTCTGAAGAAGATGGCCTGCCAGGGCACACTCCCCTTGTGCCCACTGCGGGGCTTGAAAGGAACCTCTAAGTGGATGGTGAGAGACTGAGCTCCTGGACTGGGGCCAGAAGTCCTCACAAGTCAGCCCTGACCTGCCTACCTCCAACAGTTCCGCCGGCCACTCCGGAGGAGAAGCTGCCCATGGTGTGCGAGTTGGTCAGTCGGGTCGCAGTGGATGACACATGCACCAGGCCCGCAGCAGCTGGCACAGTGCTGAACAGGGACTGAAGCACAGAGGAGCCGGCCACAGAGCCCAGGTTGGCCTGCAGGGACATGGGTCCCAGAGTAAACTGGGGCCCTGGGGTGAAGGTGCTCAGGAAAGGCCGGGGAGCCTGGGCAGTGGGTGTCACACTGCCCGCAGAAGAAGCCACAGTTACAAGACCAGGGCCACCGAGGAGGCCGCCTGGAGGCACGGCTGCAGCAGAGATGAAGAGGTTGTGGCCGCTCTTGAAGTCCAGCTCACGGTCACGACCTTTGCTGGCCCTGCTACCATGTGGCAGTGTGACCTTGTCCGAGGGCCCGCACAGGGGCAGGGCCTCGCCTGACTCCTTGCCTGCACTGCCCTCGCCCTTCAGGCCACCCAGGCCCTCGGGCTGCCGCCTGCTGAGGAAGGGGTTGGCCTCTGTGGTACCGTCCTTGCCCCTCTGGGTCGGGAAGCTCAGGGAGGCACTCAGGCCAGCCACGTCGGGACCCTTGTGGGAGAGGGAAGCACCGTCATTGAAGCTGTGTAAACCAAGGTCCGCAGCGAGGCCCCCACTGAAGGTCAGGCCATTGGGAGGGTTGGCGCCAGGGCTCGGCCCCTCAGCAGGAGCCAGAGAGCCTGCAAAGCTCTTCCTTGGGTGGGAGGGGAGCTTGGCCTCAGCAACAGGCTCCTCCAGGGCCGGCCGGAAAGAGAACAAGGGGCTGTGGCTCAGCGCAGAGCCAGCCTGCAGTGGACTGTCCACGGCCTTGGCCAAGCCCAGGTCGGAGATGGGTGAGAAGGTGGACTTCCATTTGCTGCTGTTCACGGGCTCACTCGAGGGGGCTGACTTCCTTCCCACTAAGCCACCACCTGCTGGGAGAAACCAGTGGCCTTGAGCTGAGCCTGGGGAAGTGGAGGGGGCCATGTAGCTTGAGGCTTCTTTTGCTGAGCACATGAAAGCCTCTGGTCCCACCCTCCTGACCATCCATGAACAGATGCATGCCCAGGAGGGCCTGCCCTGAGCGCAAGGCACCCCCACCCCAGGCTCCAGGCAGGGAGCACAGTACTCACCGTTTTCCAGTGTCTTCGGAGGAGACTTGCTTTCTAAGGAAATTGTTGCAATTTTTCTCTCAATTCTGTACAAAGAGAATAGTCATTTACCTTTGAGTCTGAGTGCTCAGAGAGGACCTAGGGCCTCCTAGCATGTACAGCTTTAATAAAAAAATAAAAATAAAAAAAATAAAAAAAAGAGAGAGGATCCTATGGCTGCCCTCAGGGCCCACGTGGAAGGCCCTCTAAACAAACCCAGAATAAATCTGGGCAGCCGGCAGTATTGGGGTCTGTGCGTGGGCTGCACTGGGGACCCTAGAATGTCTGCTCGGGCTGTGGCAGAAGACCAAGATACATGGCAACAAACGTGCATCTCTAGCAGGGCAGCCTGGAGGAGCTTGGTCCTCTGAGCTTAGAGCAGCAGAGGCCAGGCTCATAAACAGACCACCCACTCCACAGTGATCTGCAATAATGTGCTAAGATCCCTGGGAACAAGACACTGGGTGGCCATCTTAGCCTGGTGTCAAAGTGCACACATGCCCTAGCGACTCCACTGCCTCACTGAAAGGTAGGTACATGGGACCTCATCGAGTGGCCACAATGTAGGTAGGGAGAAGTGGGGTATGTGACAGCTCGGACGCCGGTGGAGCACACAAGCAGAAGGCCTCATGGACAGTCAGAGCTCCATGCAGCCCAGCATCAGGGTGGTCAGCTTGGAGAGCTGGACGATGGAGCAGTGCACAACTGGCCCGCCCAAGCACTCACCGGGCACTGCTGGGCTCGTCCTCAGAGCCCGGCTCCTCGTCTGAGGTCAGTGGCGAGTAATGAGCCCCATTGGTCGGGCCCAGGGGCCGCTCCTTCCTGAGCACCGGAGGCTGGTCGTGGTCTTGGTAGGGAGTAGGGGAGCTCTTCAAGGAGTTTTCAGGGGATGAGATGGCTGTGATCTCCAGGGGCTGGTTGATGTTGCTGACCTGTGGGGTCAGGGAAGGGCAGGTGAGGAACATGCCCAGGCCACGGACTTGGAGACACCAGCCACCATCAGCTCCTTCTGAAGGTACGGGTGGGGGAGAGGAGAGGGCCAGCAGGGCCACACACCAGCCACCATTCCTGCCCGCTGGACTCCAGCCCCACAGCACACAAGTGGCCTCCCCACCTGCCCCGACAGACCCTGAACTTGCCATGGAGTTGAGGTTGAGAGGAGATCCTGATGACTGCGTGAACAGGCCAGCCACTGTCGGCAGAGCTCGGCGCTTGGGGGACACACCCGTGCTGAGGCTAGGGGTTCCAGTTGACGCTCGCTTCCTTCTGCTACGCTTACGGCTGTCCTGCCCGTGGTTCTGTACACAGTCCCCACGTGTGCCAGAGGTCAAGGGGCTATGCCTGGTGGAAGGTGACTGCTTGGAGTTGGCACCAGCTGCAATGCTGAAGACAATCCTCCTCTTAGCTTCGCTCTCTGCGTCTGAGAAGGCTGGATCAGAAGGCAGCTCCCCCTTGCTGGTGTCAGGTAGCGGGCCCTGGGTGGCCATACTCAGGCGGGGACTGGCTGCAAGCTGGTGGGCAGGAGAGGCAGGGCCAGAGTTGCGGGGCTGTGGTGGTGTGCTGCGAGATCCCATGCTGGCAAAGAGGCTGCTGGGACCGGAGGACTCATCAAAGACAGCAGATTCCATTCCAGAGGCCAGAGGTGCTGGGCTGCTGGCTAGAGCCCCGCTGATGGCCACTGAGCCAGCATAGAAGCCTGCCAAGGAAGACACCAGTTCCTCAAGGAAGGCAAGACCACCAAGCCTTCTGCTGAAGGATGTGAGGACAACTAGCTCTGGGAGGGACACGCTGAGGTCAGGACTGGCTTCCTAGAAGTAGAACTGAGGGCTCCCAGGCCAGCCTCATAGTATGGGCAGGTGTGGTCACGCCAGGCCACAGAGGAACACAGCCTCCTGACTCTAGTCATCTGCGAACACCAGGGCACACTAGGAGCTGTCCTTGCTGTGAGCTGCCTGACCTTCATAGGAGAGCTTTCCAGAAATGGACCAGACCTTAAGTATCCCTTAGGAAAGGTACCTGGCCTGCCCTACCCCAAAACAAGTCAGCAGGGGACAGCCACATACTAGTCACACAGGATTCTGGACTCAGACCCTCAGATCTACCTGCTGTGTGGCCTCAGTCCCTATTTCTGTCCTGTAACAGGATCTCTTCCTGTGGGAACAAGGCAGCTAGCGGGCAGATGCTGCTATGGGTAGGGTGGAGAGGTCACCTGCGGGCGCCAGGGCGAGGCTCTTGCTCCCTGCTGCACTGCCCCCTGCACCATGGGCGGAAGCACCGATCTGCTTGTCAAGTGTGGATGAGGAGTCTCGGGGCTGCGGCACAGGGCTGGGAGTGCTCCTCTGTAAGAAGCAAGCCGCCTAGTCAGAGCAGGCTTGAGAGCAGCAGTCCCAGCAGGAAGCAGGCAGTGGGGCAGAAGGGCTATGGCAGGAGAGGAGCCGGAGAGGACAGAGCTGTGCTAAGCCCCAGAGTCCAAGCAGAACGGCCAGGCCACATTCAGTTAACAAGGACTGAGCCAGGCACTGGGGAAGATGGTCCTAAGTCAAGGCCATCACAGCCACAGGACAGGCTCAATCTAGCCAGGGACACACAGAACCCTCCCTCAGATAAAGGAGCAGGAAGGCAGAGCTGCACTATGGCCCCAGCCCGTCTCTGCGAACAACAGGTCAGTCACTCCTCATGTCCAGCCATCAGAACAGCAGCCCAGGGCCACCACACCTGTCACTGTTGCTTGAGTGGCTGAAACCCTCCTGAGAGGGTTTTTCCTAGTTCTTCTCTTGTTTCTGCCTCTTACAAAACATACAGGGCCCAACTGCATGGCAACAGAGTTAGCTGTGGATGCGGCCCTCGGCAGCTCTGGGGCTGACCACATGCTCAAACTTAACAGCATCCAACAGTCATAAAGACCAAAGTTGTGCCTGAAGCCCCACCACAGCCAGCGCCACCACCACCATTACCACTACCACTACCACTTGGCCTGGGACACTCACCGCCCTCTCGGCACGGCTGGGCAGCACCACACTGGCCAGTGGGATGCTGACGGGCAGCTTGTTGGGCTGGACTGTACTGAGCGGAATGCTGACAGGCAGGCTGGTGATGGTCTCCCCATGGCTGCTGTAGGCACGCTCCTTCACACCCTGCCAACAGATGGTCATGTGTCACCCAAGCCTGGAAGCCGGCCTCAGCTCATGTGCTGACAGATCCTGCAAGCTCCTTGTGTGAAGCTGAGGATGCTGCGGGCTGCCTGGTCCTCCCAAACTACCCTCCATCTCTGCGCACACAGTGGAGGCCCCAACCTCTTAGCCCCACTCCAGATGCCCCAAGCAACTGGCTAAACCATGCATCTGAGTCGTGGTCCCGTGGGAGGTCCCCCACAACCACACCACGAGGTCTATGGAGGCTGGTCCCCATCTCCTCCCCAGGCCTCCATACTAAGCTCCATGCACCCTACAGAGGAGGAGCCCCTCGGGAGTGCTGCCTTTGCCTGCTCCATTCCTCACACACCATGTGGCTTCTCCTACACAGCCCTCACCTTCTCACTGCCCTTCTCTGAGGTGAGAGGCGAGGTCGCCGGGGAGGCTAATGGCGGATCCTGGGGACTGAGCTTCATGCTGTTGGACAAGCCAGGGCTCTGGTAGGGAAGGGTGCTCTCCTTGGTGTGCTCTGCCCTGCAATGAGAGCCCAGTCACTGCCCATGCCCAGCAGCCCCAGGGCAGCAGACAGTGGTAGAGTGCCTCTGTGCACCTGTACTCACCGAGGGTGTGGGTCACTGGCAGCTGTTTTGCTAGCCCCGGTGTGGTCCTGGCTCAGGTGCCGCCTCAACACAATCTTGGCAGGTGACAACCGGGAATAGTCAGGTAAAGCCAGGCCTGATGACTTTTCTAGGCGAGGCCGGCCACTGTGGCTGGGGGTGCAGGGTACAACCTCCTGGTCCAAGGGAGAGGCCAGATACTGGGGGGTGTTCTGCTTGGATGAGGACCGGCTAGCTGCACTGCAGAGCTCATAGCTGGCGGCATGGCCATTCATGGAGAGCTCGGGGCTCATGCTGCTGAGGTGTGGCAGGGAGATCTTGGCACAGTCCAGCTCAAAGCGCAAGCGCCCAGCGTCGGTCTCCAGCTCACGGCTTAGCGCGCCCTTGCCACGCAGATGCAGGGACAGAGCGTCGTCTGGCGGTACACAGGACTTCAACTGCAAGAGCTCCTGTTGGCGCTGGCTCTTCTCCAGCTCCACGATGCTGATCTACAGGTGGGAGGAGCGTCACTGAGCAGCCTGGATCCACCCAGCAGGGAAGGGGGCCTGAGAAGGGCACCTGAGGCCACTCACACCCCTGCTGCCCATCATCACAGATGCCCTTCTTAGGGTGGGACAGACAATGCCCTGTGGCACATCATCTGACACCCTACCTGCAACTCCAGGCAGTGTCGCTGCTTCTCTGAGATCTGGCTCCGCAGCGCCTGCTTCTCTTTCCTCAGGTTCTCCAGAGACAGGGTGGACCAGTCCAGCCTCAGCTCCTCGCACCGGGCCCGGAGCTGTAGGCACATGGACAGGAGTCGCAGCAGCTGAAGGCAGCGAGGGCCAGCCCCTCTGGCAGCACACTAGATCCCTCTTACAGTTGGGGCACATGGCATAACCTCCCACTCACAAACAAGCCAGGTGAGAAAGGCCCGTGTGACACAGCACCAAGACCCCGACAAGAGGTAAAGAGTCCCTGGCATGATCCTTGCCGAGCCCAGTAGGAGCACAGAGGAGCAGATCCAAACCCAGCACCAGGGCACACCTCCAAGCTGGTGAGTGGGCGCTCCAGCCTCCACACCCAAGACACACAGCCGCCACACCCCGCACACACAGCCGCCACAGGCCCCCCTGCACACACCAGCCGCAGGCTCTGGCTCCGCAGCTCGCTGTTGTCCTTCTCCAGCTGCTCAGACTGCTCCCGCAGCTGCTGGTTGTGGGCAGAGATCTCCTTTTGTGCCTGGATCAGGTCATTGTAGGTCAGCGCCTTCACACCCAACTGGGGATGCAGAGGACAAAGCGAGGTGAGTGGAGTCCCAGTGCAGAGAGGACAAAGGGGATGGTAACCACCCTACAACCCTGACCCAGGTATGGCCAAGGCCGCTCTCTGCTTAGCTTAGCTTGCCAGGTCAGTACTTCCGTAAGGACAAGGAAAGCTAGTCTCTGGCTGTGCCCTGGAACCCTGGTCTGCTGAAGTGGACAGGCAGCCCGGTCACCTCATCCAGCTTCTGCTGGAACAGCCTGCGGATCTCTTCCTTTTGGGCCTGGCAGTGACCGAAGAGCTGCTGTGCCGTGCCTAGGAGCTGTGTGTTCTTCTCCTGCAAGAGAGGACATGAGCAGGTGACCTCAGTGCCCGGGAGACCCTAAATTGACCACGGGCAGTAAGGTGGTAAGCGCCTGCACACCTTCTCCTGGTCCAGAAGATGCTGGAGGTTGGCCTTGTATTGTGGAGTCTTCGTGTAAGCCAGGAACTGCAGGTACTGGATCTTGAAGGACTCTGAGTACACAGCACAGCATGTAAACCAGGGCTGATGCCAGCACATGCCCTTGAGAGGAGCAGCAGTGGGGGCCAGCAGGCACAGAGTGGCTATCTGGGGCTCGGCCTGTTGCAGGGCCATCTCTACTTGTGACTTTTCTCACAATGTGGGCGCTTCCCTCTTGGCAGAATGGACAGCCCTAAACCCTTAGAACAGACCCCCCTTCCTGTCAGGGGATGCCAGCCTTCCCTGTGTGGTGAGTTGTTCTCTATCAGTACCGATGGGTCACACATGTCCCCAGATAGGGCCCAGGGTCCCTGAGGTAAGTCAGTCCCAGCCACACACAGGGTCAGCCCAAGCCTCTGCCATGCCGCCCAGCAGGCTTGACTGGATCCTGCCACTCCCACAGCCCCCACTCAACTGCCTCAAGGGCAGATCCGTGACCCACCTAAAAGCTTCTGCAGCGCAGGTGGGGTGGGTGCCACCAGCAGTGGATTGGGGGAGTGGAGCTGCGTGCTCGGAGGTAGGTGGTAGAACGGGCTGTGAGGTGCCCTGTATGCGTCTGCAAGAGAGAGGGGTTCCCCATCACCAACTGCGGTCCCACAATACAACTGTAGGCAACAATTACCCCAGCTTGTCACATCTGGGACCCAGATCCCCACAGAGCACCCCCTGGTGCAGCTGCAGGCCTGGCTCATGGCACAGGGTCGAGATGGGGACTCCAGCGGCTGGAGGCCCGGGCCCACTCTGCCATGCAGGGGAGAAAGAGGCTCACCCTGGGGCGAGGCTGAGGCTGGGGCTGGAGGTGGAGAGCACAGAAGATCCAGTGTGCTTTGGCTCTTCTTGGACTTGCGCTCTGCATTTGCAGCACCCATTTTCTTAGGCCGCCCACGCTTACGGCCAGCCATCTTCCTCCCTTTCTTGTTCAGTTTCTTCTTCCGTGCTTTGGAGGGAGATGGCTTTTTGACAGTGGCCACACCTGATTTCTCTTCCTCAGCAGCAGAATCCTGAAGGACATGGGAAGGCAGTGAAGGGCCACAGCCTGGGCAACCACCGTCCACCAGCCACTTGCAGGGCAGGGTGTCTCACCGCAGGGGCTTCCGTGGCAGCGGCCTTGCTCTCAGGGACCTTGGTTGGGGTAGTTGCGTTGCTCTTGCTCTCCCGCTGCTGCCGGCGTCGAGCTGCCTCCTGCTCCTCCTGGAGGAAAGTGGTGGACAAGTGTCCAGGGCGCTGGAGGATCCAGCTCTGCCCCAGCATGAATCAAATAGCCACACACACAAAAGACACTGGGAGAGGCCAGTGCCCAACTTGGACCCCACAGTCCCTCAGTGGGGAAAACAGCAACCGGCCATGGTGCTGTTGCCCAGCACTGTCCCTGCATTGACAGCAGCAGGGCTGCAAGGTACATGCCAGCTGGCAGAGACCCAACATACAACACGGTCCCCAAAGAGCTAGGCAAAGGCCAAGCACATGTTAAGGACCTATGTCCTCTTGGCACAGCACAGCCACTGCTGACGTGAACCCAGCAGCTGAGCTGACTCTTATGAAGTGCGCATGTGTGTGCCCTCGCGCCATCAGGGCAGGCTCAGAGCCTTGCTGAAGATACACTCTGTTCACAGACTCTGGGGTGCCGGGTGGATGCACTCCTTGGTGGTCACCACTGCAAGCGACAGCTGGTGGCTTGCTGTGTTCTGCTACTAGTGCCCACTAGTGCCTTTGCTCACGGCTCCCCGGGACAGGCAGGCAGAGGCCCTGCAGGTGTAACTGGAGAAGCCCTGCCACGGAGTACAGTGGCCAGCCTTCTGGGGCTCCACAGACAGACACCCTCAACCCTGACATGGGGACACACAACACTGTGTGACAAACCATGTGCTGGCTCCTGACCCCTCTGCAGGACCATCATGCACAGAAGATGGACACCCAAGCCAATACTGAGCTTAGGGCCTTCGGGGAGCCCGGGAGGCAGAAAGCTGCCTTCCCCACAGGCTGTTGGGCCTGGGATCCTTGTCACACACACTACTAACACACACAAGCAGCCATGAAGTGTGTGTAGAACCAGAGTCAGGGGAGAGGCAAACTTACCCTGAGTTTTGGATTTTTCAGACTAGAAAAATAGTTTTCAAGCTAAAGAGAAAAAGAAAAAGCTGTTAGAAGTAAGCCCCGAGGCAGGTAGTAGTGGTGCATGTCTTTAATCCCAGCACTTGGGAGGCAGAGGCAGGAGTTTCTCTGGGAGTTCGGGGCCAGCCTGGTCTACAAGGCTTCACAGAGAAACCCTGTCTCGGGGGTGGGGGGTGAGTAGGGGGAGGGTAAAAAAAAAAAAAAAACAACTGAGCCCTGAGCATGGACACAGGGTGGCCACACCCAGATGCTGTGCCCTAAAGAGCTGCCAGGAACACCAGCAGACCCCAAAGGTGGCACAGCTGGAGTGGTATCTAGCCCAAGACAGCTATCCTCAACTCCCCATGACTGCTAAGGACCCAGGGCCAGGACTACCCAAGGGGGACCCCAGCTGCGACACCGGGAGTCTGTGTGATGCCACTGGCAAAAGGGGACCTCATGCCTCATCTCAGGGGCCTTGCTTGGCTCTCCCTCTTTACCACAGCAGGAAGGGCAGGTCACAGTTGCTGCTGGCTGGCAGCTGCCAGTTTACAGCACTAACTCAGGGAGAACAACTGTCAACACTGGAGCCCAGAGGCCACCAGGACAGATGGAGTGCGATGAGGGAAAGGCCAGCACACAGCTGGGGAAGGCTGGTGAGAACAAGTTGAGAATGGGTAACAGAGACCAGAGGCCTTTGGGTAGCAAGGCCAAAAATGCTATGGTTCCTATCTGTTAGAAAGAGCAAGGGCCAAGGCCCAGGGATGCCAGGGGTCATGGCCTGTGAGTCTCTCCCACTCCATAGGGTGACAAGTGGGGCACACAGAGGATGCTTAACATGCTGCAAAACTATGGGCACTCACTATGGTGCGGTCAATGGTGTGCAGGTAGTAGGAGACAGGCTTCCCAGTCCATGACACAGAGCCCTTCAGGGGCGACAGCTCTACCACACGCATGATGGTGCCAATATCTGTGGGAAGATCAGCAGATCAGGACTGCGGTAGAAGGCCTGACCCCTGAGCTACTGCCCACACCCCCACAGCAGTCTGCACAGTAGCATCCCCTAGCCTGCCCAGCTGCTGAGACAGGGGAATAACCTGGAGCTCCTCAGGAACAAGGTGGCAGGCCCATAGGAATAGAGTCAGGCTTTGAGATCAGCCAGTATCAAAGCAAGCATGCAGATCCTGAGCTGGGCCAGCCACTGCAGCCCACAGGACAGCTAGGCACGCTGCAGGACTCTGTACCCCAAGGCTTTTCTTGGGAGTGCCACTTCCTCTTGAAGCATCATGTAGAAAAGGGGACAGGTGTGGTGTATGATGGACAGAGGCTGGGAAGCCACGCACCCTGTGCACTGTGGGCCCAGCACTTACCACTCAGGTTCCTGCTGTTGATCCTGAAGTTCAGAGGAGCAAAGGGCTTTGAAGATACGATTCTGCCGCCTACAACACAGAAGCCCATCACTGGCGCATGCACAAAAGCCCACATATACACACAACTGGAGACCACAGACCTGGGCATGGGTTGGGGCACAAGTGAGGAGTGTCTGCCCAAAAGAGGCTAGTTTGAGGCTGGAGAGATGGCTCAGTGGTTAGGAGGACTGTCTTGCTCTTCCAAAGGTCCTGAGTTCAATTCCCAGCAACGACATGGTGGCTCATAACCATCTATAATGTGATCTGGTGCCCTCTTCTGGCATGTAGGTATACATGCAGATAGAGCACTCATACAAAAAAAAAAAAAAAAAAAAAGATGCTCGTTTTCCTGAAACCCCACGTGATGCTCACCCAGCCCTGAACTGTGGTGACAGCTGGGTACCCAGGTAAAAGCACACAGAAGGATGAGACTGCTGTGCCACATGCTGCTAGGAAGAGGAGGAGGAGCTGGGCACATGGGCCTGCCTGCAGTGGTTCCCTTAGAAACCCAACAGGAGGAGAGCCACAGGCACAGTGGCTCAGTGGTTACGTCAGCATTCCCGTGGCTAAGAGTCTGAAAAGAAACTGGGCTATGTAGCAAAGCCCTGTTAGAAACAGGGCTGAGAGCAGGGCATGGTGGCACACACCGCACGCCTTTAATCCCAGCACTCAGGAGGCAGAGGCAGGCGGATCTCTGTGAGTTCGAGGCCAGCCTGGTCTACAAAGTGAGTCCAGGACAGCCAAGGCTACACAGAGAAACCCTGTCTCGAAAAAAAAAAAAAAAAAAAAAAAAAAAAAAAAAAGAAAGAAAGAAACAGGGCTGAGAATCTGATTGACTGCTGTAGCCCTTGAGGCTGGGGGGTCAGAACTGAGTCCCAAGAGGGACAAAGAGCCACATCAAAGCATAAAAAGAATCTAATTATTCAAAGCCATGAGAGACACAGAGGAAGAACCTTAAAACATGGTAGTCTGGGTGTGGAGGTGCATGCCTCTAATCCAGTCTAAAAGCAGAGGTGGGCAGACCTCTGCAAGTAGGCTAGCCTGGTCTATGTAAAGAGCGTGTGTCAGGCAGGGCCACACAGAGGCCGTATCTCAATATAACAAACACCAGCCGGACTCTTGTAAATGCTGCAGACTCTTTTCCATATGTCAGGCAGTGGTGGGGGATGGGGCGGGCATGATGCCTCCCATCTGTCCCCAGCACCGGGGAAGCTGAGGCAGCATGGTGCTGGGACAGCCTTTCTCAGCACAGACATGCATCTGCAGATGTTGTGCATAGGCCTTTGGCCCCACTCAAAGTCCTGCTTTCTGAGCCCTGTCTGCCCGGCCAGGCTGACAGGCACGGGCTGGCCTGGCCTCGACCCTCTGAGCTTCCCTGACAGTGACAGAAACGACCTGCTTCCCATCAACACCCACAGTGGGTATTTCTTTTTTGTTGTTGTTTTTTGTTTGTTTCTTTTGAGACAGGGTTTCCTCTGTGTAGTCTTGGCTGTCCTGGACTCACTTTGTAGACCAGGCTGGCCTCGAACTCACAGAGACCCACTTGCCTCTGCCTCCCAAGTGCTGGGATTAAAGGCGTGCGCCACCACTGCCCGGCCACAGTGGGTATTTCTGATGGATAGGTTGTATCAACTTGACACCAACTAGGGTCCTCTAGGAAGAAGGAACCTCAACTGAGAAAATGCCACCATCAGACTGGTCTGTAGTCAAACCTCAGGGGCATTTTCTTGATTGCCTAGGGCAGGGATGGGGTCGGAGCACTGTCACTGAAGACTGGGGCCGGCTGTCATCAGAGCCCAGTCCACCTAACAACTGAGCATGCCTGAGGAAACAGTCAGTAGACAGGTTACAGGCCTGACCCTTAACAGGCAGAATTCAGACAGAAGCTAATGTGGTCAAGTTGAAGGCCAGCCCGGGTCTCGGTTAGACCCAGCCACCGTGCAAGCCTGTCTCAAAACACCAATGAAGAAAGGAAAAGGAGGCAGGGGTGAAGCTCGGTGGGGAGAGTCTGCTGAGCATTAAGGCCCTGGGTCCATCGGCAGCACCCTGAAGTAACTAATCCTAAGAGCATGGAGGAGACCAAGGACAGGCCCCACAGAAGACACATGCCACAGCAGGGTCAGCTGCAGCGCTGGGGACTCAGGCTAAGAGGCTGGAGAGTACAATCCCTCTCCAGGCAGCGCAACAGCCCCGGTCTTCCGCTGCACGCATTCGTCATTCTGAGGTGGGGAGGGCCCGCTCTGCACCATGAAAGACTGACAGGCACACACATGCGCGGATACATCAGAAGCTCACAGGCAAAAGAGCCTGGTGTGGCTGCCGCCACAGAAGACTGACTGTTTTTGAGCCGAGTTCAGGCCCTCACTTTTGCCGTCCAGTCCAGGAGCTGGGGAAGGAGGGCAAGAAGTAGGCAGAGCTGGGGCTCCATGTACTGTCTGTCATCAATGGGGAGGGGTTGCTGAGGAGGTCTTCTCAAGGAAGACTGATGTGCCTGTGTGTCCCCCTGGAGGAGGAGGTGGTACGAGGTGTGGGGGTGGGAGGGCTGCGTTACCTTCCTTCATGTTTGCAAATCGCTCCTTCAGCTGGTGATCCACCTCAGGACCAAAGGCAAAGTTATTCACAAATATAACACTGCAAAACAATGCTCCAGGTCAGTGAGGCCGAGGCTGTGCGTGGCAGTCCCGGCCTGGACACAGCCTGCCGCCAGTCCCGGCCAGGCGCTGCCCCCCAGCTGCCCCCCCACCTGAGGTGAGCAGGATAAGCAAGAAAGCAGGAGCAGGAGACAGGCACACACTGCCACAGCCCTGGGCTGAGTGCAGCACCAGAGCCGCTTTGACTATTGGCGCTTCTGAAACAGAGCTGGCTTCCTGGAAGCACTCCCTAGCAGTGACAGAGTTCAGGGAGGAACTGCTCACAGCAGACAGGGAAGCACAGACAGGCAGGCAGGCAGGCACTACCCCACAACAGGAAACACAGGGGTGAGGCCCAAATCACTTGGACCCCTGACACACTGGCCCCATGACAAGGACAGCAGCTCAAGGGGCTGCTGCACCCCATGTGGGGCAGGACAGGGGCCACAGCCGGGTCAGCACCAAGGAGGGGCCAGCACTCTTAAAGTAGTAGACCCACACTACCCCACAGGCTCAGAGCAGCCACCCACATCTGGACAGCAAAAGTCACAAAGGTCCCAGCACAGCCAGCAGCACAGCCCACAGCTGGCCGTACCTCGTGTTGGCGATCCGTTCCCTCCACTCCTCCGAGAGGAAGTCGCCTCGTTCCAGCTAAGAAAGAAAGGAGCACACTTACTCACGTGCTTGCTTGGCTTGGCCCCAGCCCCGCATCTGCTGTGAGAGACATGGAATGAGCGGGCCTCGGGGAGGACGTGACCGTGGACACTAGTGGACAGCTCTACAGAGAGCAGAGTCTGGACCCCAGCAGGAAGCAGCATCCACTCCAGGACAGACAGGAGGAGTCACAGTGCTGTGCGCTTGGCCAGCCAGCCCTCCCTGCCCCCCAGACGAGCAACATCACACAGACATGAGCTATATATGTGGCTAAGAAGCCACCACACCAAACATTTGTGTCCCTTGTCACTGTCCATGAGGGCTGTGCCTACAGAGATGAGGTTGTCTGTGTACACGCTACTGCACAACTGACCCGGACCGATGGCCTGCCCACAGCAGTGGCCCTGCCCCCTGCACCTTAGCACTGGCCAACACCGATAGCACCCACCTCCTTCAGGCCAGTGCGTGTTAAAGGAAAAGATACCCTGACTGCCTGGAGGTATATGACACCCAGAGAGCCAAGTCGTCTGGATCTTGAGTTCTAAAGACCACTGGCTGCGGTGCCAGGCATGAGCCCAGGAAAAGAACAGTCTGCTCTATAAGGAGAGCACAGGAGTAGCAGCGTTTATGGACAGATGGATGCACATAGTCCCTCCATGCTCTGGAAAGACTTGTGGCAACAAACAGGAGCGAGGCTCTGCTATGCTACAGGACGCTTCGTGTGGGGCGCCACAACAGACAGATCAACTGACCAGAAGTGGACTTATGTGTATCAGGAGCTGAGTGGAGAGTGGGATGTCAGCCCTGGGTCGTGGGAAAGGCCCACAATGGAAGCCCCTGTGCCATGGAGTGACGGGATGACTGCACCTGCAGAGCTGCAGGTCCAGAGCCACCTCTCACCGCGGGTAGGACAAGGAGTAGCAGAGAAACCACCTGCAGGGCAGGCCTGGGCTGGAGCCAGAGCCCATCTACTCACCCTCAGGGACCTTCTGACTCTGCTGTGTTGTACATACCAGCCAGACATGGGGAAGGGGACTTCAATCCTCAAAATGCAGGGCAGTCCCTGGGCCCTAAGGCATCCTACCTCTAGGGCTCCCACTCCCCAAAGGAGGCTCCTGAGCTAAACCAGTGGAAGCAGAGACCAAGGCCTGCACCATGCCTGCTGTGTAGCCTAAGCTGTTGGACAGCTAAGCAGCAGGAAAGCTGCCTGTCCCCTCAGACCCTGGGTGCTGGGCTTTTAGACGAGAACGCCCTACAGTGTGCTGAGACCCAGGGAGAGCTCTGCCAGGCTCCTCTGTGGGTGACGTATGTGGCTGGCGGCTGGGTCCTGCCACTGAGGCTGTAAGAACAGCTGCGGATGGTCCACTCCAGGAATCTGATGAGTGCCCACTGTGTCGTCTGCAGCCCACTGTCCAGGACAGACCTCACCTTGCAGCTGTGTCAAGTTTGGAGCCAGCACTGCTCCCCTGCAGGTCCTAGTGCTGTCCTGGCCAGTCAGGCAGGAAGTGTGGGAGCCGGCTACTGCAGTCTGTGTCTGCTGGCCATCTGGCCCGGGATGGAAGCCTAGGCCTGAATAAGGTATACCCTGCTGTGTAGGAAATCTCCTCGGTGACACATACCATCCTGCAGGGAGCCCCTTCGGACAGTCAGACCCTGAAGCTGAGCACATGCGCTGGGACCTCCCTCCCTGAGCACATACTAGCAGTAAGGACTGCTGAGACTTGGTCACACCAGCAGAACAGCTGAGCTGCCACAGAAAGGCTCAGGTCTACTGAGCCATCTGAAGGGGCATGCTCACGTCTGTCACACTGCCTGCAGGCTGTACTGTGTGCTCTAGTCCCCAATTTTGGAGAGGGCCCACCCATGCTGGGATGGGACTTGGTGATGCAGCTATCTTTGAGTCATTTCTGCTCTTTTTGTTTTGTTTTTCAAGACAGAGTCTCTCTGTGCAGCCTTGGCTGTCCTGGAACTCGCCCTATAGACCAGGCTGGCCTCGAACTCAGAGATCTGCCTGCCTCTGCCTCCCCGAGTGCTGGGATTAAAGGTGTGCGCCACCACTGCCCAGATATTTCTGCTCTAGTAAGTGGCCCCTCACCCACTCTCCCAAGGAATAGCACCATACCCATACCTACCAACACAGAAAGAAAGAGGGAGGGAAGGAAGGGACACACGGCAGGCCAGCATCTATGGAACAAGTGGGGAAGGCTGACACAGGCCCCACAGAAGCCGGCTAAGGGCCAGAAAAGGTCAAAATGGGTGAGACCCAAGAGGCCATGGCAGACGCAGACTCAGGTACTGCAAGAACCCATCTGCTCAGACTGGAGCACGTGAGAGTGGAGGTGCAGATGCAGACGCAGTCCCCACACACTCCCCACAGCAATGCCTCCGCAAGACTGGCTCCCCACAGGACACCTCGGCACAGCCCACTCCTATGACGGGGGAAACCAGCATCCCAGGAGTCACAGGCTACTCTACGATCCCCCAGAATCGGCGCTCACAGTCCAGAGGCGCCTCTGAGGAAATGCTTTCAAAGCTGTAAAAGCTGCAGCTGCCAGGGTGATGGGATGTCAGGCACACTCTGAGCACATGATGTCACCAAGCCTAGGAATGTTAGGAGACATGAGCATGGCCCGGTGTCTGACCCAAGCTGGATATTGGCCCAGTGGGGATGGGGGAGAGCAGTGGCAGAAGCCCTGCTGGGAAGCTGGTGTGGGTTAGGGAGAGCCAGACTCAACTCAGCCACTAGATGGAGCAGGTGAGCAGACCCAGGGGGCAGCACCCTAGAGGCCACTGCATGGTGGGTGGCAGATCCCCTGGCATGAGGCAGCCGGGGCTATTTTAGGCTCCCTGGCTTTTCTCCTGCATGCTTCTGAATAGCAGAAGGCAGCTCACAGTTCGCCAAGCAGACAGCACATCAGAGCTGAAGCACTGTGCAGCCCAGGCAGATGCCTGCGCAGCCTCCCGGAGACAGCTGGTGGTCATTCAAGGCACCGTGGGAAGCCAGAATGGACACGCACACAGACCAACAGTCAGTCTCCATCCCTGCTGCCAGGCTGCTTCTGATGGTCACCGAGGCTTCAAGCACTGTCCTACTCCCAGCCGTAGGCAAGGGCTACCAGCATTGAGACTGACAAGGGCGCAACAGTAACATCAGCCAACACGAAAAACAGCTGCCGGCCACACCGTGGGCTTCATCTATATGGGCCAGGTCATCCAACAACGACAAGCTGAAGAGGAATAAGCCACCAGCCAGCCACTTGGGGTTGGGCAGGGTCTTCCCGAAAGCTGTGTCAATTTCAGACAAACAGCTTCTCTGTGTGGGTGTAGAGCTAACAAGCCCTCACCAAAAGTACAAGACTTCACCACAGTTACTGTACAAATGAGGAAGGTACAGAGTCTCAGGAACTCCTCCTGGGTTCCAGACCCAGCCGACAAGTGGACCTCTCCTCTAACGTCCACACAGGAGGCTTTCACCAAGAAAGCGTGGGTGAGCTGGCCTTACTGCACAACTCTCAAGTCTTGCTCCAGAAAGGATGACAGATACAGAGGGGAACAGAACCGCGACCAAAGCGGTCAGCCGCAGCAGGTCTCTGTAGGCTGCCCCTCCCCACTGGCCTGCAGGATGACCTAACCAGATTTCCGCATCAAGAACCCAAGGGTCCAGACCCCTAATCCCATAGGCAGGCTACACGGGGGTGCAGCTCAGCCCTTGCCCAGTCTGATGGGTTTCAGCCTGACGGAGCTAAGCATCTGCCACGATGGTCCACAGTCAGCACATACTGTCTAACAATGGGCACCAGACCAGGGAAGCAGGGGAGGGCACAACACAGCTGAGGCTCTGTGGCTAGCTCCAGAGACTACACCTGCTGTCACAGAGGACCAAAGCCACAGAAGACAGCATATGGGCACATGGAGACACTGACTAGGGTTAAGAGAGGAGGGAAGAGGGGCTGGGCTGGGACAGAGGCCGAGGGCATGGAGCGATGGCACTCACTGTGTATTCTGCATGCTTTTTTCCATACCATTTCATCCACTTCCTGAACTCTCGATCCATGGTCTAAGAAAAAAAGCAAGCACACAAGCTGTTACAAACTGAGGGAGACCAAGGAGGTGGAGGGTCCACAGGCCTTGCAGGATGACACTGGATAAGTGAACCTGCTGTGGAGGACATGGTGGGGGCCCCCCAGGGAGAGGCCACAGTGGAGTCACAAAATTCCCAGCCCTCCAACCACAGAGCCCCAGGACCGTTCTCTCCAGCCCCAATAAGTCCCACATCTTAGGAGCAGCAGGGTGGGTAGAGGACGGGGGCATAGCACAGCAATGTGCAGCCTGTCAGCTCTTAGCTCAGCACCTCTGCCCACTATGGCTGCACGCTGTGCTCACCCTCAGCGCTGCAGCGCCTGCCAGGATGCAGGATGCAGCTGGGTGTCACAGACACACACACTCTAAGCTAGAGGAGCCCTAAGCAGTGAGCACACGTGACGGCTCACCTCGGCGTACTTGGCTGGGATGTCTGCTTTCTCCACTCCGTAGTGATGCTTGCAGTTGGTGGCCGCAGCGACCTGAAGGACAACCTGCCCTACACCTTCAGCCAGAGAGACACACGTCAGAGTCTGCATGGCCTTCAGAGACCCAGTGGCCTCAGCCACTTGACAATGCCCCTTGGCGTTAGAAAGGAAGCCATTCGAGGGCACAGACCTCCCACCAGAGGATGTCTGTGCCGCTCCAGTACCCACAATGCATCTGTTCTCCCTTAGCAGTTTGGCAGGGCCTGGATGGTCCCACATGAAGATGGCTGCACCAGGGTTAGTGCTTCACCTAAGTGGCCCTGGACAGCTGTAGGTAGTGAGGCCAGCAAGTGCCCTGACCTAACAGGTCTGCTTGGGATGAGATAAAGCAAGAAACCCAGAGGCTGCAACCGCTGTGCCCGGCACCGGGCACCTGCTGGCCCTGTGGAGAGAAGCTGGGTCTACCAACAACACTGCCTCACAGTGTCAAGAGATCGAGGTCTGAAGATGGCCCACCACTTGCAGGCCAATCCCACATTAAAAAAAAAAAAAGATTTATTTATTTATTATTATGTATACAGTGCTCTGCCTGCACATACACCTGCAGGCCAGAAGAGGGCATCAGATCCCATTGTAGATGGTATAGCTGTGAGCCACCATGTGGTTGCTGGGAATTGAACTCAGGACCTCTGGAAGAGCAGTTGGTGCTCTTAACCTCTGAGCCATCTCTCCAGCCCCTCAATTCCACATTTTAAGTGGCACCCACAAGCTACCTGACTGTCCGTGCTCAGCACATTGCTTCAGGAACAAGCAGCATGCTGTTCAGAACCATAGGGGAGAGGCCACATATGACACACAAGCGCCTAGGAGATGCAGGGGCTGATGGGAAAGCATCTCCTCCACAGTGTTAGTAGAAGGAGTAAGCTCCAAAGCCACGCTGCCTTGGGAGAGGTCTTGGAAGATGACGGACCCAGGAGGCTCAACCCTCACAGCTGGGCCTTTTCCAGCCTGCCCCCAGTCAGGTACAGGAGATGTCTTGTGATGGAGTTTAATGTCAATTTGATACAAGACAGAGTTATCTGGAAGGAGAGAACCTCAATTGAGAAGATGCTCCCACAAAATCCAGCTGTAAGGTATTTTCTTAGTGATTGATGAAGGAGGGCCTAGCCCATTGTGGTGGCCATGGGCTGGTGGTCCTGGGTTCTTAAAAAAAGCTAGAAGCCTGAGCCAGGCATGGTGGCGCACACCTTTAATCTCAGCGCTCAGGGAGGCAGACACAGGCAGATCTCTCGAGAGGTTAAGGCCAGCCTGGTCTACAAAGTGAGTTCCAGGGCAGCCAGGATTACACAGAAACCCTGTCTAAGAAAACCAAACATGAAAGAAAGGAAGGAAGGAAGGAGGGAGGGAAGCAGGCAGGCAGCTAGCTGACTGATCGAGCCATGAGGAGCCCCCTCCATGGTGTCTGTATCTGCTCCTGCCTCCATGTTCTTGCCCTCCTGAGTTCCTGTGCTGACTTCCTCCAATGATGGACTACGGTCTGGACGTGACAGCCAAGGAAACCCTTCCCTCCCCGCCTGCTTCTGGTCACGGTGTTTCGTCGGAGCAATAGACACCCTGACTAGGACACGCCCCAAGAGGGCTGGAGAGGCAGGCGGCTCAGTAGTTAAGAGCACTTACTGGCTGTTCTTCCAGAGGATCTTGGTTAAATTCCCAGCAACTACATGGCAGCTCATAACTGTCTGTAACATCAGTTCCAAGGGATGTGACACCCTCACACAGATACACATGCAGTCAAAACACCAATGTACATAAAATAAAAATAACTTAAAAAAAAAAAAAAACATGCCCCAAGAAAGATGGACAGCACCACCAGAACCACCACCAGCCATCAGGGAGCCCAGCAGCACTGCTGTGCATATGGCCGTCTGGCTGTGTGCATGTGTGTCAGTGTCTGCCATAAGTTTAGGCTGCACAGAGCTGGGCCCAGAAGCCTCAGCAGCACTCCTATGGCTGAGGAGCCAGTGCAGGGGTGAAAGAAGCCAGCAGGGCAGAGGGCTCTGGGTTAGGACATGATCAGGGAGCAGTGGTGGTGCTGGGAGCCTCAGCTCGGCCGACATCCTCCATGAAAAGGCTCTTTAAGGACTCACGTGCAGGCCTGGTGCACTGAGCAAGGCCAGCTCAAAGGACATGGACATGCTACAGGACACTCACCACTGCCCAGGTCTACAAACAGGTCGTCCTCAGTCATCTTGATCTCGTCGATCATCTGGGCTACTAAGTCGAAGGAGGTCTCGCCGTAAACCTCGGGGGAGAAGGGCTCGTAGTTGTTGAGCTTCTCCGGGTCAGTGACCGAGTGGTTGTACACCTGCTGCAGGATGTGCCGCAGGAGCCCATTGGACGGCCGAGTGTTCAGCTTCATGGGCTGCGTGGTGCCCTTCCACTGGGGACAAAAGTGGACATGACCCTGACACACCACAGCAGCAACAGCATCTGCCCGGCACCCGAAACTTGGGAGGGACACTATCAGTGTGAGGCCAGCCCGGACCACGTACTAAGATCCTGTATCAAAAACCAAACAGGTTGCAGGGCGGTGGTGGCGCACGCCTTTAATCCCAGCATTTGGGAGGCAGAGACAGACAGATCTCTGTGAGTTCAAGGCCAGCCTGGTCTACAAGTTCCAGGACACCCAGGACTACACAGAGAAACCCTGTCACACAAAAGCTGTGCCCTAGTGGTGAAGAGCCACCAACAGAAACGACTCACAGCAGTGCGCACACTCCTACAAGCACACAGGGTCAGTTCCCTCCTAGCCGACTCCGGTTATATCAGAAAGGACAACTTCTGACTGGGCCTTATAAGCTTCCTGGCCTAAACCAGCCCCGGGTCCCAGAAGCCCTCCTGATTCCAGGCTCTCTGGCAGGCACGCCTGCCCCAGCACAAACCCCAGCTCTCTGGCTTTGGGAGAAAAGCTTTACCTCAAGCTCAACAGGAGAAGAGCAGTGAGGAGCTGTGGACTGTACTGTGAAGTCAGGCTGGTCCTGCACAGACACTCTGCTGTGCCTGGTACTCATCTGCTCACTTGAGGCACCAGATTGGAGGAAGGCTCCTCGGAGGGCAGAAGAGCTCAACCTCCTAGTCTTGTGGGCACTCTGGCAGCCACAGCTTAGTGCTGTGTGACAAGGTATGACAGTATAGGACAGCCCAGCTGAAGCTGCCCCAAGGAGCCCTAACACAGCAGGCTCCACTGGTGTCTCCCATGGTAAGGTGACCCCCATGGTAAGGTGCCCAGTGAGACAGCTGCCGCACAGAACTGCACAAGCGTCTTAGCTCAAAGATTTGCAAAGATACCCTGTGCCAGCCCCAGCTTCTCCAGACAGCCATGGCCGCCAGAGAAATGCTCCCTGACACCACAGAACCCAACAATGGCCCAGAGACCCCCGTGCCTTCTAGAAAGCGCACACCCTACATGCTCAGGGCTGAGCTCCACTGCCTGCATCCTGCATGTCAGCTAGCGCTTCACTGCCCTGGGAGGCGCAGAGCCAGCACCAGGCAACCCCCTGGGGGAGTGCACAGTCACAAATAGGAAGCCACCTACCAGCTGGTGGATGCTGTCAATGGCCCGGTTGTACTTGTCACACAGCCTCTGCATGCTTTCAAAACTGAAAAAGGAGGGGGGGGGGGGAGGGAGAGGGAGAGAGAGAGAGAGAGAGAGAGAGAGAAAATATGAACATTATTGGGCTACAGCATAGCTGCCTTCACAAATGTGTAGAGCTGGGCCAATGAATGACTCAGGGAAGCCACAGGCTCCAGAAGCACCAACATGGCAGGCCAGCCACAGGAGCCATGCTCAGACCGTCGCCGCCACAGGACCAAGCCCAAGGGCAGTTAGTAGATCTACATTCACTTGTCAATTCCATGATCAGACTGTGTCCCTTAGATGAGGAACTTCAAAATCAAGTCATCACAGAGACAGGGGCTAGGGCTCGGGGGCACGGTTCACCAGATAACGAGCCTGTTGCCAAGGAGGAGGTCCTAGGCTGGAGTCCTCAGAACCTACATAAAGCTGGGCAGGGTGAGGTGTCTGTGGTCTCCGAGCTTTAAGGCAGAAGGGGGTGGAGTTGGCACGTGCAGCAGTGAAAACCAAGACTGTGTCAAACAAGGTGGAAGGTAGCTGGCAGCCTAGGTTCTCCCCTACCCGAGCTGTACGAGCTCAGCTGAGCAGCAGGGTGGGGTGTGCTGGCCCACACCTACAGCACTCAGGAGGCGGAGATATGCACATCTGTCAGGGTTACAAGTTCAAGGCAGCCAGGGCTACACAGTGAGACTCTGTCTCCACCTGCCCACTCCCCACACAGATGAGGAGGAAGAGAAGGAGGATGAGGAGGAGGAGGAAGTAGAGCTGGAGCTGGAGAGACAGCCCAGATGGTACGGCCCTGGCTACTCTTGCACAAGGACCCAGGACCCCAGAACCTACAGGGCAGCTCCCAACCCACTGCTACTTCAGCTCCAGGGCATCCTCTGCCCTCTTCTGGCTCCTGTGGGCACTGCTCACATGGTGTACAGACATTCGAACAAGCAAACGGTCACACTCAAAGTAAACGAAGTCTTAAAAAAAAAAAAAAAAGCTGGGCATGGTGGCACATGTCCCTAATCCCAGCACTGGGGAGGCAGAGGCAGGTGGATCACTGAGTTCGAGGCCAGCCTGGTCTACAGAGGGAGTCCAGGACAGCCAGGGCTACACAGAGAAACCTTGTCTTGAAAAACCAGACCAAACCAAACAACAGAAAGTCTGAGCACCAGGCGGCACAAGGGTGCTACTCCACACCACGCATGCTCAGGGAGGCCCTAAATGTCCACAAAGTCCAGGGGAGCCCCATGCTGAAGAGGGGGTGCTCTAGGGCACTAACTCATGCAGGCAGCCACCTGATGCCCCAGCACTTCAGTGCCTCACACCTTTCCTTCTCTCAGAAGGGACGCAGGCCAGCAGTAGCCAGAGAACAGAAGCTTCCACGGCCTCACGGCCTTGTGGAGAAGCCGAAGCTGGTGGAACACACAGCCATAGTCCAGCTGCTTAGAAGTTGGGTTATGTGCCAGGCGTGGTGGCACACGCCTTTAATCCCAGCACTCGGGAGGCAGAGGCAGGAGGATCGCTGTGAGTTCGAGGCCAGCCTGCTCTAGTAAGTGAGTCCAGGACAACCAAGGCTACACAGAGAGACCCTGTCTCAAAAAGCCAAAAACAAAGTTGGGTCATGTGAGTTTGAGGTCAGTGAGGTAAGAGAGCCTACTATCAGTGGGGCCGCCAATTCCTGTGCAAGGCTCTGGGTGTGTTCTCTCCATGGCAAACGCAATCTCCAGAGGTCCCAGGGCTTCACAGAGGCGGGGGACAAGGGTGGAACACCCCAACTCTACAAGGACAGAGGCTCCTGCCCTGGGGCAATGTTTTGGCAGGAGTGAGCTCCACTGGCACCCAGATGCGAGTCATGGGGACTGGCCCAGGCTCACTAAGGCTGGCCAGCATCAGGAGTCCTTTCTAAAACTGGGGTGGGAGGTCAAGCAAAGCTTTGCAGGCTGAGTCCAGAATGCCGCACCACCCCCCCACCCCCCCATCTCCCACCCACTCTGAGCAGGAGGAGGAGGAGCCTGGGCTGGCCTTTCTCAAAGAAAAACAAAGCCTACTCCAGGCAGCATTCCAGGGATGCCATCCCTCTCCACCCACTCTGTTCGAGAGGCCTGGGTTGGGCAAGCACTGCCTCACACAGCACCTACTGAGGCAGAGCTGGGGGATGATCAACACAGCCAAAGGCAGATTCTGGCAGGACCTGCTGCTATAAAAAGGCCAGTAGCTCCCTTACCAACCCTGGTCTTTCCCCACACATCCATTCAAGTTTGTGCACTGTGGAGTTCCCCGGTGATGGCCTCACTCCACCAGCCACAACACTCTTCTACCAGAAGCGCGTCCTGGAGGCTTTAGACAGGTGCTCGGCAAGGGCTGGGCAGCGGCCAGTGGGAGGTGCGCGGAGTAGCCCACCCCCCACCCTTCTTGCTCACCTTTTGGTGTCATAGTCAATCAGGACATAGTTCTCCATGGCCAGCTTGAGATCCGGGATTTCCTCGCAGACCCACCTGAAAGGGAACACAGAAGTGCTGCTGGCCTCAGGCCCACGCTCGAGATGGGGTGGGGTGGGGTGGGGCGAGCTCCTGTGCAAGTTCATGAGGAGCTACTGAGAAATCACACAGATTTTGTAAGGCCAAGGTCAGTGTGTTGGCACTAACAAATTCGTGTATGGTAAAAAGTAAAACATTAGCCAGGCTCGGTGGCACAAGCCAGCCACTCGGCACTGGTAAGCGGGGCTGAGGCAGGAGGTCTCCAGATTCTAGGTCAGACTGGGCAACATAATGGGACCTTTCTCTGAAGAAAAAAGAAAAGGGGTGGTGGGGTGGGGCGCAGGGGCAGCAAGATGGCTTAAAAGCAAGTATAGCACAGGCCGTTCCTGGGCCTCTCCAAGGTGAAGAACCAACTTCACGAAGCTGCCCTCTGTGGCCACCATGTGCTGTGGCATGTATGCATAGACACATCGGCCACACACAAACACAAAAATAATAAACTCTGGGGGAGGGGCCGCACTTGGCAGGAAGTTCAGGAGCTCAAGTCTAGCCAAGACTACAGTTATGTTCAAGACCAGCCTAGGACACACCGGATAGTTTGTTGGTGTTGGTTTTTATTCGAGACAGGGTCTCTCCACACAGCCTCGATTGCCCTGAACTCACTATGTAGAGCAAGCTGGCCTCGAACTCAGAGATGCTCCTGCCTCTGCCTCCCAAGTGCTGCTGCGTTCCACTGCATGAGCCCAGCCTCACACCACCAGCCAGGCACACTCTCCTACCAAAAGAGCTTCCCGGAAGCTTTGGACAGATGGGTGACAAGGGCGTGCTCCTCTTAATTATGATCTGTGCATGGGGGTTGGGGGTGGAGGTTGTGCATGTATGTACTTAGGAACGCATAAGCACAAGATGGGGCGACATGTGTGCCCCATGGCAGTCTGAGAACATGTGCAGGTGTTTTCTCCTTCCATCTTCACATGGCTTCCAGGGATGAGACTCAGGCCCCTACGCTAGCTCTGCACACCAAGCCAACTCACTGCTCTCTAGTCACACTGCTGCCTCCACCTCCAGGCTCTCGACGGCAACTGACCAGAGTCCAGTCTCTGCAGTCTGCCAGGGCTTTTCCCCGTGACCTACACAGATGATAGTAGACAGCAGACCCTTCTCAACAGGCACAGGCAGCCACCCTGGCCGTCATGCCTCTACACGTGTCACAGGAGGAGGCCCTTAGTGTCCTCAAATTCCTGCCTTTCTCCAATCCACCCAAAGGTGGGGACTAGTGAAGGAAGATAAGGGGCACAGAGACACCCCCAATCCATCTCATGGCAGGCGACAACTACACAACTGAGACCTGGCTCCATCCCCGCCATGACAGGGGCAACAACCAAGCACAGTGTGTGGTAAGGACCATGGCGGCTGCCATGCAGCTTGATGCTTCTGCCAGGACCCCTGCTGCTCCCCGAGGAGGCCCCAGCGAGGACAGCACAGTAGAAGTGCTGTGGGCCTCAGAGTGCAGGCCCCGACCCTGGTGCTCACCCCGTGCAGCACTCACCGGATGGTCTCGATAATCTCATGAGCAGCATCATGGTGCTTGTCCTGAAAGAAAGAGGGCTGCAGTCGGTCCCCAGCAACCACAGTGACAGCCCAACTCTTGTTTCTCGATGCATAATCACAGCACCTGGACCCCACCTGGATGCTGGCTCCACACATTCCCCAGAGCTGGAACCTGACTCACAGCAAACGCAGCGGGTATAAGGGGTGGGGGCAGGCTCCACAGCGTCCTACTGAGCCAGTGTCCCCACCTACAACATGGGAGACAGGCGGCAGGCACGGCCACTGGCAAGTACGTGTGCTATGCCTGAAATCAACTTTGCCCCACACGGGCGCTCTAGGTCTCCAGGCTGCCACCTGAGATGAAGCTCAAGGACGGCAACCGCAGACAGACGCGACGGAGGGATGAAGGAAGGAAGCAGAGGTGCCATGCTCCAGCCGCCCTGCGCTGCCCAGCGGCCCTCAGCTTCCCGCCTGCACACTCACAGCACACTGGCTTCGCACAGCCCCAGCTCCACGATGGAAATGAACTGCAGGACACTGAAGACTGTAGGCCTGCGTCGTGACCACAGGACACAAACGCCACAGCTAGGGCCCCCAGAGCCCAGGCTCCTAGCTCTGCCAAGTCCTGAGCACAGTGGACACACAGCCACAGGCCACAGATGACAGGGAACATCCGCTACAGCCCATCAACACTGATGTGGGCTCGGAGTGGGCCCCATGACCCTAGGTTTCTAGACAGTCTCCTGCTGGTGCTGTGTGGAGATGACCCCACTTACGCAGCGGGGTTCGTGGCAGGAAGATGCACTAAGTCTGGGGCTCAGGAAGTTTGTGGAACTTCCATGATTCATAAGTGCTACGGAGAGGAGACTGAACCAGGCAGCTGGCCAAGTCTTGCAGGGTCACCCACATTCAGTAAGTAACTCCAGCAAACACACAGGTTGTCTAAGCTCCGCTCTATGGACTCAATTCTGTGGTCTGTGGCTAGGGTCCCGTCTGGAGTGAGGCGACAACTGTCCAGTCTCCCTTGTCTAAAAAAAGAGGAAGGGAGGGGAGGGCGGGGAGCAGCACTGGACAGTGTCAGAAGGGCTCTAACGCACCTCTACAAAGGGCATATACAGGGGAGGGCACATGGCTCAGCAGCGGACATGTGCCTGCTATGCCCAAGGCCCAGCACTGTCAACGAAAAACACAACCCAACTCTTGTAGGGCTCCTAAAGCTCTGAGCTTTGCTGGGCCCTCTGTATTCATAGACAGTCCTGAACTGTGCAGACTCCCAGCCATGGCCACAGGGATAGGCATGCGGCCACCTGGGGAGGCACGGCCTCGGGAGCCCAGGCTTAGGAGAAGTGCTGGTCTCTTTATCCAGCCATACTCCACTGGTCACTGCATCTGGTGCGGCATCAGGACTTCGCTGCTGGATGGCTAGGACGTTTGTCTTCCCTCTTTCCTAGAGCTAGGCTGTGCCCAAGCCTTGAGAACACAGATGGTAGTCATCTACTGAGCAACTTTAGCTCTTTTTTTGGATTTGTGATCAGGATCACCCATGTAGACCAGGCTAGCCTGAAATGCCTAATCCAGCCCTGGCCTCTGAGTGCTGCTGGGGTCACAGGTACGTGCCACTGCGCCTGGCTGACCCATATTCTTGTCACCAACACCACATTCAGTAGCTCACTTCTACAAAACAATACTAAAGTGGTCAGGGGTAGTGGCATATGCCTTTAGGCACAGCAGAGACAGACAGGTGGGTCTCTGTGAGGTCAAGGCCAACCAGGGCTACACGGAGAGACCCTGATAGAAAGAAAGCAAACAGGCAGGCAGGGCATGGCAGTGTAGCCCTTTGATCTAACCACTCAGGAAGCAGGCAGATCTCTGTGAGTTCGAGGCCAGCCTGGTCTACAAAGTGAGTTCCAAGACAACCAGGGCTACACAGAAAGACCCTTCTGAGGAAACAAACAAACACTCTTTTATGTGGTCCCCCAAATAATATCACACCAGGAGGAGTTACACAGCAAGATGTGTGAAGCTGTTTCAAACCCTCCTGAACTTGTGCCCCGTCCCCACCCTCCCACCCCCGACCTCCACCCCCGACCCCCACCCCCGACCCGTGCTGCTCAGATCTCATGCATGATGAGTGACAATAAGCAGAGCGTTGTCTCCACAGGGGCAGAATAGGCAGGGACCTCACACAGAATCCCAGGACAGGGCCCTGAGCAAGGATCAGCTCAAAGTGCCAGACCTCTGGGAGACAGAACGTGAGCACAGTTGGGCAAACCCGAGGCATGCACCCAGCAGAGAAGCCTGGAGAGGCCTCAGACAGGAGTAGAGCCAGGGACCGTCGGCATTAGCAGCCATAGTACCACACAAAGGGGGACTAAGGGCCCTGGCTCCAGGTGGGCAGCTCAGTCAGATTATACCCCTGCTCTTGGCGTCCCACATGGCCCTATGCAGCTCACTCTGTCAAAGGAAAGGAAGAACCCTCCACACAGGACTACGGTCATATGACATATACAGGCTCAACCTGATGGGCTGTCTCAAAAATGCACAACACATTCCAGATGAGTGCGCGTGCGCACACAGCAGGGAGCACTCAGTCCATAAGGTTTCTAGTAGCTTTACACTGGGGGCCCCTTGATGCTTATCTAGGCTGGCCTCCAACTTTTGGGCTCAAGCAATCTTCCTGCCCCACCCTCCCCAGCAGCTAGGACCAGAGACACACCCAGCCTAGAGAATATTTTTTTTTTAGACTTGACCCTGAACTCAAAAGTCCACACAGGCCCCAAGGCCTGGCCCAGCTCCAGGCCACTAATTCACAGCACACACGGGGACACCCAGCTTCCTGGCTGCCTACTTGCCTGAAGGCAGGCGGGTACAGGATGGAGACTCAGAGGTCCCCAGGAGGACAAGTGTCCTTGCTCAGCTACAGGGACAGGGCCAAGGCCAGAGCCAGGGGACTGACACCACCTACCCAGGCCTATTAAGTGACACAGGTGAGGCTCCTGGTAATAGGGACTTCATGCTCACCATCTCCTCCATCCTAGCTGCAGGCCACTCTGCCCTCAGGGTGTGAGGGCAAAGGCCAGGGGCTCAGTTACCCTTGTCTTAGAGAGCTGGGACAAGCACTGAGGGACAGCGAGCAGCTCTGCCAGGCAGCAGTGCACTGCACCCGGGCCCTGGTTTAGCTGTCTTGGTGCGAGTAGCTGGCGCAGGGACTGCAGAGAGGCCAGGAGCTCACAGAACTTGCCCTGCAATCAGAAGGGAAGGTAACAAGCCAGGCATGCTGCAGCACCTGTGACCCCAGTGAGGGGGTGGGGGACTCACCTGGGTACTGGAGCCTGCTAGCTTCCAGATTAGCTGAGAAGGCAAATGATCAGGTCTAGCAAAGGGCTCTGTCTCAGAGGAGCAGACAGTGACAGAAGAGGACACACTCAGACGGAGTGCATACCTTCTTCACAGTAAATAAAAGTCAGTCTATTAAAGAGGCCAGCCTGGTCTACAATGCGAGTCCAGGACAGCCAAAGCCAAGGCTACACAGAGAAACCCTGTCTCGAGAAACAAGGGAAAAAAAAAAAAAAAAAAACCGAACCAAACCAAACCAAACAAAAAGTCAATCTATTAAAAAAAAAAAAAAAAGAAAAATCAACCTTGGTGCTACCCCCCCGTTATTTTCCCTGTCACTCCACCCTAGGATGAAGGTGGAACAAGTGCCACCACAAGGGCCTAAAACCTGGATCATCTCACATTCAAACTCCACAAGCCAGGGACAGAGGCAGAGGCACAGGGTCCTGTTGTGCGTGGCAGGCTCACAGTGTGGAGCTCCACAATAGATGTCCACAACAGAGAATTCTGAGACAGAAAGTATGCTCATGGGTGCGGTGGACAGATGACTGCTCATGGGGTGATGGACTGTTCTAGAACTAGACAGCTATAATAGCTGCTTGACCTATGACTACTCTGCAGGTTCTGCCAGGTACTCTGAATGCTGGTATGTGGTTCTGGGGAGAAACCCAGGGCTTCCCACAGGCTGGACAGGGGCTCCCCTATGAGCTGGGTACAGCTCCACCCCCAGCACCACATAAACCAGGCAGGTGGCATCCCAGCACAGTCAGGCACAGTCAGGAGTCCAGACACAGAGAGAGGGGAGGAAGAAGCTGAGGAGGCGGGGAAGAGAGGAGAGCTGCTCCAGCAACTGCATGAAGCTCCTCCCTGATGCTCGGGTCACCAGCAGAGCAGCAGTGGTAGTCCAGCCTGTGTAGGGCCTCGGAAGGCAGTCACGTGTGTCCTCGCACTACACAGGCCTACACCATGTTCTGGAAAAAAAATCAACCAACGTGGCTTGCATTCTGAGGACCCCCGGGAAAAAGAGGACAGGACTGACCCAACAAACAGAGCCACCTATCCAACCTGAGATATGGGGCAGCAGTGCTGTGTATGTCCCGGAACTTCAGTCAACAGAGCATGGTCTTCCCCCACACCACTGACACCCAGAGCCCAGCTCTGTAGGGGCCCAGTGCCTGACTGTCCCCTTTTCCAGCTGTGGTGACCACAAATGTCCCTAGTCATTACCTGCTGTCAGTCCAGGACAGTGTTGTCGCACCCCCCCCCAGACTAGCTGGCTAAGCCTTCCATAAGGCGGAAGTAGTCACCCCTGCCAGTGTCCTGTGGAGAGGTGGGTGCTCCTTACTGCCCTAACAACTTCACTCGTAAAGAGGAGGCCCAGGGACATTCCTGAGGACATGAACCTAGAATCACCCCCAAATAAAACATGTAAGTTGAAGCCAGCATGACATCTCATGCCCATATTCATGAGACAGGGCCTAAAGTCTGAAGCCAGCCTGAGCTACACGCTGAGTACCAAACTGCCCTGGGTACAGAATCAGACAATCTCAGAAAAGAATTAAAAAGTGTAACTTAAGAAAGGGCAGTGTTTCCACAAAGAGGCCCAGCTGGGGTCCCCAGTGGCCCCCAGCCTCATCATGAACAGAGTAAGTGGTTTGAATGGCAAGCACAGAGCCAATGTTTCACACTGCCAAACATGGAAGCCCACCATCACCTCCCCTTCCCTTCTGAAGGCGGTTGTCAGCCGCCCAGGCAGGGTAAAGGTCAATCTGCATCCTGCCCAAGTGAGCAGGATTAGCCGGGACACTTAACAGAGGTCAGCCACAGAAAATACCTTCTGAGTCACGATGGGGCTGGCTCATCCTACCCACGGCACGACTCACGCAGCCACCCACAGACTCCTGAGCTCATCAGAGGGGAAGCACCACGACGGCCTCCTGAGTCACCAATAGAAAAGCCACCGCGGCCCTCCCTCTCAGGTTTGTCCCCTAAGATGCCTACCAAGCAAATAGCTAAAAATGGCCACCTCAACCTTTCTGCCAGAAGGGTCGTTCTGTGCAGTTCCAGAACCCTTGCACTGCTCTGAGGACAAAGTCTCCCTCCCACCTGTCAGCTGTCCAAACCTGGTCCCCACACTGGGCATTTCTGAGTGTGGACAGCATGGCTGCTCAATTCCTCTAAGAAGCAAGCTGGGCCACCTGCCCAGGGCCACACTCCATTCCTAAGCTGCCTGTCAAGCTCCAGACCCGCAGTAATGAATGTCTCTCTGCCCTCTGTGTCCCTGGGGACACCAAAGGTAGCTTGCAGGTGCCTTTTACAAAAAATTATTACAGACCTGGTAGTGCACACCGGGCACCCCAGCACTCTGACGGCCAGCTGAGTTGTGCTGAGACCCCTTTTCAAAACGAACAGACTAAGCCGGGCATGGTGGTGCTCACCCTTAATCCCAGCACTCTGGAGGCAGAGGCAGGCAGATTTCTGAGTTCGAGGTCAGCCTGGTCTACAGAGTGCGTCCAGAACAGTGAGGGCTACACAGAGAAACCCTGTCTCAAAAAACCAGAATAACAACAACAACCGACTACACAGTGTCATCTGAGAGCCCATCCTCGGGCACAGGAGCGCCTGATGGTCCTCAGTAATGGGATCTCAGGCTTTTCTGTCTGTGTTTACTGGGGGAGGGACCTGAAACAGTCTGGTGCATACAGGGCAAGCAGGTACAGAACTCACTATGCAACCAAGTTGGCCTAGCGCTCCTGGTCCTCCTGCCTCCACCTCCCGAGTGTTGGGATGGCAGGTCTGACGCTGTGTGGTGTGTGCCAGGCACTGCTCCTAGCTTCCTGAGAAGCAGAGCTCTCCATGGGACATGGAGCTAGAAGAGGGCACTGTGGAGCTACTGTCTCCACTCATGTTGTGTGAGAGCCAAGACCCACCCCACCCCACCCCCTTGCTAGCTTCTGGACAGACAGCAGTGTGGCAGCCACAGCTGGAAAGGGCCTGCAGATGTCAGGAGCAGGGCTGGGCCAGCAGAGCCAACCCTGCCAAGTGAGATCTGGGCCAGCGAGGGCCAGGCAGGTGCTGGCCATGAGAAGGTTCTCACCCGCCACTGGAAAGCCAGTTCCAGCCAGGCTCAACTGAAGGCCTGACTCACATGGGGCGGTGACTGGGCCAGTGTCACTGGGTGAACTTTCATCTTCATCCCCAGAGAAAAGAGTAGAGACAAACTGGCAGCAACACTCCAGTGGGCACCACAGAGTTGTGGACGACTTTTTTAGTCCTTGACACTCGGATATGACAACTCTGAGCTTGCAGGCTGGTGACTGCCTACTCAGTACAAAACAAGCAACCCATTTCTTGATACTCCCAGGGACAACTTTAGCTTGGACCACCCCACTTGCAGGTGTCTGAAGCTCAGACTCTAATCTCTTTCTCTCTCCCCCCCCCACCCCCATGCAGGCACACTGGGGTGCAAGCCCATCACCCCAGCACTTGGAGAAGCAGGATTATCACTGGAAGTTCAAGGCCAGCCACAATATAACAAAACCAAAGAAACAATAGAAAAAGAAACACTGGAGCAGCCCAGGCATCCTGTGACTAGCAGAAGGAGTGATCACCAAACTGGCTCACTGCCCAAAGGACGGAGCACAGCTGCAAGAAAAACTAGGGGCTCCCCAGCCCTCAGGCAGCGCGGGTGGACAAGCCTTAAACATTCTCCCAGGTGAGCACACCAGTGTCCCAGGGCTTCACTCATCATCCACTGGACTTTCTGGAAAAAACTGCCAGCAAAGAACACAGTATGATGGCCAAGGAGGTGGGAGGAGATGACAGAGGGACAGTGGGAGGGAGGCTGAAGTGTGCTGCATGTACCTGAACTGTGACAGTGACCACAACTCAGAGAACTGTACCTTGACAATAGTGGACGGTGACCCTTGACAATGAAAAGAGGAAGGGATTACAATTAAATTTGAACAACTTCTATGGTTTTGCTTTGTTTTGTTGGTTTTTCGAGACAGGGTCTCTCTGTGTAACAGCCCTGGCTGTCCTGGACTCGCTTTGTAGATCAGGCTGGTCTTGAACTCACAAAGATCCACCTCCCAGTGCTGGGATTAAAAGTGTGAGTCACCACGGCCGGCAACTTCTGTGTCTTGAGAGGAGAAGTTTGTTCTCCCTTTCTTCTGGTCTCCCCAGACTTCCCAAGGCCCCTCCAGAAGCCACCAACACGAGGGGACAACTTTTCCCATTTCCCACACTCTGTCCAGTCACAATAACAAAAGACAACCTCCCCAACTTCTATTCACCAATCGGAAACTCGCTATGCAGACCAAGCTGCTCTGCAGCTCAAAACACCCTCCAGCCTCTGTCTCAGAACTAAAGGCATGTCCAGCACACATACACACGGGCATTTTAAAAAATTCCAATTACGGTTGTTCCACGTCTGCGTTCGTGCACACGGGGAAGCCGGAAAAGCTTGGGAGTCGGGGGTCTCCTTCCAGCGCCTACTAGAGCTAGATAGAACTCCGGCCGCAGGCTTGGCATCGAGAATCTGCTGCTGAGCCATCCTGCCAACCTCACAAGAGTTGAGGGTGGACAGCTGGAGGAATTTTCAAGGACACACACAGGGCTGCCCAACGAAAAAGAGGCAGAGGACCAGCTAGCTGCAAGGGCACCCCAGGGCACACCCGCTCCATGGGGCCCCAGGGAGGGCGTGAATTCAGCATTCAGAGACACCCCCCCCCATTTCTCTGCTACTCAAGGCAGGCAGCCGCAGCCCCCCCCCCAAGGCCCTCCAGGACTTCAGAACCCCTGCATGTCTCTGGCATTTCCACTTGGCCTGTCACGTTACAAGGGTCTGGGATAAGGGAGTAACACCCCCCCCCCAACAAATCTGCAGGCTCTCACCAGCCCTACCCACCAACATGAAGAGACAGACAACCTCTCGGGGCTTCCTGAGGCCCCTCCGGCTACGCCACCAACATGAGGAACAACCGGTCCAGCTTCTCCCACGGTACCTCCTGGCCAGTCCACCCACATCAGACCACACGCGAGGTACGAACTGAGGTGACAGCCTCTCTTCCTTGCCAGGTCCTTTCAGCCTGGCCCACTGACACGAAGGAACGACTATTCAGAGCCCTCTCGACATGCCACCAACAAATGACACGACGGACCGACCTCCCCGACCTCCTAAGGTCCCTTTAGCACCTGACCACCAACCCCAGAAGGTGACAACCTAAGAGGACGTAAGGGAACGACAGGAGGAGCCAGCTGCATGAGACAGAGACCACACAGTATGAGGGGACGTGAGGTTGACAACACGAGGGGTCCCCGACCTCCCCGGTCTCGCACCCCTGCCCATAGCCTCGTCCCGGACTCGGGTCCGCAAAGGTCGGAGACCCGGGGCCCCGGGGCGGCGGCGACAGCGCGACAGGCCGCGTCGGGGCAACGGCAGCCGCGGGCGCGGGCCGGGAACGGCCGGGGACCGGCCACCGCCGCCCCGGGGCCCCGGAGCCCCGCGACCCCCACCCCCCGGCACCCCCGCCGGCGCACTCACGTAGACCGGCAGCGGCCACGGGTAGACGGCGGGCTCGGCGCCCACGGGCGACTTGAGCCTCAGCTCCAGCTTCTCGCCCATGTCGCTGGCGCGCGCGGCCGCCGCACCATGCTAGGCGGGCGGTTGGGGGAGGGGCGGGGCCGCCGGCGGGAAGCCGGGCGGGCGGGGGGCGGGCGGACGCGGGGCGGAAGCCAGAGGACAGACGGCCCGGCCTGCGCCTCGGCCGCCGCTCCCGTGCGGCCCCCGGCTCCCCTCTTTGTAGGAGTCACAGAGCCGGGGCGTCTAGCGCCGCCGCCATCTTGGGCCGGCGTGAGGAGAAGGCACAATGAGCCGGGGGGTCGGGCTGAACCACTCGGCGCGCGCGCGCAGGGGAGGCCGGGAGCCGGGAGGCGGTGCGCGCCCAGGGACCCCGCCCGCCGCGCCGCGCGCGCCACCCCTCGCACGCCACGCCCCCTTGGACTCGCCCGCCTCCGACCGACGCACGCACGCACGCACGCGGCGGCGCACGCGCGTCCTCGGTTGCCCTCGGACGCCCCCGCCAGCCGGAAGCGGGGACCCGGGGAAACCCTGCGGAGGAAACCGAGAGAGGCCAGGCGGGGAAGCAAGTTCACGTCCCAACTTCGCAGACCAGCTCTTTTCCCCTTTTCGCTTCTTTTCTTTTCTATTTTTCAGGGAATTTTTTTTTCTTTTTCAATTTGTCCTTTTCTTGCGTTTTCCTATTTCTTCTTTTCGTTTTTCATTCTTTTTATTTATTGCTTATTTATTTACTTACTTTTTCCCCCTGAGACAGGTACCCTTGTTTGTCCTGGAACATGCTCTGTACAGCGGATCTGCCTCCCGAGTCCTGGGATTAAAGGTGCGCACCACCACGCCCAGCTTCTTTTTATTCTTTTTGAAAAAAAATCTGCCCGCTTTTTAGGCAGTTTCATGCCAACAGAACTGTAAATCTATAGTCCAAGCACTTGGGAGGCGGAGGCAGGGGGATCATAATTCAAGGCTCACTTTGGCTACAGAGTAAAATCATTCCTCATGATGGGCTGGAGAGATGGCTCAGCAGCTAAGAACAGCTCAAGTAGAAAAATGAGGAAGAAGAGGAAAAATAGCCCACACCATGAATCCCAATACTTAGTAGGCAGAAACCAGTGGACTTTTGTGGGTTAGAAACCAGCCTGGGCTAGAGAGTAAGTTTCAGGCCAACCAAGGCTATATAAAAAGACCCTGCTTATAATTTAATTAATTAATTAAAAAATCTGATTGGTGCCCCCATAGCTCTGAAGATCCCCATTATTGATGCAAAACAAAATTATTCTTGGACTTTCCCAGAACTTGACTGAGAGGCAGGAGCCAAACTGATTTCCCTCTCCGGCCATTTCAATCTTTCTAATTCCAAAGTTCCCTCCCCCAAAACCCTTGTGCAAATAAGTTCCCTGAGGGTGAGCTGGTGACAGCTCATCAGCTGCTTTCTCATGGTTGCTTTCCTCTTCCTGCCTTACACGGGGCGACTCTCGCACTTGCTAGCCCAAAGTAGAAGGCATGCTGAGCTACCAAGTGGATTCCAAGCCAGCCTGGGCAACTTAACGAGACTGGCCTCTGTACTTTTAAATGGTGTATAAAAAGGCTTGGAGCGATGTAAGCACGTTGAGAAACTGCCCTTGCTAGTCTTTACACACACGTAACATTTTTACAGCACTCAGGAGGTCAAGGCTGGTGGATCATCTCTGAAACCTCTGCCTGAGCCAAAGTCAGCCCTGTTTCGCAAACTCCGGACGGGCGCTTCCCAGACTACCCCATGGTTTTATTTGTTGGCTTCTAGGTTTGATTTTGTTTTCTTGTTTGCGCCTTTTCTGAGAGGCGCTCCTTGTGTAACCCTGAAACTCGCTCTGTAGACCAGCCAGGCCTTGAACTCAGGGCTCTGCCCACCTCTGCTGGGACTAAAGGTGTGCGCCACTGCCTCATCTGGTTGGGGGTCTCCCCCCCCCCCGCAAGGTCTTATGTAGGCCAGAACGACCTTGAATTCATTTTTGTTTTATTTCCTTTTTTGGCTATGGAAATGAACTCTCAGCTACAGTCTAAGTCCTAACCTTGAGCACCACATCGCCAAGCCTGCGTCTTCCCACCGCTGCGATGACGGGGTGCTACCATCGCGTGAGCCTTCGGTTCATCTGATCTAATTCTCCACCCCCTTCAGAGGGAGGCCCGATCCTGTTAGTCAGGGTTACTACTCTAAAGGATTCCTTCCCAGAACCCTCCTCCCACGTTCTTCGTGGTTATCAGTTTCTACTTTCCCTTGTATTGTCCAGAGAGAGACTCCATCTTTCCTCTAACGACAATATCCCATCACTGGGATTCCTAAGCCAATTTCAATGCTTCCGGAGAAAACTTCCCAGGTTTCCCCAGGCTTTCGTTCCCATAGTTAAGCACAAAACCTGATGCCTCCGGGAAGCTCAGGCAAATATTATCACCAAACCACGCCCCAGCCCCCCCACCCGGCACTGACGAGTCTAGGCAGGACTCAGGGCTCCACCCATGACCACGCCCCCAGCCCCTCATTGGGGAAGTCTAGGAAGGGCTCCACCCTGACCACGCCCCCAGCCCCTGACCCGAGGGGGGGAATCCTTCTAGGTGGGCGCTCTCTCAGGAGCTATACCCCACCCTTGAATTTTTGAAATTTAGTGTTGCCAAGTTGCCCAGGAAGGTGTGAACTCATCTTTCTGCCTCAGCTCCCCAAGTGCTGGGATATGAGGGTGTGTGTGGTGGGTGAAATATGCTGGCTTGTAGCGGGGGGGGGGGGCCGCGGGGGTCGGGGGGGGGCGTATTTGCTGGGATGTGGTGTTGTACACGCTGGAACCTGAGAGGGTATGCGCTGGATGTTGGAATTCAGACCCAGGACAAGACGGGGACAATCAGCTGAGGTGTTTATTTAACATACCAAAGCGGACCTGGCCTCCAGGTTCTCCCAGCATCAGTGCCCAAGTCCCCAGTGCTGAACTTTGCAGCTCAGGGACTGAGCTTCCTCTAGCTCCCTCCCTCCCTCTCTCTCTCTCTCTCTCTCCCTCTCCTCTCTCTCTCTCTGTCTTTCTCCCTCTCTTTCTCCCTCTGTCCTTGTCTCTCTCCCCCTCCCCCCACTCTCTCTCTATTTCTCTCCCCTAATGTGCCCCTCCCTCCCTCAACACCTCGCCTGTTCCTGGGGACCACTGTGGGGGATGTGCATAGGACATCAAGAGGGCACCCCACTGTGGTCAGATGCCCATTTACTTTTTGTTATCACACTAGGTGCATCGCATGAAAGCAAGTAGAAAAGTTGGGCTCCGTTGGAAAGGGAAGTCCCCTCCCCCCAGTTGTACAGAGAGAAGGGAAGAATTTCCCCCCTCCCCCTCCCGCCCTTTCTTTGAAGTTCCCCTGCAGCTTCCCACACTTCCTTGGTCTCAAGGCTGCTGGCCAGCTGTGCTAATTTTGGGTTTACAGCCCACAGGATTGTGTGAGTCACATCTTAAAATAAACTTCTGTCTCTATATCTGTGCGCACACGGCTCTATTTCTGGAAGCCTGAGGAAGCCGAAGAACACAGGGGTTTGCGCCATCAGCCACTCCCTCCTACCCAACACTGTGTGCTCCCAGCCTAGCCAAGGATGAGTGGGAAGATTGAAAGTTCCAGGCCAACACCACACATGTGTGAAGCCCTGGGTTGCATTGCCAGCAACTCATAAACTGGGCGTGGTGACATAAACACTGGGAGATGGTCAGGACTCCAAGGATAACCTCAGCTATGTAGTGAGCTTAAGGTCAGCCAAGGCTACCACAGGAGACCCTGTCTTTTATTTATTTATTTACTTATTTTTATTTCTGGAGACAGAGTTTCTCTGTATAGCCTTGGCTATCCCTGGACTCACTCTGTAAACGAGGCTGGCCTTGAACTCAGAGATTTGCCTGCCTCTGCCTTCCGAGTAGTGTGCCACCACACCTGACTGAGACTCTGCCTTTTAAAAAGAGGGGAGTTGGGACTGGAGAAACGGCCCAGAGATCAAGAACACGGTCTGTTCTTCCAAAGGTCTGGAGTTCAAATCCCAGAAGCTACATGGTGCCTCACAACCATCCGTAATGAGATCTGGTGCCCTCTTCTGGCATGAAGGTATACATACAGGCAGAACACTGTATAAATAATAAAGTCTTTTGCTTTTTGTTTTTCCAGATAGGGGTTTTTGGGTTTTGTTTTGGTTTTTTTTTTTGTTGTTGTTTTTTTTGTTTTTGTTTTTTTGGGGTTTTTTTTGTTTTTTGTTTTTTTTTTTTTTGAGCCAGGGTTTCTCGATGTAGCCTGGGCTGCCCTGGACTCGCTTTGTAGACCAGGCTGGCCTCGAACTCACAGCGATCCACCTGCCTCTGCCTCCCGAGTGCTGGGATAAAAGGCGTGCGTCACCACACCCGGCCAGGGTTTTGTTTTGTTTTTTTAAGAGTGAGAATTGTTTCCTATGGCAACAAGGCTCTTCCCACTTTCTCTTCTAATAGATTTAGTGTTTCTGGGCTTTATGTTGAGGTCTTCGATCCACTTGGACTTGAGTTTTGCTCAGGGTTGATAGATATGGATCGACTTGCATTTTCTATACATAGACATTCAGTTAGACCAACACATCTGTTGAAGATGCTTTCTTTTTTCCATTGTATGGTTTGCAGAGACTAACCCTGATCATGCACGAACTGGACCTGGGTACCCCTGCACAGCCATAGCCTACAGGCAGCTCACGCTTCATGTGGGTCCTTGGTCAGGGAAACAGGCGCTGACTCTGGCGTGGACTCTGCTGCCTGGACAGGCCACAGAGGAAGAGGATGAGCTCAGTCCTCCTGTGACTTGATGAGCTGGGGTGGGTGGGGAGGGGGGATCGACCCTGCTCCGAGGAGTAGGGGAGGGAGAAGAGAGCAAACAGGGAGGGAAGGAGGACCCAGAGGACAGGAGGGCAGGGGCCATGACCAGGATGTAAAGTGAGGAATGAATATAAATAAATAAATAAGTGGGGGGGGGGCTCCAGTGAAAGAGTGCTTGCCACAGGCCTGATGGAGCACGCCTGTAATCCCAGCACTCAGGAGGCAGAGGCAAGTGGATCGCTGTGAGTTCGAGGCCAGCCTGGTCTACAAAGCAAGTCCAGGACAGCCAGGGTACACAGAGAAACCTTGTCTTGAAAAAAAGAAAAGAATACAGGGGCAGAGAAAAGGCTCAGCAGTTACAGAGCTGGCTGCACTTACAGAGGACTTGCATTCCCAGAACCCACATGGAGGCTCACAAACACTGACTCCAAGGGATCCATCCGATGCCCTCTTTTGGCCCCTCCAGGCACTTGCACACAGCTGATCCACGGACATCCATGCAGGCAAAGCACATAAAATAAAAATAAAATCCTCCGTGTCGGGCAGTGGTGGCACATGCCTTTAATCCCAGCACTCGGGAGGCAGAGGCAGGTGGATCACTGTGATTTTAAGGCCAGCCTGGTCTACCAAGCAAGTCCAGGACAGCCAGGGCTATACAGAGAAACCCTGTCTCGACCCCCTCCCCCCCCAAAAAAAAAAAGAAAAGAAAAAAATCCTCTGTGTTGTTGTTGTTGTTTGGGTTTGGTTTGGTTTTTGAGACAGGGTTTTTCTGTGTAGCCTTGACTGTCCTGGACTCGCTTTGTAGACCAGGCTGGCCTCGAACTCACAGCGATCCGCCTGCCTCTGCTTCTCAAGGGCTGGGATTAAAGGTGTGTGCCACCATGTTACCATGCCGGGCAGCATCACAGGAAGCTTCTGTTCTCATGGGTGGCATGCCTAAGGACCAGCTAGCATCAGTGGCTGGCTCAAGATGAGACAGTGACAGCTGGGAAGACAGAGGTTGAGAGGCACTGCAACCACAGAGCGCACCCCCTTACATCGCCCCCTACCAAGCCCCCATTCTGCCCCCAGCCCCTGCTCACAGCTCACTCTTCACCTCCCAAAGTATGTCTGTCTGCTTGTCATGTAATGCCTTGCTGAAATAACTTCCTGCTCAAGGCAGCATAGGGAAAGAAAAGTATTCTGGCTTGTCGTGGGGAAGTTCTGGTGACAGGAACTTGAGGCAACAGATCACGTTGCATCTTCCCTAGGTTGGCCTCAGACTTTCACAAGGTCCACAGACATCCATGCAGGCGAAGCAGTCAAACACAGGAAAAGAGCTGGGTAGTGATGGTGCACGCTTCTAATACACCTAAGTTGGAGGCAGGGAATCTCTGTGAGTCTGAGGCCAGCCTGGTCTACAGAGCAAGTTCCAGGGCAGACAAGGCTACACAGAAAAACCCTGTCTCGGAAAACAAAACAAATCAAACGAGAAGAAAGCTTAGGAAACAGGAATTTCCAAGATTGGAGTGATGGGGGAGGCGGGATCCTGGCAGCTCAAAGTCTTCCCTTGGAGAGGCCAGAGCACAGGAATTTCAGCACCACGGAGAGCTCCACTCGCTGTCCGCCGTGTGCGGGAGGCGTACTCATTACCTGAAGCGCCTCCCTCTCCCGCCCCCTAACCTCCCCATGTCCCCCACCCCCAACTCTATCCCCGTCTGAGTGTGTCCCAGTTTACTGGACATTCAACCCGCTTTTTCTTTCTTCCCTTTTTTTTTTTTTTTTTTTTTTTTTTTTTGTTTTTCCGAGACAGGGTCTCTCTGTGTAACAACCCTGGCTGTAGCAGCCCAGGCTGACTTGTTTATGTGTGTGTGTGTGTGTGTGTGTGTGTGTGTCTGTATACATATATATGTGTGTGTGTGTGTGTGTCACATATATTTATTTATTTATTTCAAGTGTGTGTGCGCTTTACCTGAGTGTATGTTTGTATGTGCTGCTGGTCCATAGAGTCAGAAGGAGTCGGATCCCACAGACAGTTGTAAGCTGCCCTATGGGTTCTGGGAACTGACCCCGGGTCTTCTGTGAGAATAGCCAGTGCACCCCAGTCTCTGCCTTGAGAACAACCCGAGAAGCACTCTAGTTGCATTTCTGTTGTTGTGATAAAACGCTGTCCAAAAACGACACAGGGAAGAAAGAATTCATTTGGCTTTTTCTCCTAGAGAAAGTACTTCACTGAAGGAAAGCGGGGGCAGGAGCTCCGGGCAGGGGCTGTAAGCAGGCCTCCTGGGCGTTCCACCCAGTGGACCAGCCCCAGGGCTTTCCTGTCAATTAGCAGTCAAGGCAATCTGTCACAACCATGCCAACCAGCCAGTCTGGAATAACCGGTTTCTCAGTGGTGTCAGTCCTCTCAGGGGATCCCCAGGTTGTGTCAGGTGGAAGGTCACTGGTAGCTAGGAAGGATTGGCAAAAAGCTCATGCGGGTATACTAAGCTCGCTCAGTGAATGCTCCTGTCAAACAATGGCTCTTCTTCAGCCCCTGCTAGCCAGTGCAGCTCATCAGCTTGCATACTCCCCCACTGCACCTGCACAGGCTGAGCTGCTTTGGTTTGTTCGTTTTCTCTTGAACTCAAACCCTTGTCCATCCCAGACAAGGCTGAGGCAGTTTGTCACCAACCCTTGAGCCTCTGTTGACCTTCACTCTGTTCTCATGTCTGTCAGCCTGGTCCTCCCAGAACTCCTTACTCTGAATGTCTAAAGTTGCAATAGATTCCTGGTGCATTGCTGAGTGGATGGATGAGTAGGTGGATGGGTGGGTGGATGGGTGGGTAGATGGATGGATGGATGGATGGGTGGGTAGATGGATGGATGGATGGGTAGGTGGGTGGGTGGATGGATGAGTGGATGGGTGGATGGGTGAGTGGATGGACAGATGGAGTGAGTAAATGGTTGATGGGTAAGTAGAAGGATTATTTATAGATGAGTGAAGGGATACCAGGGTTGAATATCTGGCCTGGTCCACCTGCACAGACTGCCACTTCTGGGCCTGTCTGCCACTGCCCCCTGCTGGCCACACTGAAGGTTGTGGCTAGCTGTTTAACTCGCAGTGATGTCAAATGCTGTTTTTTCTTTCTTTCCTTTTATTTTATTTTATTTATTTATTTATTTATTTATTTATTTATTTATTTATTATGCATACAATGTTTTGCCTGCATATACAACTGCAGGCCAGAAGAGGACACCAGATCTCTTTGTGGATGGTTGTGAGCCACCATGTGGCTGCTGGGAACTGAACTCAGGATCTTAGGAAGAGCAGGTGCTGCTCTTAGCCTCTGAGCCATCTCTCCAGCCCTTCTTTTTTTCTTTCTTTCTTTCTTTCTTTCTTTCTTTCTTTCTGTTTTGTTTTGTTTTGTTTTTGATATAGGGTTTCTCAGTGTGTAGCCCTGGTTGTCCTGGAATCACTCTGTAGCCTTAGCTCTTGGACTTGATTTGTAGACCAGGATGTCCTTGAACTCATAGAGATCCACCTGCCTCTGCCTCCCCAAGTGCTGGGGTTACAGACGTGCAACTGCATCCCCTTGCCTGGGGTAGCCAGTGTTGTTAACCCTGAGCCTCCTCACCAACTAAGTGCTTTTCTAAGTGTAATGGTTCCCTTCATTTGTTTTGGTGTGTCAAGTGCGCCAGGCTTACCCGAGCTCCTGATCCGCAACCTCCTCACAGACCGCTAGCACTTCTCCACCCTTTCCTGTGGTGCTTGGCTGGGACCCAGGGCACCTGCCTGCTGGGCAAACACTCACCCATGGAGCACTAGCACCTGGTTAATACATTTGTGTTGCACAGTGTGTCTCTATGTACCTCAGGCTGGCCTAACTGGTAGACCAGGCTGGCCTAGAATGCATACAGAGCATCCTGCCTCTGCCTCCCAGGGCTGAGGTGAAAGGTATGGGTCATCATGCCCGGCTTCGTTTTGGTGTTTTCGTCTCATGTAGTTCAGGCTGGCCTTAAACTCACTATGTAGACTACAAAGGACTTGAACTTTTGATCGTCCAGTCTTCTCCTCTTAAGCCATAAAAAGACGGGCTTACATTATCACGACAGCCTTTCTCTTTTTCCCTCTTTTTTTTTTTTTTTTTTTTTTTTTTTTTTTGAGATAGGGTCTCTCTGTGTTCGTCTTGGCTGTCCTGGTCTCCCTTTATAGACCAGGGTGGCCTCGAACTCACAACGATCCACCTGCCTTTGCCTCCCGAGTGCTGGGACTAAAGGCGTGTGCCACCACGCCTGGCCTCTCTTTCCCTCTTTGTTTATATATTTTGTGTAATTGCAGAGTCTCCTGAGCCACCATGCCTGGCTGTTCACCCAGTTGAGACAATGTCTCTCTGTTCAGCGCTGTGCTCCGAAATTCCACATGCTAAGTAGGCTGACTTCAAGCTCTCAGTGGTCCTTCTGCTTGGCTAAAATGTATAAAACACTATTTAAATGTTTTGCTTTTATTTATTTATTTTTCACATGCATGGGTGTTTTGCCTGCACGTATATCTGTGTATCCATGGATTCTTGTTATCTGTGGAAGACAGAAAGGGCTTGCAGCTCCTGGAACTCGAGTTACACAGTTGTGAACCCAGATCCTCTGGAAGAGGAGCAAGTGCTCTCAAACACAAAGTCATCCCAGCAATCCACCTGCCTCTGCCTCCCAAGTGCTGGAATTAAAGGTGTGTGTCACTATGCCAGGCCTTCCAGGTCCCATTTATTTATTGCAAATATTTATTTTTAATTTTTCTTTATTGTCAAGCACCATGCCGCATGCCTGTAATCCCAGCACTCTGAAAAACCAAAAGCCAAAAAAAAAAAAAAAAAGAGTAATAATTTTTCTTTATTTTTATTTGTGTATGTGTGAATACCCACCTGATTTTAGTGCACCATGTGTGTGTAATTCCTCCCTGCGGCCAGGAGAAGGAGCACAATCTTCTGGAATTGAAGTTAACATGAGGCTATGAATCTACTACTTTTTATTTTGTTTCTGGCTTTTTGAGACAATGTGTCTCTGTGTAGCCCTGGCTGTCCTGGACTTATTTTGTAGACCAGGCTGGCCTCGAATTCACAGTGATCCACCTGCCTCTGCCTCCAGAGTGCTGGGATAAAAGGCAGGGTAGACCACTACCCCGTGAGTCTACCACTCTAATTGGTAATGAGAATAGAAATCCAGCCCTCTGCAAGAGCAGTGTTGGGTCTTATAACCATTTAGGGTTCCCTCCAGCCCTATTGGTATTTATTTCGTATTTTTGATTTTAATTATTATTTTAGGTGTATAGGGGATGTCTTGCCTGTGGATGTCTGTGGTGGTTTAACTGAGAATGCCCCCCATGTGCTCCCATGTTTGAGTATTTGGTCCCCAGTTTCTGGGATTATTTGGGAAAGAGTAGGAGACGTGGCCATGTTGGAGGAGGTGTGTCACTGAGGAGGGCCTTAAAGGTTTTAAAAGACTCTCACCATTCCTAGCGTCTGCCTCTGCTTCCTGACTATGGCTCAAGATGTGAGCTCTCAGCGCTTCCAGCCTGCTCTGCCTTCACGGATGATAACCCTCTGCAAACAGGAGCCAAGTTAAATGCCGGGCTCAGTCCCCCAACCTTTATGTTTACATCTTCGTGTACCCACTGCAGCATTCAAGGCTGGCTCTGAACTCCAGATTCTCCTGCCAGCATGGCAGCTTCTTGTGTGTTGGTATTTTCAGACAGGGTTTCATATAGCACAGGCTGGCTGGTAACCCTGGGCTGCTGGTATGACTGACTCCTGACACCGATTCCCACCTTGTCACCATATAGATTCAGAAAACGTTGGATATATACTTCAAGAGGACTTTGCAAGCCGGGCGTGGTGGCGGACGCCTTTAATCCCAGCACTCGAGAGGCAGAGGCAGGCGGATCGCTGTGAGTGGGAGGCCAGCCTGGTCTACAAAGTGAGTCCAGGACAGCCAAGGCTACACAGAGAAACCCTGTCTCCAAAAACCAAAAACCAAAAAAAAAAAAGACTTTGCAGAATATGCTCCACGTGGGAGCTCCGCCCTCTTCTAACCACGCCCACACCAGACCACGCCCATTGCTGTCATTTAGCCGAGTAGGCCGACGCGGCTCTCGGATCCCTTAGGGGTGTGGTTAGAAGGTCTGCGGGGTTCCTGCTCACCAATGAGGCTGCAGAGCGCTGCACTGGAAGGGGCGGGCCTTAAAGCATCAAGGGCGGAGTCTGCATTCCTATTGGGTGGCGTGTGGTTGTCAAGGTAACCGCAGTGCGAGGGCGGGGCCTCCTGGCGAGGCGGGTCTTCCGGGACGCGGAGGCTCTTCGTCAGCTGACCCACCGCCATCTTGGCCGCCATTTGCGAGCGGCCCTGAGCTGGGAGGCTGGGGTGTCTGTGGGAGCGGGGGCTTCATCGCTTGCCCCTCTCCGCAGACTGGTCTCCGGCCGCGGCCGTCGCTCTGGCCTCCACGTCGTCTCCTCCGCGGCAGCCGGAAGCGCAGCGCGTCGCGCGCCGCCGTCGCTGCGGCCCCCGGGTCCCCGCGCCTCCCAGGGCCACGGCAGCGGCGTTCCCCACAGAGGCCGCCACCCGCGGGCCGCCGCGATGGCCCTCAAGATGGTCAAGGGCAGTATCGACCGCATGTTCGACAAGAACCTGCAGGATCTGGTCCGCGGCATCCGCAACCACAAGGAGGACGAGGTGAGCCGGCGCGGAGCGGGGCTGCCCGGCTCTTCCCCACAGCCCATGGCCCTCCGTGGAGTCTCCTCCTCCTCCTCCTCCTCAACCCCATCGCCATTACCGTCCTGCCTGCTCCGGAGCTGCGGCTCTGCACAGCCCCTGGCCTCAGTTTACCCCCAGCAGTTACTGTCGGCTTGAAACAGACGTTGTCCAAAAAAAAAAAAAAAAAAAACCGGCTCGGGTGTCTCGCCTGTTATAATGGGGGCCACTCCCAAAGTCTCCCAAGTTTTTCCCACTTGGAACAACCGCTGTCTCAAAAGAAAGGCCCAAGTGTGTCAGGTCTTGCAATCGGGTGCCTCAGTTTACCTGCTTGGAGAGGATTTAGCCTTGCAAAGAGACACATGCTTAAGCAAAGGTTCTCGCACCTGAGATTGTTTCTGGATCGCATGTTGAGGAGTCGGGGGCCTTCCCAGGGAAATTAAGTCATAGGTCTTCGGCCTCCTATGGAGAAACCCCCTTGTCAGGAAAGCATCGGTCCAGGTTGCTGTCTTGGGCTTTCTTGGGAACCCTGCCAGGTTCTTGTCTCCAGATCCCTGAACTACCAGTGTTGTTTGCTGCTAGTGACCCAGCGTTGTCTTGGAATGAGGAAGCCTGGCTTCAAAACTGGAAGCTCCAAAAAGGGGGAGAGTCAGGGTGTGGAAGCGCTTTTTCCAGAAGTTAAAAGCTGTGACCACGAGCACCCACTTCCTTTCCTTACCCCCCAGCCTGTGACCTAGATTAAGGAAGAAGTGAGATAGCGGCCTGGCTCAGTGGAAAGACCCAGACCTACACAGGCCTCCTGGGCACGAAGGCCATCCTGAGACAGGGCTCAGGAAGCAGGCCCCTGGCTGGGACAGTCATCTCTGTAGCCTCCTTCCCTGCTTCCCTGCTTGTCCTGTGTTTTGCTGACTGGCCTGCCCTATTTGAAATTTCCTCTGAAGCCTCTTGTGGCTCTCTCTGTCCTTGAGATGGCTTCCACAGTCCCCTAGGAAACCTGCTCCAGCACCCTGAGGACAGGTCATGTTCTAGCTTGGGTACTTCACACAGGCTTTAGCTAGGAACAGGACCCAGGCTGGCTTGAAGCTCATGATCCCCCTCCCTCAGCCTTCTCAGTGCTTGGGTGACTGATTTGAAGGGTATGTGTCATGTTGTGTTTTGCTCTCCATATCTCTCACTGTCCTGTACTCCCTAGGACCACATCTCCATGGCCCCCTCTGTTCTGTACCCCCAAGGCCCACATCTCCATGTCCCCCAATGTCCCATAACCCCAAGGCCCACGTCTCCATGTCCCCCACTGTCTCATACCCCCAAGGCCCACATCTCCATGTCCCCCACTGTCTCATACGCCCGAGGCCCACATCTCCATGTCCCCACTGTCTCATACCCCCAAGGCCCACATCTCCATGTCCCCCACTGTCTCATACCCCCAAGGCCCACATCTCCATGTCCCCCACTGTCTCATACGCCCGAGGCCCACATCTCCATGTCCCCCACTGTCTCATACCCCCAAGGCCCACATCTCCATGTCCTCCACTGTCCTGTACCCCCAAGGCTCACATCTCCATGTCCTCCACTGTCCTGTACCCCCAAGGCCCACGTCTCCATGTCCCCTACTGTCTCGTACCCCCAAGGCCCACATATTCATATTCCCCACTGTTATGTACCCCCAAGGCCCACGTCTCCATGTCCCCCGCTGTCCCGTATCCCCAAGGCCCACATCTCCATTAGGAATTGATGTGGATGGACTGTGCACCTCAGTCCCACAGGTGTTTTTGGTATAGTGAAGGTTTTTTTTTTTTTTTTTAAAGATTTATTAATTTATGTATACAAGCACTCTGTTGCATTTATGGCTCCATGACAGAAAAAGACATCAGTTCGCATTATAGATGGTTGTGAGCCACCAGGTGATTTCTGGGAATTGAACTCAGGACCTCTAGAAGAGCAGTCAGTGCTCTTAACCTCTGAGCCATCTTTCCATCACTCAGGAGATGTTTTTTTTTTTGTTGTTGTTTTTGTTTTTAATGTTGATGTGTATTATATGTAATACTGGTTTGGTTGTTGACGCAGGTCTCAATGTGTAACCCTGGGAATTGTAATCCTCCTGCCTTACAAAGGCTTGAATTGTAGATTTGAGCGTTCTCGAAGTTTTGTGGGTTTTTAGTTTTGTTTTTTGTTTTTGTTTTCATTTATTTATTTATTTATTTTTGGTTTTTTAAGACAGGGTTTCTCTGTGTAGCCTTGGCTGTCCTGGACTCACTTTGTAGACCAGGCTGGCCTTGAACTCACAGTGATCCGCCTGCCTCTGCCTCCCAAGTGCTGGGATTAAAGGCGTGCGCCACCACACCCGGCCTGTTTTTGTTTTCGTTCTTTCTTATTTTTGTTTGTATGTTTGTTTCTGAGACAGGGTTTCTCTGTGTAGTCCTAGCTGTCCTGGATGGAACTCACTCTTTAGGCTGGCCTTGATCTCAGAGATCCACCTGCCTCTGCCTCCCGAGTGCTGGGATTAAAGGCGTGCGCCACCACGCCAGCTGTAGTTTCCTTATTATTTTCTCTGTTCTTGGATTCAGGTTGCACAGTCTCAGCTCCTGAAAGATAATTCACTTGGTGAATTATTCTTCACACCCGTGAGTGAGTGAGTGAGTGAGTGAGTGTGTGTGTGTGTGTGTGTCGTGTGGTGTGCTGTGGCAGTCAGGACATGTCTGAGGGAGTCTCTGCTGTTGCTGAGGTGCACAGGCTAGCTAGCCGATGAGCTCCATCTCACTGTCAGTCCCTGGGATCCCGTGTGTGTGCTGTTAGGATTTTAGCTCAGGTCCTCAGCTTGAACAGCACTTTACCGGGTGTGCTTTCCCCTAGCCAATCCCTTTCTTTGTTGTTTTGTTTTGTTTTGATGGTTTTTGGAGACAGGGTTTCTCTGTGTAGCCTTGGCTGTCGTAGACTTGCTCTGTAGACCAGGCTGGCCTCGAACTCACAGAGATCCACCTGCCTCTGCCTCCCAAGTACTGGGATTAAAGGTGTGCGCCACCACACCTGGCTTCCTTTCTTTGTTTTTTGTTTTTTAAAGTTTTAAGTTAAAAAAATTTTTATGTGCATTGGTGTTTTGTCTGCATGTATGTCTGTGAAAATGTCAAATTTCTAGGGGTTGGAGCTCTAGACAGTTGTGAGCTGCCATGTGGGTGCTGGGGCTTGAACCTGGGTCCTTTGGAAGAACAGCAAGTGCTCTTAACTGCTGAACCATCTCTCCAGCCCCTTTTCTTTTTTCTTTTTTCTTTTTTTTTTTTTTGAGACAGGGTTTCTCTGTGTAGCCCTGGCTGTCCTGGACTCACTTTGTAGACCAGGCTGGCCTCGAACTCACAGCGATCCGCCTGCCTCTGCCTCCCGAGTGCTGGGATTAAAAGCGTGCGCCACCACGCCCGGCTTTTTCTTAATTTGGTTTTTGAGTCAGGGACTTTGCTGTGTACTCCAGGCTGTCCTGGAACTCACCACATAACACAGGCTATCCTTGAACTTGAGGCAATCCTTCTGCCTCAGCCTCTCAGGTGCTGTGATTTCAGGTGTGCCCCACAAGATCTGGGCACTTAGGTTGTGTTTTGTGCAGCAAGTGGCCTTCCCTCCTGAAAACCAGGGGGTACCGATTGCAAGCATGCTGGACTACTGCTCTGAGGATCTGGGTAGGCACTGCTGGGCAAGCAGAATTCTGCTACCCCTGGAGTTTCCACTTGGTTCTTTCTTCATCTCACCCTACCTCCGCCTGAGGTGCTGTCCCTTCCACAACGGGCTGGCCTTGAGTTCTTTCCCTTTTTAATCATTAACAGTCTGGCTTCTTTGCAGAGGGACAAGTCATTCCTACACCAGGGTGGTCCCTTAGGACCCCTGCCTGGCATGTAGTTATTTGAGGCTGGTAGACTGTAGTAACACTTGTTCAATTGGATTCAGTCGAGATGGTAAAATTCAGGAAAGTACTCTTGAGTAGCCAGGCATGATGACCCACCTGTCATTCTATGGGGGACAGGAATTCAAGGCCAGCCCAGTTACATGGCTGTCTGAGTTACATGAGACCCTCTTTTGAAACAAACAAGTTGGGCAGTGGTGGCGCACGCTTTTAATCCCAACACTGGGGAGGCAGAGGCAGATGGATCACTGTGAGTTCAAGGCCAGCCTGGTCTACAAAGTTAGTCCAGGACAACCAGGGCTACACAGAGAGACCGTGTCTTGAAAAGCCAAAAGAAGAAGAAGAAGAAGGAGGAGGAGGAGGAAGAGGAGGAGGAGGAGGAAACAAACTTAAAGATCAAAAAATAAAAATAAAAACACCTGTGCTTTTGAGAGGGTGCTAAGCAGCTGTAGCTTTTCCTTAGGACCCCGTGCTAGGGACGAGATGCCATAGGGATAGACAGCTACTACATCCACCACCAGAGAAGTCCACGCAGCTCTTGGCACATGGAAGCTGGTGTGCCGCTCTCACATGTGGCTGAGGGCATCACTCCATACCTGCTGTGTCCATACCTCAGCACCTCCCCCAGCTCAGCTGTCCTGGGGGTGGGTAGGAGACAGGGCTCGAGTCTGTCTTCTGGACTTGGTGCTTCAATTCTCTTGGGTCGACCTGACTGTCTGGCCCAAGAAGTTGTTTGGTAGATTTGCAGAGCTTGTGCCGGAGGAGGCAGAAGGTGACTGCCAATGGTGATAGTGCTATGCAAAGCAGCCCCTGGGAGGAAGGGAGACCCCCATGGCCCTGCAGCATGGGTAGGTCAGATAAGCATCAGGCCATATATACAGGAGAGGGCCATGTGTCCGGCATTAGTGCCTAGGTACAGCATATCCTCCGCCCCCCCTCGCTGAAGGCTGTCACCTAGAGCAGTCACTGTGGCCCCTCCTAACTCCACATGTCTGCTTCCCACCTCTAGAGTCTCCTGTCAGTGGAGAATAGGTGCCCAATTGGTCTTTGAGAGACAGCCTGGGAGCGTGTGCTCACCTGGCGTGCACCAGCCCTGATTCAGGTCTCTGTGCCCCTGGGCTTGCTGGAGCTCTGTTGTCCCCATCTGACAGCAGCCTGGCCACTGACGCTTCCACCATCCCTGCTGTCTCCACTCAGGCCAAGTACATCTCCCAGTGCATCGACGAGATCAAGCAGGAGCTGAAGCAGGACAGCATTGCTGTGAAGGCCAACGCTGTCTGCAAGCTCACCTACGTGAGTGCCCCGCTGCCCCGTCTGCATGTGTGTTGCTTGTCCATCACACCCCACTGCCGTGCCCCTACGGCCCCGCCTGCCTCTGTGTTGGCTGCCCGTCACACACCGCTGCTGTGTGCAGGACAAAGTCCATGCACGGTCCTACCTGATGCTTCTGTGGCCAGTACAGCTTGGGCATGTGCTGAGGGGCTGGGGAGCCTGGTGGGGAAGCTCAGGCTCTGAACCGTCCCTTTTGGCTGCAGCTGGACCTGAGTGTGATGCCTCCTGCCCCCATTCCTCCTCGGATGGGGAGGTGAGGGGCCGTGCTGCAGTCTCAGTACTGGAATGTGCCACAAGGCTGTCAGAGGCTAGTTCACTATCCATCGCAGAAAGACTTGACCCTTTTTTTTTTTTTAATCTTGTTTATTTTTGGGACAGGGTTTTGTCAGTGTAGGCCTGGCTGTCCTCAAACTCACAGAAATCTGCCAGCCCCTGCCTCCTGAGCCCTGAGATTAGTAGCATGTACCACCATGCTAGCTTTTTCTTTTCTTTTTTTTTTTTGGTTTTTTGAGACAGAGTTTCCCTGTGTAGCCTTGGCTGTCCTGGACTCACTTTGTAGACCAGGCTGGCCTCGAACTCATAGTGATCTGCCTGCCTCTGCCTCCCAAGTGCTGGGATTAAAGGCGTGCGCCGCCACGCCCGGCTGCTTTTTCCATTTTAATTCCTTCTAAATGTATTGATTACTTGATTGGTTTTTTTAAGATAAGGTTGTTCTGTGTAGCCATGCCTGTCCTAGACTCACTTTGTAGACCAGGCTGTACTCGAACTTACAAAGATCCACCTGCCTCTGCTTCTCAAGGGCTGGGATTACAGGCGTGGGCCACCACGCCTGGCTAAACATCTTTATTTATTATTGTGTGTATATTGTGGGTGGTGAGCTTATGGGTACAAGTCAACCTAAAGGAGTCATTTTTTTTGTTTTTTTTTTCTTACGATGTATTTATTTATTTATTACATACACAGTTCACTGCTTGCATGCCTGCACACCAGAAGAGGGCATCAGATCACTTTATAGATGGTTGTGAGCCACCGTGTGGTTGCTGGGAATGAAACTCAGGACCTCTGGAAGAGCAGCCAGTGCCCTTAACCTCTGAGCCATCTCTCCAGCCCACTTTCTAAACTTTTTGACATAAAGTCTAAGTTAACTTTTGTAAAAAATTTTTTATTTAATTTTCTTTGGCACAGTCTCTCTATGTAGCCCTGGCTGTCCTAGATTTCTCTCTGTAGACCAAACTGGCCTCAGACTTACAGTGATCCTCCTGCCTCTGCCTCCCGAGTGCTGGGATTGAAGGTGTGCATTACTATATGCCTGGCTCTTTATTGGAGTTTTTAAAAAGTCTAATTTAGCCAGGCATGGTGGCGCATGTCTTTAATCCCAGTACTTGGGAGGCAGAGGCAGGTGATCTCTGTGAGTTCGAGGCCAGCCTGGTCTACAAAGCAAGTCCAAGACAGCCAAGGCTACAGAGAAACCCTGTCTCAAAAAACCAAAAACAACAACAAAAAGTCTATTTAATGTGTATTGCTATTTTGCCTGCATGTATGTCTGTATCACGTGTGTGTCCCAAGTTGGCTTGAATTTTCATTCCTCCTATCATAGCTTTCCAAGTGCTCAGATCACACACATGCATAGCTATGTGTGTCATGCTGTGAGGATTTTATACAGTGGCATCATGTTCTCAGTTGTGAGTGTTTATCTCTTAGTGTTATGTGAGCTTGTGTTCTGAGACTTTATATATTCTAGAATCTTTTTCCTTGTTAAATTTTTCTAAGTGCTGGGTACAAACTCAGTCCCTCACACATGCCAGTCAGGGAGTCTTCTGCTGCCACACTTCAGTGCCTCACTGGGGGATTCTACACAGGGCTCCGTCCCTGATCACACCCCTAGCCCCTCACTTTAGGGGGATTAAGGTGGGGGCTTCACCCCTGAGGAATTGTCTCTCTGAACCACCTTCAGCCTTGTCTGAGTCATTTGTTGAAAAGAAGATATCAAAGCCCCCAGAGGTGGGGCTGGAGAGATGGCTGCTCTTAGAGAGGTCCTGAGTTCACGCCCCCCCAAACTACCTGGTGGCTCACAGCCATGTACGCTGGGATCTCACGCCCTCTTCTGGCATGCAGGTGTACATGCAAATAGAGGACTCATGCATAAACTAACTTTTTTTTTTTTTTTTTTTTTTTTTTAGTTTTTTGAGACAGGGCTTCTCTGTGTAGCCTTGGCTGTCCTGGACTCACTCTGTAGACCAGGCTGGCCTCGAACTCACAGCGACCCACCTGCCTCTGCCTCCTGAGTGCTGGGATTAAAGGTGTGCACCACCACGCCCAGCAATAAATCTTAAAAAAATAAGTCCCTGGAGGTTTGTGATGGATAAGTTTTATAAGACCTTTTGTTCTTCCACATGTGGTGTGAATGTTGTGGTTATGGCTAAAACATCTGTCTCAGTATCTCCTAAGTAAATCACTGTCTCCGTTCTTCTCTTATTAGTTACAGATGCTCGGGTACGACATCAGCTGGGCTGCCTTCAACATCATCGAAGTCATGAGTGCCTCCAAGTTCACGTTCAAGGTGAGGAGCTAAGATGCAGGGCAGCCAGGTATGCTGTGTGAGGCCCCTGTGCTGCTCCTCCCAGCTGGCACCCACATGTGCAGGTGAATTCCTGTCTCAACAGTGTGGCTCAGTGCCAAAGCTCTCCAGATTGCAGTAGCTCCTACTGTGCCCTAGCCCCACAGATGGAACCCAGCCTCTCTCAGCACTACGCTGAGGGAGCTGCTGTTGCCAGGGAGCGAGACAAAACCAAAAAGCATGATGCTGAGTATGGCAGCACACTCCTGTAATTCTAGCACGTGAAGGCTGAGACAGGAGGATTGCTATGAGTTCTAGGCCAATCTAGGTTACAGAGTGAGACCCTGTCTTTAAACAACAAGAAAGAACACCATGAGGAGCCCTGCTGAGGCCTCACCCCTATTCCCTCAAGCATTAACCAGTCCCACACCCAGGATATCCAGCTGTAATCCCAGCACTGGGGAGACTGAGGCAGGAGAATTGCATATTCTGTGTTAGCCTGGGCTACTGAGCATAAAAGCACTCCCATGGTTTTGCCTGTCTGTGGCTTGGTAACCAGGACATGGTGTTTTCTGTGACATTGCATCAGTGACACATGGTGGGATTTCTGTTTCTGTTTGGTTTTTGTTTTCTTATTTGTTTTGGTTTTTTTGAGACAGGGTTTCTCTATTTATCCCTGGTTGTCCTGTGCTCGCTTTGTAGACCAGGCTGGACTCAAACTTACAGTGATCCACCTGCCTCTGCCTCCCGAGTGCTGGGATTATAGATGTGCGCCACCACGCCTGTCTTGACACTGGTTTGTAGGAGTGGCTGCTGTTTTTAGTCTTCCATGCTGTGGGCTGGCTTCAAATCCCCGGTAGCTGAGATTGGTCTTGAACACCAGTATTCTGCCTCTGTCTCTGAGTGGTGCCATGACAGGCTGTGTGGCCCCCCTGAAAAGCACTATTGTCCCAGGGCCTCTGATAACTCTGATTGTGGGATCATTGTCATGGTGGGTCATTTCCCCTGTCACCCATGCACATGTGGCATATGCTGAGTGCACCCAGCCCAGCCCCTAAGCAATTCCCTTTTTCGGAGGGATCGGATAGTATGTCTTGAGAGCCAGGGTGCTGCCGCCTGTGTTTGGCAGTGTGGGCAGAACTGTCTGCACGTGCTGGGAGAGGCAGTAGGGGAGGATGCCTCGGATCCCTGTGTCCCAGTGCCCCGTCCCCCTCAGTAGGAGCTCCTTTGGAGATCCGGGTGCTCTGCATCCATCACCCTCAGTGTCTCCAGGTATTTGGGTGGTCCTGATGGGGTTCCAGGTGGCTCTGGCTCTGATGCTATGGCTGTTGACTCTGCAGCGTGTTGGCTACCTCGCAGCCTCCCAGTGCTTCCACGAAGGCACCGACGTCATCATGCTGACCACCAACCAGATCCGCAAGGTAGGCCCTGATGCCTTCCTGCCCTGTGTGCGCTGCACTCCACCTGCCTGGGGTGGCTCTTCCAGGCAGTGGCACGGCTCATATTCCCCATGGCACATGTGGTCTTAGCAAGCGTGAGCTTTCACACTAGAGGGCTTGAGGCTGGAGCTTTGCATGTGTGCTCCCCGTTGCCGTGTTTATTACCGCAGGGCAGTTACAGCCTCCCCCAGCCACACTGCCCATGCTGCTGCCTCCCAGTGCCTGTCAGTGTCCTGTCCCCTGATGGTCAGTGAGTGACTCAGTGAGTCAACCAGCCCTCCTTGACCATGCTGTGCCCCTTCCTGCCTGCCGTGTGCACAGCCTTTTCCATACTGCCAGCTCCGTTATCGTTCCTGTCATCAACAAGGCCGGAGCAAGGGCAGGACTTGTGCTGCAGCTGGGGCTGGGATTCCAGGAGTGTGTTGTGGGCAGGTGTCAGGTGGAAGAGGAGTCAGTAGGTGGGAGCCACAGTAGCATAGCTAGGCTCGTGGTGCTGATGAGGACGGAGCCTCGCTGAGGCAAGGGTGAGGCTAAGTGGTGTCATGGTCACAAGCAATGTTGGCAGTATCTGGATTATGGGGTCAGGTAGGTGGCCTGGGTGACTCAGAGCAGATACCTGGGCTAGCAAGGGTCTGAGTGATCAGGGCCTTCTGGAAGCAATAGGGGGCCTAGGTGGGCGGGGCCTTCTAATTGTCCTGGACTTGAGTAGCCATGCTCTGGGAGGGAACTAGGTGGAAGAGGAGTGGCTGCAGAGGTGAGCAGGTTTGCGGCTGGACTTAGGCCAGCTCTGGGATCAGCATCTTGTTCTCTTGGTGCCTGTGGTGTGAGGCTGTGGGTTAGGCCTTCCTCCCTAAGACATGTAGATCAGCTCCATAAGAGAAGGTTAAGGAGTTATCGCTTCCTCAGCACTTGCTGACTGATGACCTGGCTGGGACCTGGTGTCTGTCTAGCTGAGACCTGCGTGCTGACTCAGCACAGGCCCATGTCCCCAGCCTCTGCAGCCTCTGTGCAGCTTGCAGCAGCCTGGGACCTGGGGAGAGAGCTCTCAAGGCCAAGCTTCAGGCTGTTCTGCCACATCTGCATGCCTTCCTGATGCCCTTCCTACTAGGAGGGCAGTGATCTCAGGGCTCCCACTGCTTTCTTCTCTGTCCCTCTGGGAGGTGACACTGCAAACTCTGGCCATGAGGGCAAAGAGCTCATTATAGCTTCTGATGCTGGTTTGAGCCCACTGTACAGGGAAAGGCCCTAAAGCTCACAACATTCTGTTAGCCATGAGGCCAGCGCTCCCCATGAGCAACATAGCTGGGGATCCTTTTGAGAGTGGATGTAGCACCTACAGAAGTGTGTCCTCTAGTGATAGGTCTTAGAGACGGGGAGGAAGTTGAGGGAGGTTTGTGGACAGTTGCTAGCCTCAGTCTTCTGCCTCTGGCCCCTACTTATTAGAAGGATGAACTCAGCATTGGACCAGAGCATCTCAGCTCGATAGGGGCCAGAGGACGGTACCTGACACCATGGGGAAGTTGCCAAGTAGAAACAGGTCCCTACAGCATTGCCAGGAGCCAGGAAGTCCTTGCTCAGGAGTTGTGACTTGCAAAATAGCCTCTGTCCCCAAGGAGCCCAGACCTGGTGGCCTCCATGCAGAGCCTTCTGGTCCTCCTCCTCCTTCGACCTGTGTTCCAGTTCCTTGATGACATAGAGGAGCTGTGAACTGCCCCCTCATGTTGAGCTGCAGGGTAACTGGGATACAGACATACAGATAAGTCTCAAAGGACTGCCACTGACCCTCCTGTTGTCCCCTTGCAGGACCTGAGCAGCCCCAGCCAGTACGACACTGGAGTGGCACTGACTGGTCTGTCCTGTTTTGTCACTCCAGATCTTGCCAGAGACCTGGCAAATGACATCATGACTCTGGTGAGTTTCTGTGTGCCTGCCCCACCTTTCCCTTCATCCAGCCATGGCCAGAGCCCAGTGCTGAGCCCTTGCTCTGAGAGTGCTGCTGTGTGGCCAGGTGGATGTGACTGAGTAAAAGTCAGCCTTACTTTCTCTTGGGTCTGTCCCCTGGATCCTGCCTGGTGATGTCAAAGTTCATCAGTACCATGGACAGAGGTGGGGTGTGTGTGTGTGTGTGTGTGTGTGTGTGTGTGTGTGTGTTCGTTCGTTCGTTCAGTCAGAGCCTGCTGTCCCCATCCAGACATAGCAGGGACCTGTTATAAACAGAGCTGCTGCAGCTGTTGTGACAGATTGCCCAGCCCACCTAGTAGATGTCTGGCTTGTGAGGCTTTCCAGATAGTTGCCAGCCCTGTGGACTAGACAGCATGTAGGGCTGCATGGAGCCCCCTGGAGCCTGATGGGCTAAGGGTTAGTCCCTGCCAGGGCCAGTGTAGAGACTCGAATGGAGGAGGCTCAAGTGAGGGCGGTCTGGAACGGGGCCACACGTTATAACCACATCAGTTTTCACAAGTGACTACAGCCCTCTGTGGGCCCAGCACTGGTGATGAGGAAGGAGGCCGGCCTGGGCTGGTGTCATTGCACCTGCATGCAGGCAGATCAGGGGGTGGGGGGTGGGGGTGGGCGCAGGGCCTGCTCTGGATGGTTTGGAGGGGCTGAGACCTGGAAGAGTCAGAGGCACTGGGCAGTGAGTCACCAGCCACCCTGCTGTCCCCGCAGATGTCTCACACGAAGCCATACATCAGGAAGAAGGCAGTGCTGATCATGTACAAGGTGTTCCTCAAGTACCCTGAGTCACTGCGCCCCGCCTTCCCCCGCCTCAAGGAGAAGCTGGAGGACCCAGACCCAGGTTGGTGATGGGAAGCTCTGCCCAGCCAGCTCCTGGAAGAACAGGAGGGTGGGGGATGGTGGGAACATGGGCATGGGTCCCAGCTGCAAATCTCCTCCGATCTGTGCTGGTGATGGATAGCAGCCATAGTATACACATGGTAAGTTGAGACTCCATGGTTCACAGGGCCTCAGGTCCTGCCTGGACTGAGTGGATAGTCAGGTCCAGCGCAGCCAGCTTGCTAAGAGGGCAGTAGGGCCCAGGGGGCCCCTGAGAGCTATATAACTGTGGCAAGTGAGTCAGTCTTGCTCTTTCCCACCTTTGCAGAGCTAATTGAGCAGGGCCGGGTACTATAGACCTTACATCCAGTGCAGTAGCCCTGAGGGGCTAGAGAGGCTTTTTTTCCCCCTCTCTATCTCTCAAGACAGGGTTTCTCTGTATAGCTCTGGCTGGCCTTGAACTCAAAGAGCTCCGCCTGCCTCTGTCTCCCGAGTGCTGGAATTCAAGGCGTGCGCCACCACTGCCAGGCTGTGGAAGTTTTAAATGTCATTAAAGTTGTGGTCATTTAGGATTTGAGCACATGAGCACCTCCTACTCTGAGACACACAAGTAGAATGGCAACTCTGTCCCTCCTAGGCTCCTGCTGCCTGCGCCGTGGAAGCAGCATCCTGAGACAGGTTACTGTAGCACATCTGCATGGTCTGTGCTTGAAGCCGCTGTCTCAGGCTGTGTGTGAGGCAGAGACCCAGGAGATGAGGCTGGGAAACCAGTGCACATCCAGGCCCCGAGAGGAGCACACGCTCCAGTAGAGCAGGTCCTATAGCCCAGACCACACGTTACAGCAGCCACACAGCCCAGCATGGGCCTCGGAGGCAACGTCTGCCATCAGCTCCCTGAGACTGGCATACAAGGGACCCACCTGGCGTTTTACTCATGGGGCAGATGAGTGTGCAGGTGTGTTCACAAGAGGAGGCTAGGCGTGGAAGCCTCTCGTTTCCCAGCCTACAGTCTGCTGTCTGTCAGGAAAAGATAAGGTCCAGAGCAGCACATAGCTCAGCAGTGAGCACTCCTCCTCAGTGGGCCAGGCACTCAGTTCAGCTGATTCCAGCTGGAAAGTAGAAGGGCTCTGGCCATCCTGTGGCTCACTGCTTCCCTCCTTCAGGTCCTCAGCAGGCTGGATTGTAAGGACAGCCTGGGTTATAGACTGACACCTTGTCCCAAGGTAAAGTGGAAAGGCAGAGGCTGGGGCTCAGTTCATAGGATGCCCACCTGGCACATAGTAAAGCAGGCATGGTAGCATGTGCCTGGCTGTGGAGGCAGAAGGGTCAGGTGTTCAAGGCCAGCCTGGTTCCAGGGGACCCTGCCTTAGAAAAAGTCAGCAGTGGCTAGGGCTGGACATGGCAGTGCCCTCTTGTGGGAGGGGCTCTTCAGTACCCTGCCCAGCTGGTTAGCTGTCAAGAACTGCTCCTCCCAGCTCAGGGACACAGCTCTTACTGGGGCTTCTCTAGATAGGACAGATGTGACTAATCATCGTTGGCCACTTGATTGTCCCTCTCTGTCCTCTGTATGCCTTGGGTGGTCTTTTTGGTGCTGTCCTGAGCCGGAGGCAATGGCGAGCAGAGCCACCACACTGGGGCCAGGGCATTCTTGTGCATGTGCCTTGCTGTCATTTTGTGCTTCTTTGAGTGTGTGTGAATGAGCCTAAGCAGGGTGGTGTTTAGCCTGGAGCTGGGTGAACCTTCCCTTGGGAGAGAGCAGTGTGGTCCATGTCCTGTCTGTCCCCTCCCAGACAGGGTGGTGGTGACAGAACAAAGAAACAGTCCCACTTGGGTCTGCTTCTTAAGAGACAGGGAGCTCACTGGAGTTGCTCACACAGCACAGGCAGCCTACACCGCTGAGTCGTCTCCCTTCCACATTAACACCCATTTCAAGAAAGCCAAATGGGGCTGGAGAGATGGCTCAGAGGTTAAGAGCACTGTCTGCTCTTCCAAAAGTCCTGAGTTCAATTCTAGCAACCACATGGTGGCTCACAACCATCTATAATGTGATCTGATGCCCTCTTCAGGCCTGCAGGCATATATACAAACAAAACACTATATGTAATAAATCTTTTATTTTTTTAAAGATTTATTTATTTCTTACGTACATAGTAGTGCTCTGCCTGCATATATGCTTGCACAACAGAAGAGGACATCAGATCACACTATAGATGGTTGTGAGCCACCATGTGGTTGCTGGAAATTGAACTTAGGACCTTCGGGAGAACAGCCAGTGGTCTTAACCTCGGAGCCATCTCTCCAGCCCAATAAATAAGTCTTTAAAAAAATTTTGTTTTTCAAAGGGGCAGGGTGTAGAAAAGCCATCTATCCTAAGCAGGAACAGTGTTCCCTCAGCTCCCCTCTGCTCAGTAGCCCCGGGACTGTTGACTGGGCCACATGGCTGGGCTCTCACTGGCTGTGTGCATGCTGACAATCGCCAGTGTGTGCTTAGGCTTCCACAGTGAGCCCTGTAGCACATGTTCCTGTTGTCTAGGGCATCCCTTTGTAGATGGGCACCTCCTTTTCTGTGACAGGATGTTGTGCCCTGTGGGTATGACTGTTACTGATGTAAACAGGGATGTCCTTGTTGATGGAGACAGCACCTTGGTAGCAGAATGTTCCACTCTCTGCTGATACGGACCCCTTCCTTGATCTTTAGGGGTGCAGTCTGCAGCTGTTAATGTCATCTGTGAGCTGGCACGCCGTAACCCTAAGAACTACCTGTCCCTGGCCCCACTGTTTTTCAAGCTCATGACATCTTCCACCAACAACTGGGTCCTCATCAAGATCATCAAGCTGGTAGGTGCAGAAGGGCGGGCGTGTGCTGGGCCTGGGCCATGGCCTGTGGACATCCCGGTGACCGCGGCACCCTCTCCCTGCAGTTCGGTGCCCTGACCCCCCTGGAGCCCAGGCTGGGCAAGAAACTGATCGAGCCTCTCACCAACCTCATTCACAGGTACCTACCCTCGGAGGGCACTAATGGGGAGGGGTGGGGTCGGCCTCCTCTTCGGCTGCTACCAAGTTGGGCAGGGACACTGGTGCCACTCTGACATCCACTCCTCTCCACCTCACCCCCCTTGCCTCGCTCTCTGCCCCGGCCTCCTGTGGGTGCTGGGTTCATAGCATTCGATTCAGTCACCTTCCACCTGCATGCCCACAAGGAGCCGTGCGTTCATGTTGCCCTTAACCACCCTGCGGCCCAGGGCTGCCATGTCCCTCAGACTGATCCTCTGCAAGGGTGGCACAGGAGAACCTACAGGCCATTGTGATGCATGCAAGGACAGGGCTGGGGGGGTGGGAGAAGTCAGTGATGGGCTGCATTCCCTGCCCACAGGGAGGAGCCACAGTGATCACATGGTGTCACTGGGCTTTAGCGGGGTGGCAGTGACACTGCTCCCACGGAGCCCAGCAGAGTGACCATGTTTGTGGGCAGCACTACTTGGGCGGGGTCCTCATACCTTCCTCTCTCTCAGCACCTCTGCCATGTCCCTGCTATACGAGTGTGTGAATACTGTGATTGCAGGTGAGTGCACTGACATAGCCCTGCAGGGAGGGCACTAACGGGGTGGAGGTGGGATTGGGCCCCTCTTTGGTTACTACCAAGCTGGGAAAGGTGCAGGTCCACCTGTGAGCGGCCTGAGCTGCCCAGCACCCAGAGCATCCCTAGGTGAGTCCACGCCCCACCCAGGCTTTCTTCTCTAGTGCTGCTGTAAGCTCAGGTCTCTCCATGGCTCATCTCCCATGCCTCTTTGCAAATTTGAGAGGTTATTTCCCAGCTTGGGGACAGAGCCCAAGACCAGCTTATGGTCTACCTGGCAGGTCCGTGCAGCAGACCTGAGCTGAGGTAGCCATTTCACCCAGATCACCTAGCAGCCAGGCTGGGAGACAGCACTGTGCTTACTTTGCAGGCATGGGAAGTTGAGTGCAACTGTGTCACCCTAGCACTGGGGAGAGGAGCAGGGAGATCGCTTGAGCTTGCTGGCAGCCACTTTAGCCAGTCAGTGAGCTCCAGGGTCAGCCAGAGACGCAGGCTGGAAGGGTTGCAGAGGCTGCCTGCTGTTCCCCTTCGTCTTCCTGTGCACACACATGCACACAGCACACCCAAGTAGAGACTTAGGACTTGGGCCCAGCATCTTTGTGCTTGTGATTAAACACAGCCTTCCTCTCTGCTGTCCTGCCTCGGGGGCTTTGCAGGGTCTTGGGCCAGCTCTGCCCAGCACAGGTCTGTTCCTCAGACCCCAGAGAGGAAAAGGAGTTATGAGTGAGCCTGTCTTAGGTACCGGTACTTTAGGCCCAAGAACTTGTGAGAGAGGACGGGAAACCTAGGCCAGATCCCTGGCTCCCTAAGGCCCAGCCTATATCCATCTGCTTTCTGAACACGCAGCCACCTCAAGCCTGCTGGAAGCCAGGCAACCAGGTCCCTGCTGGTGGGGATGGGTCAGTAGGGTGTCAGGGTTTGGCTCAGGGGCACTAACCTCAGACTCCATGTGTCCCAGTGCTCATCTCACTGTCTTCCGGAATGCCTAACCACAGCGCCAGCATCCAGGTAAGTCTCTGTGCATGTCAGCGGGACTAAGTCTAACATGGTGGCCAGGTTCCTCAGCAGTGTAGAGAGAACTGTGATCACCTCCAAGGTCCCTTTTCACAAACAGCTCAAGTATGCAGGAAGTCGTCTAGGCCCAGCCCTCCCACGGGTACCTCCTTTCTTCACTGCTCCTCCATCTGTCCTGTGAGGGCCGAATCAGCCTGCCTGAGCAGCTGCTGTGCACTCTCCCGCGCTCTCGCCTCCTCACTCCCACTTGTCCTCACTGGCACCTGCAGGTCCACTTTGTCATGTCATGTCTCACTACCCCAGTGAGAAGGCTGCAGTCACCTGCCCTCCCTGTCCCCAGATGCATGCCCTTGGTCAGGGCTGGTAGTGGGGTGGAGAGCAACACCCAGCCCTGCCTGGGAGGACGTGACCAGCGTGGCTTTCCCCTCCTCTCAGCTCTGCGTCCAGAAGCTGAGGATACTGATAGAAGACTCCGACCAGAACTGTAAGTCCCTCCCACTTTCCTGTCTTCCACACCTGAGTGCTCTGCCCAGGAGTCAGAGCCCTGCCCCTGAGGACCAGATGCTCAGGCCCTCTGCCCTCTGCTGTCCTAGTGCCATTCCAGCATGAGGACTTTGTGGGGCACCTGGCAGCCCTCACCATGGCGAGGGGTGCTTTGTGGTTGCAGAGCAGGCTTCTTGGAAGATAAGGCTGAACGGATTGTGGTGGGGACAGCAGACAGGAAGGTGCTGCAGGCTGGGCTCATGCTGTGTTGTTCGAGCACATTATAGTGCGTCAGGGTCACAGACAGACCCACCTGTGTCTCAGAAACCAGCTATGTGGCACAGGCTTCAAGGTCATGGTTGGCAACTTACTGACTTCAAGGTTAGCCTAGGCTACATAAACCTTGTCTCAGAAATAAATGGTGAGATCTGCGCTCAGGCCACAGCTGCATCTTAGCAAGCAGGAGGCTGCAGCAGGACAGTTGGGAGTTCCGGGTCAACTTGGTTCCACAGCAAGACCTGTGTCAAAACAAAACAAGGGGGCTAGTGAGATGGCTCAGTGCATAAAGGTGCTTGCCACCAAGCTTGATAGCCTGATTTGATCCCTGGGCCCACATGGTGGAAAGAAAGACATTACTCCTACAGAGGGTCTACTGACTTTGGTGCACCCCCATACAAATAAATGGTTAGGCTTTGGGTTGTTTTTTTTTTTTTTTTTTTTTTTTGTTTTCATTTTTGTTTTTTTTTTTTTTTGTTTTCTTTGGTTTTTCAAGACAGGGTTTCTCTGTGTAGCCCTGGCTGACCTGGAACTCTCTCTCTGTAGACCAGGTTGGCCTCGAAGTCACAGAGATCTGCCTGCCTCTGCCTCCCGAGTGCTGGGATTCCAGCTAATATGAGTTGTTTTTATTTTGAAGGGCAAAAGGAGGCTTGGTGTGATGGTACGCACCTGTTGTCTTAGCGCTTGGAAGGAGGTGGTGGATTCATGTCCAGAGTCCCTCTGACAGTCTGGCTACCATCACCCCAGGCCTCAGGGAAGCTTGCAGCAACCCAGAGCTGCCTTGTGTCCCCACACTGCTCTCTGGTTAAACCTGCTCCAAAATGGAGTCCATGTCAGTGCCATCCTCTGCTTCCTCAGGCCAAGGGTGAGCTTCCGTTGTCTACCACGTCCCACCCCTCACCTAAAGACAGACAGCTCATAGGGCACAGGGTCACACGGATCCCCACCTCAGACCGCAGCGTCTCAGCTGCTCTCACGCCTTACTGTTGGGAGGTGTCTCAGGGTCATTTGTCCGTGGGACCACCTCTCACTCTGTCACAAAGTGAGGCTTCAGGTTCTGGTGCACAGCTGGACTAGCAGCCACTGTCACTTCAGAGCATGTGGGCAGGGTCCTGGGATGCACAGTCATTGAGCTGCTTTTCTTATTTTGACTTTTTTTTTTTTGGTTTTTTGAGACAGGGTTTCTCTGTGTAGCCCTGGCTGACCTGGAACTCTCTCTGTGGACCAGGCTGACCTCAAACTCACAGAGATCCGCCTGCCTCTGCCTCCCGAGTGCTGGGATTACAGGTGTGCGCCACCATGCCCGGCTTTGTATTGTTTTTTGAGACATGGTTTCTCTGCGTAGCCCAGGCTGGCCTTGAACTCAGAGATCCGCCTTCCTTTCCCTCCTGAGTGGTGGGATTAAAGGCATGTGCCACCATGCTGTGAGAGGTTGGGGTATACAGCCTCCACCTTGGCTTTCTGGGGGTGTGGCTTACACCAGTTGGGGCCATCGTGGCTGGAGGTGGTTACATACTCCCTCTGTTGTACCATGGGTCATGCTATTCCACTCACTGTGCCCAAGCTAACAGCCACTTGGTCTTTACAGTAAAGTACCTGGGGCTGCTGGCCATGTCTAAAATCCTGAAGACGCACCCCAAATCTGTGCAGTCCCACAAGGACCTGATCCTGCAGTGCCTAGATGACAAGGACGAGTCCATCCGCCTGCGTGCCCTCGACCTGCTCTATGGAATGGTGTGTGGCCTGCAGCCTTCGAAGCTTCAGCACCCGGGCCACTGCTGCCCAGGCTGCTGGGGTTAGCCTTGGCCCCTGTCCAGGCTCTAATGGGGCTGGGTACCCAATGTGAGGGCCTCAGTCACTCTCCCTTGGTCAGACACAACTCTGCTATCTCAGGAGGAAACTGCCCTCTTGGGTTCCTAAGTCCTGGCTCGGCTGTCAGCAATCATGACTGTCTGGGCCTGCCTGTGCTCACCATCTGGCTCTTTTGCCGCAGGTATCCAAGAAAAACCTGATGGAGATTGTAAAGAAGCTGATGACTCACGTGGACAAGGCCGAGGGCACCACCTATCGCGATGAGCTGCTCACCAAGATCATTGACATCTGCAGCCAGTCCAACTACCAACACATCACCAACTTCGAGTGGTACATCAGCATCCTCGTGGAGCTGACGCGGTTGGAGGGCACCCGCCATGGCCACCTCATTGCTGCACAGATGCTGGATGTGGCCATCCGGGTCAAGGCCATTCGCAAATTTGCTGTGTCCCAGATGTCTGCGCTGCTTGACAGTGCCCACCTGGTGGCCAGCAGCACTCAGCGCAATGGCATCTGTGAGGTGCTCTATGCTGCTGCCTGGATCTGCGGGGAGTTCTCAGAGTGAGTTGGTGCAGCCCTTGGAGGTGGCCTGGTGGGGGTATGTGGGCAGCCTATGTCCCTCCACGGATGGCCTGTCCATTTGGGTCACACTGGCTATGCAGAGGATCCTGTAGATCATAGACCATGAGCAGATGTGCTCTGCGTCCCAGCTGGGCAGGCTGCCACCATCAGGGCCCGGCCTCACCTTCCTCAGTGCCGATGGTGAAGCCCATCCCACCAGCCCTGAGGCCGCCTCACTGAGCGCCACATGCAGCTGCTTTGCCTTCATTCCAGGCTCCAGGAGTACATGGGTGGGTAGGCTGGGGTGGCTGCAGCACTGCGTTCCACCTCACACACCTGGGTCAGAGGACACATGACAGCTATGACGCAGAGCAGGTGTGCGTGTGTTGTTAAATATTAAACTCAGGAGTCAGAGATCTCATCTCTCTGGAAATCATGGGATTTGCCCAGTGCCTCCCATTGCCCCCAGGGCTCAGCCCATGGCAGCAGCATATCAGTTCCTCTTTGAGGACTCAGTGGGAGCCATCTCCTTGAACCCCACGGGGCAGCCACAGCACACGGATGCCAGGAACTCATTGGCAACTTTTGTGGTGCTGGGAATTGAACCCAGGACCACATACAAATCAGGCAAACAGGTCCTCTGTCCTCTGTCTGCTGGTGACAGTCACATCTTCGCCCTGGTTTCTTAAACTGTGCCCTTTTGTATGTGTTCATGGTTCTCGGTTTCCCACTTCTGCACAGTGGGAGCACACGCCCCAAGGCTGTGCTTTAGCTGAGAAGCACGGGCCCTGCTTCCCTGGGTCTGTGGGTGTGCTCAGTAGTCTCATGCAGCTCCTGTCCCCCAGGCACCTACAGGAGCCCCAGCAAACCCTGGAGGCCATGCTGCGGCCCAAGGTCACCACACTGCCTGGCCACATCCAGGCTGTGTATGTGCAGAACGTGGTGAAGCTGTACGCGTCCATCCTGCAGCAGAAGGAGCAGGCTGACGATGCTGCTGCTGCGCAGGACGTCACCCAGCTACTGGTGGAGCGGCTGCCGCAGTTTGTGCAGAGTGCTGACCTAGAGGTGCAGGAGCGGGTAAGACCTGCACACTGGGGATTCTGCTCATGGCTGAGACTGAACATGGCAAGGGTGTGGCTCGTGCAGTGTGGGCACATGCGGGGCTGGCATGGTGTCAGGCAGGAGGGTGGGGATGCCTGCTCACACCCCACACCTCAGAGGCAGCAGGGCTTTAGGTCCACAGCTGCCATGCATGGCACCTCCAGCTGGGGCCGTGCTTGAACACGTGTACCCACACAGCTGTAGTTACACTCAAGGCAGTGGTGTTACCAGGGCCCCCATGTCTGGGAACATCTTGGCCCCTTCCAGGTCCTTATCCCCAGCAGAACCAGTAGATGGAAAGGATTTTCTCCCTTCTCTGCTGCGTTGTTGAAGTCTCCAGCCCAGCTGAGGCTTGGGGCCCGTGGGCAGGGGTTGGGTGTTGGATGGGCCTGAGAGCCAGGGCAGCAGGTAATAGGGCTGGTCAGGGCCCTGCTTTGTTTGTTTATTGTGGGTCAGGCCTTGAACCTATCTGTGTCAGGCATGTGCTCTGTCACTGAGTCACACTCCAGCCCGGGACAGTAGGTGGCCAAGGTCCTGGGCTGACACCTGAGCATTTGGGCCCAGTGGCCAAGGCTGCTCTTGACACCCCATGGTAATGTCAGCTGTCACTGAACCAGGTGGCATGTGGGTTTTTTTGTTTGTTTGTTTGTTTTGTTTTTTGAAACAGGGGTCCTCTGTGTAGTCTTGGCTGTTCTGGACTCACTTTGCAGACCAGGCTGGCCTCGAACTCACAGCGATCCACCTGCCTGTGCTTCCAGAGTGCTGGGATTAAAGGCGTGCGCCACCACGCCCGGCTCCCCCCCCCCCCCCCCCCAGACAGGGTTTCTCTGTGTAGCCTTGGCTGTCCTGGACCCACTTTGTAGACCAGGCTGGCCTTGAACTCACAGCGATCCACCTGCCTCTGCCTCCCGAGTGCTGGGATTATAGGGATGCACCACCACGCCCGGCTCGCCATGTGGCTTTTACTAGGTCTCTGGAGACCCTCCTTTGACAAGCTCAGGTCTGGGCGCTAACCCATCCATGGTTGAGGAGCTGGCCCAGGCTGGGCCCTATAGAAAGTGTAGCTGCACACTGAGCCACACCTGTTGTTGGGATGCTCATGTGGCACAGTGGCCAGAGCTGCCTCGTATAGCTCTGCGTGCACAGTACTGAGTGGCCTTTGGTAGCCCCACAGGAGGTGACATTACCTGGAATCTTCTCCACTTGGGCTGACTCCCTCCCTGTCTGAGATGGCCACCAACATTGGCTGGGTGTGTAGCTGAACCACAAGGGAGGGGTCAGGCGCCCCACTCGTGGTTGCTCTCCCCTAGGCATCGTGCATCCTGCAGCTGGTCAAGCACGTGCAAAAGCTGCAGGCGAAGGGCGTGCCGGTGGCTGAGGAAGTGAGCGCCTTGTTCGCAGGAGAGCTGAACCCTGTGGCCCCCAAGGCCCAGAAGAAAGTCCCAGTTCCTGAAGGGTGAGGATTGGGGGCTGCAGCCACTGCAATGACCCTGATCAGGGAAATAGTTAGGGGCTTTCACACCTGCCACCAGCCAGAGTGACAAGAAATGGCCCTGGGGCTAGGGGGCCTGAGCCCGCCCTTGCTCACTCAGACAGAACCACCCTTCCTGGGACTGCTGCTGGTCCCTGGTCCTCCGGAGCATCCTTGCCTGCCATTATCTACCACATCACATGGCCTCTGGGTGCCTCCCAGGCTCCCTGAGGTGCTGCTGTTAAAAGATGTCACAGGCACCTGGTGGCCTCCACTTGGGCTAAGTGTTGTGGTGGTAATGGTAGAACAGCACAGAGGAGACCAGGCCACCATGTGACCCTTCTGTACTACCTAGCCTAGACCTGGATGCCTGGATCAACGAGCCGCCGTCTGACAGTGAATCTGAGGAGGAGAAACCCAAGGCCATCTTCCACGAAGAGGAGCAGAGGCACTCTCGACGCAGGCAGCCTGAGGAGGATGAGGAGGAGCTGGCCCGGGTGAGCATGGCATTTCAGGAGCAGCCAGCACAGGGCAGAAGCCCAGGCTGGAGTCTGTTCACTAAAAGTAGTTGAGTGTCAGGCCAAGGGCACCTGGGGCTTGGCCATGCTATCAGACACAGCCTGTGACACATGGGCCAGAGGACTCTTGACTTCCACCTTGTCAGCCCCTCCCATGAGTCCCCCTTTCTGGACCCTCAACAAACACTAGAGTAGGAATGGTGGACAGGAGCTGTGGCTCAGGATGGGTAGGCCCAGGCCAGCCCTTTTAGGAGGCAGGAACCTCAGGCATTCTGCCCACCCGGGAGCTCCGCCCACCCGGGAGCCTCACCCATCCGGGAGCTCCGCCCCTTGAAGTGCTTTTCATGCTTTCTGCCCACCTGGGGTCTTGGGAGCTGGGCCGGCAGGTCTTGAGACACATGCTTATGTGGAGTCCTGTTCCCACAGCGGCGAGAGGCCCGGAAGCAGGAACAAGCCAACAATCCCTTCTACATCAAGAGCTCCCCGTCCCCACAGAAGGCAAGTGGCGTCCTTGAGTGTCCCCCACCAGCTGCCATGCTGAAGCCTCAAGAAAGTAATGGACTTACAGCAGCAGTGCCTGGGTAGCCCAGCTGCGCAGAGCTGTGCTGTGTCTAGGTCTTGGAGAGCCCTGTGTGGTCTGGATGGGCCCAGAGGCCCTGACTGCTACCACAAGGTGGACGCTCTGCCCACCTGGCCCACTGTACCCACGGGCACAGGTCGTGATGGTCCCACACGGGCGGGTGCCTGGCTCCTAGCCCTCTGCAGATCCTCATGCCCCTGGGGGATTCCAGCTTTTGTGGTATGAGGGTCACCACTGACCATGATGGCCTAGAAAGAGAGTTGATAGCACCCCCTGGTGTGGAGGGCACCTGCTCTGGAGTTAACTTTCATTTTGGAAGAAGCCAGGATTAGCACTAGAGCTCTGTGGGGAGGGTAGAGCCCTTGGCCGGCACCACATCACCCAGGCACAGTCACCCAGCATTCAGGAGGTAGACAGGACAATCAGGAATTTAAGGTCATCCTTGGCTACAGAGTGAGTGTGAGGCAAGCCTACTAAAGTCCCTGTGTCCAAAATAAATAAATAAAAAGTGATAGTCATGGTTAGATTTTTATCTCGGTGTAAAAGGAAGGCTGCAGTTAGTCCTTCCTCACAGCCCTGTGATGTCACCTGGGCTGTGGCCCCATCTTATCTCTATGGAACCTGGAGTGGATGAGGAATGCCCAGGCTCCATGTGAGCCTTGCTCTGCCACATAGGGCCCCTTCTTCCTGCCTCCTGAGCCGCTGAGGCTCACTGACACCCTGTGTCCCTCCTTCAGCGATACCAGGATGCACCAGGCGTGGAGCACATTCCTGTGGTGCAGATCGATCTCTCGGTGCCTCTGAAGGTTCCAGGCAAGTGTCTCTTGGCCCTGCTCTTTGTGCAGGACATGACATGACGGGTTCTGGGTGTCGCTAAGCTGTGGCCACCCACGCTCCCACAGGCATGCCCGCGTCCGACCAGTACGTGAAGCTGGAGGAACAGCGGCGGCACCGGCAGCGCCTGGAGAAGGACAAGAAGAGGAAGAAAAAGGAGAAGGGCAAGCGCCGTCACAGCTCGCTGCCCACAGAGAGCGATGAGGACATTGCCCCTGCCCAGCGTGTGGACATTGTCACTGAGGAGATGCCCGAGGTTAGCCCCTGCCCAGCCCTTTCAGCCTTGGTGGCAACAGGCTTTGTGTCCCTAAATGTACAGGGGGCACGAGGCTGGCTCACTGTGAGCAGACAGCTGTGTGCTGATGCGAAGCAGAAGCCCCTGTGGCCGCAGCTTCACTGCGCTCTGCACTGCCAGCCCAGCTGTGGGTGGCACTGAGGGACGTCCTCCCAGCCCAGCTGTGGGTGGCACTGAGGGACGTCCTCCCGGGCTGAGCTATGCGGGTGTGGGCACGACAGCAGAGTGCCCTGCTGTTTGGGGCAGAAGGGACTGGAGCCTCCACCAACACCTGCGGTTGTTAGTTGACTGAGCACTGACCTCTCCATTCCTTCAGAATGCTCTGCCTAGTGACGAGGATGACAAAGACCCCAATGACCCCTACAGGGCACTGGACATTGACCTGGATAAGTAAGTGAGGGGTGTAGGGGTACACCTGGGGTACACCTGGGCCAGTGAGGTCCCCATTACCAGGGTTCTGAGAAAGCTTTTAGCCTACAGGGGGAAGTACATGGCCATGGCAGAGGGGTGTGTGTTTGTGCATGCACACCGTGCGCACACACTGTGGTGAGGGGCTCAGTGTAGTGCCTACTGTGTGAGGATGAGAACCTGAGGTTACCCTCCAGCACCCACTAAAAGCCAGCCCTAGCAGCCAGAGCACAGTGGTCTCTGGAGCTCATTGGCTGGCCATCCTGTCCTTCACATGAGCCGTCACATCCAGAAGTGGGAGGGAAGCCCAGGCGTTTGCTGTGCCGGCAGAGGGTCCACTCCTGGCACCACAGTTGTCATGGGCACTTGCTGGCGCCTCAGCCTGATGACCTCACGTCCCCACCTCTCCCAAGGCCCTTGGCTGACAGTGAGAAGCTGCCTGTCCAGAAACATAGAAACGCGGAGGCAGTGAAGTCCCCAGAGAAAGAGTGCGTCCCTGGGGTAGAGAAGAAGAGCAAGAAGCCCAAGAAGAAGGAGAAGAAGCCCAAAGAGCGGGAGAGAGAAAAGAAGCTGGACAAGAAGGTGCGCACCTGGGGCTCCAGCCTGAGCGCTGAGGGCGAAGCCGGCCAACCCCACCCGAGGGCAGAGCTGGGCACAGTGAGGAAAGGAGCCAGGGAGGCCACGCACAGTGAGCCGCTGTCCGGGCTAGGCCTCTACAAACTGTCCTGGGGAGCATGCAATAGCCCTGTCACAGCCTCCGGCTCCTTGTTTTGTTTTGTTGCTTGGTTTGTTTTGAGACAGGGTCTCACTGTAGCTCCTGCCAACCTGGAACTCACTATGTAGACCAGGCTAGGCCCAAACCCACAGAGATCCTCCTGCCTCTACCTCCTAAGTGCTGAAATTAAAGGCATGTGTCACCATGCCCAGCACTCAGGCTACTTTTACCTTGCATTTTGAGACTAGATCTCACTGAGTTCTCTAAGCTAGTCTTAAATAGTCAATCCTCCTGCCTCGGCCTCCTGAGAAGCTGAGGTAACAGGCCTGGCTAAAACTGTATTCTATTTGTTGAGTGCCCTCCTCAAGTCCAGGATCCCAGTGATGCTGCTGAGGTGTAGCTCAGTGTGGTGAGGTTTAGAGACAGCCCATCTGCTGCTGGGGCTGCAGCATCATGCCCAGCCACAGACAGGCCAGATCCCAGGATTGCCCTGACTTCTAGGCCAACCTGGGCTACAGAGGGATAACTTGGCTCAGAATGTGCACACTCCACGTACTCCAGAAAGCTCTACTGCTTTCTGTGATGTCACTACCCTCTGCATGGCTGGTGGGTGCAGCGGACACCTGTGTGAGCACAGCCAGGACTCAGCATGGCTGCTGCACAGCAGGCAGGCCTTTCCTGTGGTGGGGAGGGGAGGATGGCAACTGGCTGGAGACCAGCTCTCGTCCTAGCCACTCCCTGCCTTTGCCAAAAACATTCTTCTTGCTGCTTCAGGGTGAGGACTTAGACTTCTGGCTCTCTACCACCCCACCACCTGCTGCTGTCCCCGCTCCTGTCCCATCCACGGTAAGTGCTGGCCCCACTTTGAGTGTCCTCACCCAGGAGCTGGAGAGTGGCAGGCATTGCCCCTACAGGCCTGCAATAGTAAGTGGAGTCCAGCCTGTGGGATGCCCTGGGTCAGGCCCTGTGCCCACGCTCCCCTCCTGGCCTGTGTCTGCTGTCCTGCGGTCCACAGAGATCTTTTGGAGGGTGTCCCCGACCCTCACCTGGGGACAGCTCTGGTTAAGTAGGTTCAAAGTTCCCTTACTGCTTCTCCTGCTGCAGCCCTGAGCAGTCAGGGGGTGTCACTCTACCGGAAGTACCCCTGCCCTTTCTGTCTCTGCAGGAAGAGCTTGCTGTGAGCACTGTCGCCCCTACTAAGGATGAGTGTGAAGTCCTCAGAAGGGAAGAGGCAGAGGACGAGGAGGACCACATGGATCATGACCAGGAAAGGGTGAGGCATGCAGGACAAGCCACCCAAGGCTGTGCCTGAACCCCAGGCTATAGGCACGCTCACAGGGGTCTCAGTAGTGGCTTCCTCCAGAAGTGGCTGCTCTTGATGCTTCAGCCTCTGGAAAGGATCTGGTGGTTCCAGTGCAGTTCCCAAGCTGTGCGCCACAGCGCTATCTCATGGCACAGCCTTCCATCGCCCCTGAGCAGTTAGTTGGCCACATTTCCTCCTGCACTCCCATCACCCTTGCATCCACTTGCGGTCTCTAGATGCACCAGTCTTGGAGTCCCACACTTCAGTGGCCTCCAGTGTCTGACTCATTGAGAGCATCTCTGATGTTCTCTTCTTTTTAGAGAGATGAGTGGTGTGTGTGGAGGATGCTCTGTGGTCCTGGGATCTGAGGTGATGGAGCAGCAAGCTCTCTTCACCACTAAGCCATTAACCCAGACCGAGCCCCTCCGGAAGCCCCTCATGTGTGCTGCCTTGGAGCCTTGCTCCTGCTCATGGCTGTGATGTGTGTGAGGTCATTCATCCGTACATGCTGGTGTGAATGTAGGCACAGCTCTCTGTGAGCACTCCTTCTTCTGCTGTGGCCAGTGAGGTTGTCCCTGCATGACAGTCTAAAGTCTTGCTGCTCTGTGCTATAGATTTGCCTTCCCTCTGAGCAGCTCTTGCCACTGACCTGTTGGCCCCAAGGTTCTAGTGTCTGCCGGGCCTGACCTCCACCAGCCATGGGGACCTGTGGGATCCCTGGCTTTGCCGTCCCACCTGCTCCCCCCTCCCTGTGTGACGTGAGGGGAGAGAATGATGGCAGGTGCCTTTGGCGGGTGGGACACATGGGCCTGAGCACAGACTCTGCTTCAGAAGTCATCCCGGCACAAGAAGAAAAAACACAGGAAGGAGAAGGAGGAGAAGCCACGAGACAAGAAGAAAGCTAAGAGGAAGCAGGAGCAGGCAGAGCTGCTGGAGAACGGCGCGGCAGAGGAGGAGGAGCTCATCCCGGTGAGCACGATGCCGCCCTGTCAACCCAAAGCTGCCACCCAGGTTCTGTTGGGAGAGGACCCAGGGCCTCTGCAAGCTGTGCTGTGTGGTGGCTCTTGCTCCTCAGGAGCATGTCATTCCCAAGCATGGGCTCTGTAGCCTAGTCCCTGTCACCCAGAGCTGACGATAATGTCTCTCCTCCTCAGCCCATGTCCAGCTACTGCCTTCTGGCTGAGAATTCCTACATTAAAGTGGTAAGTGGCGCTGGGTTGCTGAGGGGTGGGGCACCTGCTGCTGGAGCACACAGTCTCGAGAAGCCTTGCAGAGCTCCCAGCAGCATCAGTCAGTGTAGGCCCACTCACAGTAGCCCGCCACAGCTGCAGCGCCCAGGGTGGCCAGGCCACCTGCGGACAGCCTTGCCGGCAGGACAAGAATTACAGCTGTGCACCATAGTCTTGGGGCAGAGGCAGCCGTGAGCACAGTGTGAGACTTTGTCTCCAGGAGCAACAAGGCAGGGCTGGGTGTAGCTTCATGAAGGGTGTATGCTGAGGGTGACATCCTGGGCCACAGGCAGCTTTCATAGGAGTCACTGTCCTTGAGCTTGGCTGTGAGCTTACTCCCCTCAACTGGTCCCTGGTGCTTGACCCTACCCTCGGTCGCTCATGCAGACATACGACATCCAAGCCAGCCTGCAGAAGGACAGCCAAGTGACTGTGTCTGTCATCCTGGAGAACCAGAGCAACAGCTTCCTGAAGAACATGGAGCTCAGCGTGCTGGACTCGCTCAACACCAAGATGGCCCGGCCAGAGGGCTTGTCAGTGCACGACGGTGTGCCCGTTCCTTTCCAGCTCCCCCCTGGTGAGCCTATACCCATCGGCCCTGGCTTTCACTGTGCCAGCCAGCTCTGCTCCCCATCCCCACCTGTGTCACTTTGGCTCCTACACAGTGGACTTAACTAGAGCTCATACACTGGGGGTGGTGGCGCACGCCTGTAATCCCAGCACTCAGGAGGCAGAGGCAGAGGGATCGCTGTGAGTGCATCCAGGACAGCCAGGGCTACACAGAGAAACCCTGTCTTGAAAAAAACAAAACAAAACTAGAACTCCTAGGGACAGCTGAAGCCATAGGCCCCAAGCTTCTGGTGTCCCATGTCCTGGGACTATTCTTGGGGCATGGTGAAGCCACACGTGCTGGCTTTCACCTGGGACACTGGGGCTGGGGTCAGGGCCTGCAGCAAGGCTCATTATTTTTGTCACTCTAGCATCCCAGCCAGCTGTGACACCCCAGAGTCAGTGCTGGCCCACTGGGTGAGCTCTGACACTCCAGAGTTGGTGCTGACCCACTGAGTGCTGTGTCTCCCATCAGGCGTCTCCAATGAGGCCCAGTTTGTGTTCACCATTCAGAGCATTGTCATGGCGCAGAAGCTCAAAGGCACGCTGTCCTTCATTGCTAAGGTATGCACTCTCCACTGGGCTCCAGCACCCCAGGCATTGACCACAGTGTCTGCCTGGGAAGCTCACCCCACAGCCTTGCTCCTCACAGGACGATGAAGGAGCCACCCATGAGAAGTTGGACTTCCGGCTGCACTTCAGCTGTAGCTCCTACCTGATCACCACTCCCTGCTACAGGTGTGCACCTCCGCCCCACCACACACCTTCCCAGCTGGTGGGGGGCAGGCCGGAACTTGTAGGTAGGCTGTGAGGTAACATGAGGCTGCTCAGGCCCTCAGCACAGGCACCGCACACCCCCCTCTCCAGCTCCAGACATTTCTTCGCTGTCGGGGTGCTGCTTCTGTCTGAGGCTGCCTCTGCCAGGTGGCATTGCAGACTGCTGCTGCTCTGTCCCCAGCCCTGCCCCGTGTGCCTGTCTACCTCTGATGGTCCCGTGCACCTGAAGTACTCCTGTTGGGGTGGCAGGCCTGACCCCACCCTTGCTTCTGCCCTCCCACAGTGACGCCTTTGCCAAGTTGCTGGAGTCGGGAGACCTGAGCATGAACTCTATCAAAGTCGATGGCATTAGTATGTCTTTCCAGAACCTTCTGGCAAAGATCTGCTTCCACCACCATTTTTCCGGTAAGCAACATCACTCTTGATGGATCTATCCCACAAATCACAGGAGCCACCCTCCCACCCCAGCCAGGCCCTTCCTGCACAGGGCCTGAGCCCCAGCTCCTGTGTCCTGGCGGCCCTGGCTGGAGAGGGCCCTGCCAGAGAGCATGGGCCTGACTCCCCCACCTGTTGCAGTTGTGGAGCGAGTAGACTCCTGCGCCTCCATGTACAGCCGCTCCATCCAGGGCCACCATGTCTGTCTACTGGTAAAGAAGGTGAGTCCCCAGCAACGGCAGGGCACTCTCAGCTAGAGGCTGAGTTTCCCACACACCTGCCATGTCCAGGGTTCTTCCTCAAGGTCCCCATCCCAAGAGGTCAGCCAGTCTCCCACAGTTAGAGCATGCCCCCCAGCTGTACCACCCCACAGTTGCGCCAGGCCCTCCACATGCTGCTATAATGGGACACGAGACAAGGGAAGAACAGGGCGGGCACAGCACTGCCAGGCCTGGTGGGCGGTGTGCACACTGAGCAGGTCACTGCACTCCAGACCAGTCAGGCTGCTGTCCTTCAAAGCTATAAAGTGAGGTCTAGTCCAGCTGCATAGGAGGGGTGGCTTTTGCAGCCCTGGGCCCACCCCTACCCCATGTATATGTGGCTGTCCCCTAGGGGGAGAGCTCCGTGTCGGTAGACGGGAAGTGCAATGACGCCACGCTGCTCAGCAGCCTGTTGGAGGAAATGAAGACCACGCTGGCCCAGTGCTGAGTGGCAGCGCCCAGAATGCCCAGCAGATCACAGGCAGACGTGATAGGTGTTGCCTCTTTGTGTACTGTCCCCACACCCAGCATTAATGTAACGCCACCGGCCTCCACTGTGTGACCCTGAGGTCCTGTGTTGCATCAACTTATTTTATTGTCCTTTTCATTCCAATCCACACTCCTGTGGCCCAGAGGGCCATCCCAGCCCCGGCCAGCAGGGGGCTCCCAGCTCCACCCGCTTCTTGAAGGTGGCTATGGGGACTCCAGGGTTACAGCAGTGGGGCTGATGTGGCCCCACTCTTGTGCCCCCATGCTGTGTCAGGAGGAACCCTTCCAGCTGCTGCTGTCACCAAATACGCAACTGGTAGCACCTGTGGAGAGCTGACCAGGCCAGCTGTTAGGCCTCCCCCAGAGCCCGCGTGGCCAGGTGGACAAAGTGTCCTTGTGGGGTGGTCTGCAGCTCAGCTGCGACAGCAGGGATGGATGGCCCTTTGATTTACTTCTGTTCAACAGAATTCTGGTCTGTCTTGGGGTTCCATTGTGGGGGGTCAGTGAAGGAGCGCAATCTATGCCCCTCAGTTTGTCACTACACATCATGGGCTTGCCCCTGCGCTGGGCCACAGCTATGGAGGGCCAAGCGCCTTGCAGTGGAGGGTGTGCATCCCAGGAGGATTCGATGCTCACCCCGCCAATCCTGGGCAAGGTAAAGGGACCCCAACCTGGATACTGGGTAGCTGGGCACAAGCTGAGCCTTCCTCAGAGGTGACACTGGTCTACAGACATTCTGGCTGTTCTTTGAGGACAACTGTCACTCTAGCATGTAGAGGACTCTGTTACCGACCCCATGTGACCCTCCAGCTCTATGATGTTCCATGATTGACGTGCTGTCGACATTCCCATGTGAAGGGAGATATATCACGCTGCTGACGATCGGTGTCACAATGACCCAATAAAGAGTCGAAAAACATTTGTGTGTTGTATTCCCACTGTACCCTAGAGCACTTCCCCAAAATGCCATTTAGGCTCCTGGGGCCCAGTGAGTTTCCCCAACCTTTACGCGTGGGTGCAGGCAGAGCCAGAGGGCAGTGTTGTCCTGAACCACCACTTCCCCTCACGGAGCCTGCAGGTGGGTGGCTAGCCAGCTTCCTGTCTACTCACTGCTAGAATTCAAAGTCAGGCTCTGAGGTATGTACAGCGAACACTTTGCCCACTGAACCATCTCACCACTCTCCCCAGCCTGGGCTATGCAGAAACCATGTCTTAAAAAACAGCAATGGACCATAAGGTACACTAATCCCCCGCACACTTTTTTTGGTGGGGGGTGTCTTACAGTCCAAAAAATACAGTAGCTGTGCACACTGACCGTTGCTTGTGGTTGATGAGTGACCACAGTGCAGCTTGAGCTCCCTACATAAACCCAGTGTGGTTCGTCTAGTTCACACTGCCCTACCGCCCAGTCCCTTTGAGGGAAGGAAGGGCTTGTCATGCTGCTGTGTGATGTAGTCCTTGTAAAACCCCTGCTACCCTGCAGCTTCCAGTGTGAGCCACAGCTATAGGTATGCACACCAACAATGGCACCCCTGTCAGTGTGGGGCCAAGGAACACTACAAGCGGCAAGGAAACCAGGTGGAGGACACCACAACTGAAGAGTCCATGCACGAGCCCTGGATCTCCCGGATCCAGTCAGCCACCCCCACCCAGCTTGGTCACCTGTTCTTAGGTACTCAGACAGGCCTGGCCCAGCTTTTATCCGCTCTGCATCACCATCCTGAGGCTGAGAGAACTATTCAAGGTCAACCTGGCCCTAGGGGCTGAGGCTTTATCTCACAGGAGGGCAGAACCTGGGTTCAGTGCAGGAAGGCCTGATGGCACACCTGCCATCCAGCACTGAGGAACATCAGGAGTTCAAGGTCATCTGCTGCGTGGCATGCTCTGGGCTGACCCCACCCTTCTGCAGCCCTAGCCACAGTCACTCAGGAGGACTGGGATGCTGCAGGTACCAGCCAGGCTGTTTGGTCCCTCCCTCTCTGAGTAGGACACTGGGATTCCCCTACGCCCACACACCAGGTTCAGGCAAAGCTCATGCCACCACCATGGGAACCCATGCCAGCTAAATCTGGCAGAAAATGATTGTTGATCATGAGAAATGTCAGGGCACTTTAATCAAAATATCTCTGGGGGCCCTGCCCAGGGGGGGCCTCCATACTATCTACACAAGCCCATCTCCCTGCCCTGTCCCAGCTTGGGCTCCATAGAGTGGGAGGGGGTGACCCACCCAAGGCAGGCCACTGCAAGCCTCTCCCAAAGGAGCAGGCTACAACGGCACAGTTGAGTTCTGGTCCCAATGGGGTTTGGGCAGGCAGCCTCTGTCAGTGCTGGGTCAGACACTCAGAGGCATTTTCCAAGGTCAGGTTGACCAGATGCTGCTGTTCCAGACACCTTAAGCTCGGTGAAAGGCTTTGGGGGAGGAGGAGGTACCCTAAGCCCCATTGGTCACACATGTCCTCCCGCCTCCCTTCCTTGGCTGCCCAGCTAGCCTGTTTGAGAGCCTCCTGCCTCAGCTTCCTGGAAGGCTGGGGCTATAGGTATGCACAGCTACACCCACTCCCTGCCTGTTCTTAAGCCCTGAAAAGTGCCAGGTGGGGCCATCACCACCACCACCCCAACGCCGACCATTTCAGGCCCTATCACTTGACTTTGGAGCTCTGTGCTTCCCCCAGGCCACCTGCTTCTCTGTAGCCTTATTTCCTAGCTCACTCACAAGGTTGGCGCGGTTCTGCTCATGCAAGGTGAGGCCGCCGGAGGAAAGGAAGACAGCGTGGTTCACGCAGTGGCCACACAGGTGGGTGTGATTACAGATGTCCAGTGTGCCCCCAGGCTCACAGGCCCGCCCAGCATCCCTCCCCACAGACCTCCTCCCATCCCTCTGCCCCTCCTCCCCTCACTCCCATCCCTCCCTTCCTCCTCTCTCCCCACCCTTCTCACCTCACCCCATCACTCCCTGCTCCCCCCTCTTGAGTGGAAAGCCCGATCTTACCCATTGCTTACAGCATGTCTGAAATAGAATGGGGCTCCAATTACACCCTTCAAGTCTGCTACCAACTCAGGGTAGCTCATGAAGACCCTTCAGCCAGGATGGGCTGCCCCCTTCCTCAAGCTGAGCTTGGAGACCCTTGAGGGGTGAGGGTGAGGTCCTCCTGGGCCTCTGCAAGCTTCCAACCCTCAGAGTGGAGATGGAACTTACTTGGTCCAGGCTTGTCTACAACGACAGTAGGTTTGGAGTCAGGAGACCAGGCAGCCTCTCTCAGTGTTCCCCTGTCTGAGTCCTGGTACCCAATAAACCCCAGCTCACATGTAATTCAGAAGGTCATGTACAGCTGAATGCCACTGCGATGATGTCCTGAAGGGGACAAAGGTGCTGGGGTATCCCCATGGCCCAAGCTCCCTCCCCTGCCCAAGTGATGATCCTGGCACCCCAGGGGCAGCAGGATTGGCAGCTGAGCCATACTTGCAGTCATAGCCAAAGCAGACAACATTCGTGTCTGTGCAGTTGATGCAGGAGATGGCCTCAAACTGGGTGATGCCTGCAATATATGAGAGGCGGCCGCAGGCTCCCCTGGTCCGTCGCTGTCCCCACCCCACCAGCCTGGGCCCCTGCTGCTGTGGCCCTCAGCCTGATCCATGGTTCACTTACCACAGTTACGCTGACAGTTGACTCGGCCTAGGGAGGGGGAAGACAGGACAGGACAGGGCCTTCTGATAAGGCCCTAGAGCTTAAGAACCCAGCCCCACTTCTGTTTCTGTAGCCCAGGCTAGCCTGGCACACAGAAGGTATCCTAGGCTGATGTGTGACAATCCTCTTGCCTCGTTCTCTCATTGCAGAGCGCTGGGATAACAGGCATGTGCCACGTGTGTTTTATAGAAGTGGGAAGGGGTCCTTCAAGGAGGGCCCCAGTGCCAGGTGGGGCTAACCTAGGAGAAGGGTGGCTACAATGCCCCCAGGGCCACGAGGACACTAGTTTGACATGTGAGGGGGTAATGGGTGTGCTGGTGACCATTCATGCAAAAAGGGCCTCCTGCAGACCCACTCCCTCCTGAACCCTGTTTCCAGTGCCCCCAGCCCGGAAGCACCGGGCTGCCACAGGCATTGTCCCCTCTGTGGAGCCCACTGCTCACTCTCTATGATGGAGTTCTTGATGAGGCGCACTTGCTCCCAGAAGATGTCCCGCAGCTCATTGGGTAAATACCCTGATGTGAAAGTCACAACAGGTCGGTCAGGCTCAGGTGCCCGGCGGCACGCATTGGCCCTGCCTCAGTTTCCCTCTTTACCTGGGTAGTACATTTTCCCCTGGTACAGCTGGTCCATCTTCCGGTACACGACTGTTGCCACTTGATCCAGCTTCTCCCGGGCTGAGGGCGGGAGGAAGAGGAAGCAGATGAGCGGCCCTGCCCTGGTCCCGGCTGCTCTTCTGACCCTAGGATGGGCTCCGCCGCTCACTGATCTCGGGGGGGATGGACAGACGTAGCTCCTTCATCGTGTTCTCGCTCCAGTCGCTGAGCAGCACCCGGGACACGGGGATGTCACCTACCCACCAGGACTTGAGGTTCAAGTGGTTGCTGTAGAAAGAGAACTTCTCCGAGAAATTGGGGTCGCACTGTAGGCAGCCCCGAACCAGCGCTGCTGTCATGCCCAGGCACAGCAGCACGGCCACGGCCTGGCCCGGCAGGCAGTGCCCAGCCATCAGCGCCGCCAGCGCCGTGCCCTCCAGCGGCACACCAGCCAACGGCATCGCTCGCGCCACGCCCCGTCACTCTGCACCAACGAAAGGCGCGCGCTCTGCACCCGGATGCGCCATCCCCCGCCCCTGGCCCGCCTGGCCTCCAGCTCTGGCCCCGCCCCTTTCCGCCCCGGGCACGGCCCCGCCCACAAATCTGGTCCCGCCCCCCGCCTGGCCCTACCTCAGGCCTGACTCCGCCCCCTACCGGGGATGGCTCCGCCTGTCACCGGTCCCCGATCTCTTACTCTAACTTCCGTCCCACGCCTGGCTCCGCCCCTGGATCTGGCTCCTCCCCAGAGCTGGACACAATCCTGTTACAATTGGCTCTTGGTAATGCCAGTCTGCCTCGCCCGTATTGGCTCCGCCCCATCCACAGCGCCTCACGCATGCGCTAAGGCTTGGCACCGCCCTCCAACCGTAGGACTCCGGCCAATGAGCCTCGCCTGCCCCAGTCTCTGGGGCGCCCGGGTGCGGCCGCGCCTCAGTCAGTGCCCGCCTTTCGTGCTGGGTCCTCGGGAGCTCGGCCGCCACGCCTCCGTCCGCCCCCGGCCCTTTAAGGGAAGTAAATCCGGCGGGCGCGGCTAGGCGGGCGGCGTGTCCCTCTGCGAGCGGGCGGGCGCGGCCCGAGGCTCGGCGAGAAGGGCGTGGGTCGGCTCCGGACGTCCTCAGGCGGCCAGGTGCGTGCTCCGAGGGCGAAGGCGGGCGGCGGGGACCCCGTACCTCGGCATGACAATGCCCAGCGACTCAACAGGGGCCCAGGGTGGGAGGTGGGGACCTGAACCTGTCAAAAGGGGGGGAAGTGAGCGTCAGGGATCGCAACCCCCCCTTTTTTAATATTTGAGGTCTCCGGTAGCACAGGCTGGCCCTTCAAGATGCCAGGTCGGACCCACCGTCCCATCTTCCGCCGCCAGACTAATTTCTTTGAAACGGTCACGTTTCCGATAAAAATTCACTGACGGTCGGGGCTCTTGTTTAGGGGCGAAGCGTTTGCCTTGTGTGTAGAAAGCCCTGGGTTCCATCCCCGCTACTCATCACCGCTCCCCCGGCCAAAAAAAAAAAGGGGGGGGGGAAGCCATTGGAGGGGGGGGGACAGGCCAGGCGTGGTGGTGCACGTCTTTAATCCCAGCACTCGGGAGGCAGAGGCAGGCAAATCACTGAGTTCGAAGCCAGGCTGGTCTACAAAGCGAGTCCAGGACAGTCAAGGCTACACAGAGAACCCGTCTCGAAAAACAAACAAACAAACAAACAAATAAATAAAGCAAGCAAGCCATTGAGAAGGGGGGACAGGGGAAATTCGAAAATAGAACACAGAATGTTAACTTTAATGGCAGTTTCTTTTTTTCTTTTTTCTTTTGGTTTTTCGAGACAGGGTTTCTCTGTGTAGCCTTGACTGCCCTGGACTCACTTTGTAGACCAGGTTGGCCTCGAACTCACAGCGATCCGTCTGCCTCTGTCTCCCGAGTGCTGGGATTAAAGGCATGCGCCACCACGGCCGACGTGTCTGTCGTTTCTCTGCCTTGATCCACTACAGTTCCATTTAAGTTCAAGGGCAGCCTGGGCCACTTCATGAATCCTCATTTCAAAAGGAGCAAGGAGGAGGGGCATGTTCATGCCTGGAGCCCCTGCCTAGACTCCTTCAGTGGGTGCCAGAGGGCATGGCTCAGCGGCAGAACATTAATTTAGGATGTGCCAGGGCTTGGGTTCCTCTCCAGTATTAGAGGGGAATGAGAAATAAGCACAGCCCCAAAGTAGAATTTATTTAGTTTTTTTGTTTGTTTGTTTTGTTTCAAGACAGGGTTTCTCTGTGTAGCCCTGACTGTCCTGAACTTGCTTTGTAGGCCAGGCTGGCCTCAAACTCACAGCGATCCACCTGCCTCTGCCTCCCAAGTGCTGGGATCACAGATGTGCCCCACTGCGCCTGGCTAATTTATTTGTACTGTGTGCTGTTGTTTTGCCTAAGTGTGTGTCCGTGTAAGGATGTCAGGAGCAGGAGTTGCAGACAGCTATGAACTGCCGTGTGGTGCTGGGAATTGAACCCAAGTCCTCTGGAAGAGCAGCTGACACTCTTAACCACGGAGCCATCTCTCCAGCCCTAGAGTCGATTATTCAATGTTAGGATGGACTGAAAGCTGTAGAAACATGGTTTGAATTCTATCTGTCCTGGATGAGTGACACGTGGAGTAGGCAGAGGCCCCAGGATGACAGTGAAGGGTGCTGCGTGGCTGTGGGGTGCTCTTCCAGTTCGGGTCAGCGCCTGGCATGGACGACATGGCTCTGGCTTAGGATGCTTATACTTTTTGTATTTATTTATCATATGGGTGTGAGCCTGAGTGTGTGTCTGCCCCCTGCCTACAGGAGCCCCAGGAAGTCACATGTACTTGTGAGCCACCAGGTGAGTGGGAGGACCCAAACCCCGGTCCTCTGCAAAAGCAGTAAGTGCTCTTAAGCAGAGTCATGCCTCCAGCCCCTTTTGTTTTGTTTTGTTTTGTTTTGTTTTTTGAGACAGGGTTTCTCTGTGTAGCCCTGGCTGTCCTGGACTCTCTCTCTGTAGACCAGGCTGGCCTCGAGCTCACAGCGATCTGCCTGCTTCTGCCTCCTGAGTGCTGGGGTTAAAGGCATGTGCCGCTATGCCTGGCCATAAAATAAAAATTTTTAATTAAAAAATAAGGACAGAGAGCCGGGCGTGGTGGCGCACGCCTTTAATCCCAGCACTCGGGAGGCAGAGGCAGGTGGATCGCTATGAGTTCGAGGCCAGCCTGGTCTACAAAGCGAGTCCAGGACAGCCAAAGCTAACACAGAGAGACCCTGTCTTGAAAAACCAAAAAATAAATAAATAAATAAGGGCAGAGAAAAAGGCAGGCCTGGGGTGCAGCCTGCTTGTGACTGGCTCTGTGGTGGCCTTGGTTCCATCCACAGCACCAGAAAGGACCAACCCCTATAACCAAGATGCTAAATCTCTTTTATCACATTTAAGACATGACCAGTGCTGGGCTGGAGAGACCTGCGGCCGTGAGCACCAGCCGCTCCTGCAAGAACCAAGCTTCAGGTTTCAACCCCCACATGTCGGCTCACAAGCCTTGAAGCAGTCCCAGAGAATCTGAGAGTCTAGTGGCCCCAGTCACACACATACATGCAGGCAAACACATCTCAATATCCACCCCCACAGGCACATAAAAAAGAGACAAAATGCAAGGGTGGGGGATCCCGCGGGACCCACAGATGAACGGCGAGGGCCGACCCCCTCAGGTGGTCCTCCAGCCTCACGAGCTCACCATAGTGCACGTGCACAGTAAATAATGTGCTGATGGTGATGGTAGTGAAAGCAATGACAGCAGGTGAAAAAACAAATGTTAAAATAAAAAGAAGCCAGGCAGTGGCAGCACAGTCCTGTAATCCCAGCACTTGGGAGGCAGAGGCAGGCAGATCTCAGAGTTTGAGGTCAGCCTGGTCTACAGAATGAGTTCCAGGACAGCCAGGGCTACACAGAGAGACCCTGTCTTGGGGGTGAGGGTGGGGGACCAAAACCTAAAACTATTTACTACTGTGCATGTGTTTGTGTGATATTTATGCTCCTCTTGCCTGTGTGTGGATGACAACTTCCTGGAGCTGGCTCTGTCTATCAATTGCATTAGAGTTGCCTCTGTCTATCAGTTGCATTGGAGCTGTCTCTGTCTATCAGTCAATTGCATTGAGATTCCACAGAGCCGAGTCAGGGCTCCAGGCCTCTGCAGCAAGCGCCTGGAGCCATATTTATTAGTTACTTAGCTCCTGAGACATGGTCTCACTGTGTAGCCTTGGTTGTTTTTTGTTTTGTTGTTTTCTCGAGCCAAGGTTTTTCTGTTTTCTTGAGCCAGGGTTTTTCTGTGTAGACCAGGCTGGCCTTGAACTCACAGCGAGCGATCTGCCTGTCTCTGCCTCCCAAGTGTTGGGAATAAAGGTGTGGCCCCCACTGCCGGCTGTATTCATTATTTTGTATTCATTATTTCTTAAAGATACAGCATCGTGCTGTGGGGTCTAACTTGGCCCAGAGCTCTCAGCCCAAAGCCATTCTCCTGCCTCAGCTTCCCAAGTGCAGGAGAGGTCTTGGTTTGCAACACAGCTGAGTGAGGTCGGCTGGGTTTCAGCCACAGAGGTAATGCCTCGGTGACCTCTGTATGACCTGAGTCTGCCACTGTCCTTAGGGGTGTCTCAGACACTGCCTTCCACCTGCGGGAAGGCGGGGGCGGTGGGCGGCAGAATGGGGAGGGGCTGTGCCTCTCTGTCTGCCGCACGGTGCAGGGGTTTTGTTTGCATGTGTTGTTTGACCCTTAAAGGAGTTTGCATCTATCTTATTTTGCGTGCGAGGAGGGTACAGGAGGAAGGGTCTGATCTGCGTGGATTCCCTTGGAACTCAGTCTCCCAGGCTGTGGCAAGTGTGTTAGTATTTTTTCTCCCCAGCTCTATGTTGGAACCCATGAGACCCGGTCATTCATCTCTCAGGAAGCTTGCAAACTGCCACTTCAGAAGCCAGGTGTGGCAGGCAAGTCTGTCTGCCTAGCGCGTGAGGGAGGGGCAGGAAGAGGAGGGCTCGGCCAGGCCCCATTCTGAACAGAGTGTGGGTTCAGATCCTCACTGTTTGCCCCTGTGATGTTCACCAGGTGGGATGGCCCCGCTCATTTGTACACTTCCGGCAGGACCCCCTCACTAGGAAAAGTCCCGGTGGGTCATGTGCAGCCAGTGCCCAATGGAAATGCTTCGGCCTGGCCAGGCTGTGGAAATCCCCCCAACTCCTCCGAAAATGACTTCACAGGGAAGTTTCCAGGGATCTCCACAGTTGGGAACTCTGCTGGCCTTCTCAGAATGCCCAGCTTCGAATGTCTTCACCAGAAAGGGTAGAAACTGACAGCAGGAGTCTGTGAGGTTAAGGCCAGCATAGGAGCAGTTCCCTCTTCTGAAGACCTCCCTGCCCGCCTTTCCCTCACCCCAGAGGGACTTGGATATAAAACCTTAGAACACATTCCTAGGAAGCACGCACCCCTGATCACACCTCCAGCCCCTCTTACCCCACTCCCCACACACCCCTTGGCCCCTCTTACCCCACTCCCCACAGACCCCTAGCCCCTCTTACCCCACTCCCCCCACACCCCTAGCCCCTCTTGCCCCACTCCCCCACACACACGCCCCTGGCCCCTCTTGCCCCACTCCCCCACACACACACCCCTAGCCCCCCTTGCCCCACTCCCCCCACCCCCCTAGCCCCTCTTGCCCCACTCCCCCCCCACACCCCTAGCCCCCCTTATCCCACTCCCCCCACACCCCTAGCCCCTCTTACCCCACTCCCCCCCACACACACCCCTAGCCCCCCTTATCCCACTCCCCCCACACCCCTAGCCCCCCTTGCCCCACTCCCCCCACACCCCTAGCCCCTCTTGCCCCACTCCCCCCCACACACGCCCTGGCCCCTCTTACCCCACTCACACACACCCCTAGCCCCTCTTACCCCACTCACACACACCCCTAGCCCCTCTTGCCCCACTCACACACACCCCTAGCCCCTCTTACCCCACTCCCACACACCCCTAGCCCCTCTTACCCCACACACCCCTAACCCCTCTTACCCCACTCCCCCACACACACCCCTAACCCCTCTTACCCTACTCCTCCCCCCACACCCCTAACCCCTCTTACCCCACTCCCCCACACCCCTAACCCCTCTTACCCCACTCCCCCACATACACCCCTAGCCCCTCTTGCCCCACTTCCCCACACACACACCCCTAACCCCTCTTACCCCACTCCCCCACACACACACCCCTAACCCCTCTTACCCCACTTCCCCACACACACCCCTGGCCCCTCTTACCCCACTCCCCCCCACACACCCCTGGCCCCTCTTATCCCACTCCCCCACACACACCCCTGGCCCCTCTTACCCCATTCTCCCACACACACCCCTAGCCCCTCTTGCCCCACTCCCCCACACACACCCCTAGCCCCTCTTACCCCACTCCCCCACACACACACACCCCTAGCCGCTCACTGGCAGATGGATTCTAGGCAGGAGCTCCACCCCTGCTTCTTGCTTATTTTGGTTTTGGTATTTTTCTGTATTTAGATCAGAAACTCAGAGTGAGTCGGTTGTGGTGGTAATCTCAGCACTCAGGGAGGCAGGTAGATCTCTGTGAGTTTGAGGCAGTCTGCTCCAGGACAGCTAAAGCTACACAGAGAAGTCCTGTCTTAAAAAAAAAAAAAGAAAGCCAGAATGTACACTCCTATAAACAAGAAAATTAGCCTTAGTTTCTTCATCAGCAAAATAGATCTGTGCCTGCTGCCCTGTGGGAAATGATCACTGTCGTAAAGGTCCCCTCTAGGGCTCCAGTATGTAGTCACAACCCAAAGCTGACTCAAAACAGCAGGGGTGCAGAAGCCTCATTTCAACTTTGTTTTGTCTTTGTTGGAGTGCTGGCTGTGAACCCCGAGACTTAGGCACTGCCCTCCCAGTCACCCCAGTGTCCCTTTCCATGTGGAGGTGGCCCAGAGTCCTTGCTTGCTCAGGTTCTGGGCTGCCCTGCCACAGAATGAGCACATGGAACCAGCTTGGGTCCTGTCCCCAAGGTGGCTGCCGGATGAGGCAACAGGGGAAGGAAGTGGGTGACCCTGGGCTCCTGAGCCCTATGCCCTAGCCTGGGAGGGGTCAGAGCCACATTGCCTAGTGCTGTTTTCTTGTTTTGTTCTCAGAAAGGGCGGAAGAGGAGTGTGTGGGTGCTGGGGTAAAAGAGCAGTCTCAGCTAACCTCCTGTCCTTCTAGATGATTCTAAGTGTCTGTCATGTCCTGTTCATCAGTGGGACGGAAGTCTGGAGAAGAGGACCCAGAGGTGCTGGTATCCCATTCTGAGAAGCTGTTGGAAGTCCACTAAGAGGGCCCGAGAGGAGGCACCCAGACGGTGACCAGGGACTGTGTGGGGAGGAGGGTGATAGGCTGTGGCCAACCAGGTCTCTGCTAGAGAACGTTTGTCCCTGATAGAAAGCAGTTGGTTTTGATAGGGGTTCTACCCATCCCAAGAGTTTCTAGAAAATATTTGCACAGGGGGGTGGCGGTGCACGCCTTTGATTCCAGCACTTGGGAGGCAGAAGCAAGTTGATGTCTGTGAGTTCGAGGCCAGCCTGGTCTACAGAGTGAGTCAAGGACAGAGAAACACTGTCTCAGAAAGAGAGAGGGAGAGGGAAAGAAACTATTTGCTTCTCCCTTGAAAACAAAACAAAAAACCCTCCTACTTTCTAAGAGGACACAAGGCCTTCTGCCACTCCACTTTCTAGAACGGTCTTGGTGGGAATGCGGTGGAGAAACAGAAAATGTTGTAAAAGAGACCCACAGCAGGCTGACATGCTGAGGCCAGCCTAGCCCTTGCAAGGCTTCAGCAAGCGGATGGAGACTCAGGGCCAGCCTGAGCTACACCATGAAGCCAGCCCAGGCAGCTAGTGACCTGTCTCAAAATAAAACTTTAGAACTGGACAAATGAAGCCGGGCGTGATGGCGCATGCCTTTAATCCCAGCACTCGGGAGGCAGAGGCAGGCGGATCGCTGTGAGTTCGAGGCCAGCCTGGTCTACAAAGCGAGTCCAGGATGGCCAAGGCTACACAGAGAAACCCTGTCTCGAAAACTAAAAAAAAAAAAAAAAAAAAAAAAAAGAACTGGACAAATGAAACTTTCAGTACCTTGTTGGTCTGGCCCTCTGCAGGGATCATCTCCTTTGAGGTGGCGACACCCAGCTGAGAGGGTTATTCAAAGTCCCCTGAGGCCCAACCCAGAGCTGGTATTATACAGAGGCAGGGAGCTCCTGCTTGCCCCAGCTTGGCAGCACTGAAGGGAATCCCCAGAACTGTCCCCAGAAAGCCCCGAGGGATGGGCAGCCAGCAGCAGGTGGTGGGTCCCCAGCTCCCTCAGCACAAGCCAGAGGCCAGGTTTGTCCAGTCAGGATGGCTGTTAGCGGCACCTGCAGGCACACTGGCTTGCAGAGCTGCAGGGCAGGTAACAGCCGCAGAGAAGGGCGTGGGCTCTGCTGTCGTCCTGACTGGCATGGAAGGCCTGGGCGCCAAGCCTCTGCCCGGGATGGTGGGGGCACGATGAACAAGGGTGAAGGCCAACCTGGCTCTGTCTCAGGAAGATAAAAGGGAGAAGTGGTGGCTTCTCCAAATTGCAGGCCTCTCGGGGAGGCCCCAGGCTGGTCTGCCTGTCTAAGAGAAAAGGGGAGGGGGCAGCAAGCATGGGCCAGAAGCAGGGAGGCACGGAGCTAGGGACCCAGCCCTGGGAGTATGTGTCAGTAGATTCCTGAGTGTGTGCAGACCTGAGGCACGGTCCACTGTCAGTGTCCCGCCGAGGATCCCTCAGGCTATGGGGCTGGACAAGCCAGCTGTCGGCTTCCCACCTGGAGGATCCTTGGGGCAGGGATGTGCTGCCTTGCCACCTCCAGGGGACCCTGTGGCTGTCATGGTGGGGGATGGTTGGCTGTCCTGAGCAGAGTTGTCCCAGTATGCAGTGGCTGGGACCACAAGGACACTGCTTCCGCACCCCACATGACCCAGAACTCCCCACAGAGAAGCCCCTGGCCCAGTGGCCACTGTGGGAGAAGAGCAGTCTGGGGCCTCAGGGGACCTGTCTGAAATGGAGGTGGCATTTCCTCAGAAGGCTGTGAACTACACAGGGCCTAGTCAGGTGAAACCCAGAAGTGCTCACACTGTGTCGGGGTGGGGTGGGGGTAGAGGTGCTGTGGGGAAGTTTGGGCCTCTCTGTGTCCACAGCTGTTGGCCCACAGGCTCCTGCCACAGGGTACTGCTGCTGGTGTCCCCCGCGATTCCCACGTGAGTGCTGTCACATAGTTGTTGACCTCCATTTTGTTTTTAATTGATTTTGAGATGGGCTTACTATATAGATGAGGCTAGCCCCAAACTCATTATGTAGACCAGGCTGACCTAAAATTCACTCTGTAGAGCAGCCTGGCTTTAAATTCACAGAGAGCTGCCTGCCTCTGTCCCAGAGTTCTGGAATCAAGCCTTGTTTTGTGTCTGTGTGACTGGGTCTCATGTAGCCAGGGCTGACCAGGTGTGTAGCTGAGGTTGGCCTTGAATCCCTAATTCTCCTGCCTCTGCCTGTGTGCTGGGTGTGTACCGTCTTATCTTCTAGATTTTTCCCATAGCCATGTTGCCTCTACAGTCAGATGCTAGAGGTGGAGCTGACAGCAGAGCCCCAGGGAAGCAGTCTGAGGGCTTGCTGCAGTTTTGTTGACATCCTAATTTGTGTGCCCTGCGGCTCAGTCACAGTATTAAATACAGGCTGGATTGTACAGCGTGCACCTCCATTCCAGAACACTTCATCCCCTGTGAACTTCTCAACCCTCACAAGTCTGCATCCTGTCATGGGGTCCCACACTCATGTCCCTTTCTGTCTGGGCCCACCACACCTAGTCTTGAGCCAGCATCTCCCACATGCATGGCTCAGTTGTACTCCATGCGTGCAGTAGCCAGGGTCTCTGTCCATTGTCCATGTGTGGACCCTGGGCTGAGAGTTGTGCTATGTAGCCATGGATATCATAGCTCTGCGTGGAGGGGGCTCCGCAGGTACAACATGGTGGCTGCGAACCATATAAGCAAAAAGAAAAGGCACTGAGGGTTGATGGGAATATTGTGAGAGCTTGATTATGTGGCCAGTGCCTGCTGTCCCAGCACTCACGAGGTGCAGGCTACATGGTGAGTTGGAGGCCAGCCTCTGCTACATGGTGAGTTGGAGGCCAGCCTGGGCCACAGGAGACCCTGTCTCCAAACAACCACACAAGTTGTTTATCCTGAGTGAGGTGGGGCTGCCTATTGGGTGGGGCCTGCCCACACCCACTGCTGCTCCCCAACCCCCACAACTTCCCCTTTGTCTGCTGTTGTTTGTTTCTCTGTTACAAGCATCTTGTTTCATTTCATGGCCCCGCCCCGTACCTTACCTAGCCCCTCGGGAAGCAGGGTGCTGTGGTCTCCCCTGGCACAGGCGGAGGGCAAGGCCTCCTGACTTGTCTGGAGCCTGGCTTCCATCCCCAGCTTGTGGAGGAGGAGAGCTGAGGGCTGCCCAGCTAACCCTGAGAGACCTCACGCTAGGGCTGCAGACCTCTGCACATGAGTCACATCCTGAGGTCTGGGGCCCGGGCACCTGCAGGCTGCACCACCTCTTCTTGTCACCTCCACGTGTCCTGAAGGAGCAGTCAGAGCAGGGGCTGGGCTGTGTCAGGCTGGCACTTTGTGTCATGTGACCATGTATGTGTCCCCTTTGGGACACTTGCCAGATGTCTGCAAGTGTGACGCTTGTTTCTAGAAAAGTCCCTGTGCTTACACCGCAGCCCAGGCTGCTCTGGGATTTGGGGCAATCCTGCCTCAGCCTCTTGGGTACTGGGATGACACCTACACACGTGCCCAGCCCTAGCGCTGTCCTCTCCTGTTTTAGGCCCCTGAGTGACCTGCAGCACAGGCTGCCATCGTGCGTCTCTGCTGCCTCTTCTGAGAAGCAGGTGCCACTAAGATGTCAAACCCGTTCCTCAAGCAAGTGTTCAACAAGGACAAGACGTTCAGGCCCAAGCGCAAGTTTGAGCCCGGCACGCAGCGCTTTGAGCTCCACAAGCGTGCGCAGGCGTCACTGAACGCAGGGCTGGACCTGCGGCTGGCTGTGCAGCTGCCCCCAGGTGAGGACCTCAACGACTGGGTGGCCGTGCATGTGGTGGACTTCTTCAACCGCATCAACCTCATCTACGGCACCATCAGCGACGGCTGCACGGAGCAGTCATGCCCGGTCATGTCCGGGGGCCCCAAGTACGAGTACCGCTGGCAGGACGAGCAGCGCTTCCGGAAGCCCACGGCGCTGTCCGCGCCCCGCTACATGGACCTGCTCATGGACTGGATCGAGGTGCAGATCAACAATGAAGACATCTTCCCCACCAGTGTCGGTGAGTCGGGGCAGGCGCCCCCAGGCCCTGTGCTGTTCATTTTGACAAGAGCTTCTGTGGCTTACGTTGGCCTTGAGGCTGGTCTTGAACTCCTGACCTTCCTGCCTCAGACTCTCACATGCTGAGATAACAGAGCTCTGCTGCACCTGGCTCTTTAGTCACATTTTTCATTTGTTTTATATTTTATTCATTTATTTGAGACATGGTCTTGCTGTATAGCACTGGCTGGCTTCAATTTGTTATGTAGCCCATGCTGGCCTCACACTGTCAGATACCGACCTGCCCCTCCATCCACCTGAAGTGCTGTGAGTCAAGGCATGTAGCACCACGCCTAGCCACCTAGTTGGTTTTTTTTTTTTTTTTGGTGCAGGGATGTGTTTGAGACAGGGTTTCTCTGTGTAGCCCTCCCTGTCCTAGACTCAAATCTGTAGATCAGGCTGGCCTTGAACTCAAAGCAATCCTCCTGCCTTTGCCTCCTGAATGCTTGGATTACAGGCATGCGCTGTCACACCCACCTCACACCTAGCCTTTTTTTTTTTTTTTTAAGATTTATTTTTCATTTATACAGTATTCTGCCTGTATTGTGCCTGCACACCAGAAGAGGGCACCAGATCTCATGATAGATGGTTGTGAGCCACCATGTGGTTGCTGGGACTTGAACTCAGGACCTCTGGAAGAGCAGCCAGTGCTCTTAACCTCTGAGCCATCTCCCCCACACCCAACTTTTATTCATACTTTAAAGTGTATAGGTTAGTCCAGGCCTGGGGCTGGTGAGAGGAACAGAACTGATAGTGTGAAAAAAAAAATGTATGTATATTTTTGGAGTTTATTAGAGTGGATTCAAGCAGTGACTGTCTCCTGACAGAAAAGCCAAGAATCCAGTAGTTCAGTCCATGAGGCTGGATACTTTAGCTGGTTTTCAGCATATGTCAAATCCTGAAGAATTGGGTTCTAATACCAGCGAAGGAATGCCTTAGCGGCAGGGTAGGTGAACCCGCCAGCGAGAGCGAGGGCAAGTGGGCAAAAGTGACCACTTCCTCCTTCATGCCCCCCCCCTTTTTTGGTTTTTGTTTTTTGTTTTGTTTGTTTATTTGGTTGGTTATTTTTCGAGACAGGGTTCTCTGTGTAGCTCTGATTGTCCTGGACTCACTCTGTAGACCAGGCTGGCCACGAACTCACAGAGATCCACCTGCCTCTGCCTCCTGAGTGCTGGGATTAAAGGCGTGCGCCACCACTGCCTGGCCCTTCATACCCTTTATGTGGGCTGACACCAGAAAGTGTGGCCCAGGTTTAGGGTGGGGCCAGTCGAGAGACTCCCCCACTCACCGCACAGAACTGGGTGGTGATGGTAATCACCTTTAATCCCAGCATTCTGGAGGCAGAGTCCGGCAGATCTCTTAAGATTGAGGCCAGCCTGGTCTAGAGTGAATTCCAGGACAGCCAGAGCTACAGAGTAAGACGCTGTCTTTAAAAAACCAATGAAGGAAGGAAGGAAGGAAGGAAAACAACAGAAACATAGTAAACAGAAATATAAAGGGACAGGCAAACATCGCTGTGGCCTCCTTGGCCGCCTAGAGCAGGCTGGTTGCAGGCCTGAGCTTACAGGCGCACATGGCCTACCTGTCCCAGTGTGGAGAGGCCTTGCGTCTTTTGGCTCCAGGCCCCTATCTCCATCCTCAGAGCTGGCAGCATGGCTTCCCCAGCCTCTTGCCAGATGACCTCCCACCTCCCTCTGGAAACCCTGTGGAGACACTGAGTCCCAGATGACCCCAGCTGGAGAGAGTGGCGTCATTCAGTGAGCACAGGCTCAGTGCTGCCCACTGCTCGTGTTGTCAGCTTCTAGATCAGGGTTCTCAGCCTTCCCCATGCGGTGACCCCTCAGTACAGGTCCTGCTGCGGTGACCCCTCAGTACAGGTCCTGCTGTGGTGACCCCAGCCAGAAGATTATTTTCATTGCTACTGTTAGGAATCATTACACAAATACCTGAAACCCAGGATATCTGATATGTGACCCCAAAGGAGTCATGGCCCACAGGTTAAGAGTCACTGTTCTAGAAGCTGCCTGCACATTTGCTCTCTATAGCGCTGGGCGTGTGGACACCCAGGGACACTGCCTGCCTTGGCTGTCCCTCTGTATTGGGACACACATAAAGTCATACAGTCACATGCTGTGTGTTAAGTGTCCTCAGGACTGTGTAGAGCCCCAAGGAGTGTGTCACCATGCTGTGGCAGGGTGACAGCTGCCAGGCCTGAGGGGACTTTCTTTGGGAAAGGGCAGAGCAGGGTGGTCAGAAAGGACTGGGCACAGCCAGGTGGTGGCACACGCCTGTAATCCCAGCACTTGGGAGGCAGAGGCAGGCGGATCGCTATGAGTTCGAGGCCAGCCTGGTCTACAGAGCAAGTCCAGGACAGCCAGGGCTACACAGAGAAACCCTGTCTCAAAAAACAAAACAAAACAAAAAACAAAGCCAAAAATGAATGAGTGAGCCCATCCCAGAGAGGAAGGGCCCCCCATCCCAGAGAGGAAGGCCCCCCATCCCAGAGAGGAAGGGCCCCCCATCCCAGAGAGGAAGGCCCCCCATCCCAGAGAGGAAGGCCCCCCCATCCCAGAGAGGAAGGCCCCCCATCCCAGAGAGGAAGGCCCCCCCATCCCAGAGAGGAAAGCCCCCCATCTCAGAGAGGAAGGCCCTCTCATCCCAGAGAGGAAGGCCCCCCCATCCCAGAGAGGAAGGCCCCCCAGGGCTCAGAACAGGCGCTTCCTGTTCTTTTTTTTTTTTTTTTTTTTTTTTGCTTCCTGTTCTTAATACTTGACAGAAGCTGGTCCCTGGGGTGGGCACACGGGCTCTGTGACTTGGAGCTACACCTTGACCTCTCTGAGGCTCGTGTGTTCTCATCTCTGGCGCTTAAGGTGGAGCTCATCTCAGGCTAGGCTGCCTGGGCTGAGGTGGGCTTTGGGGTTCAGGCCAGCTGGCCCTGAGTGGTCTCCTTCCCGGTCCCTCTGCCTCCCTCCAGGCACACCATTCCCCAAGAACTTCCTGCAGGCAGTGCGCAAGATCCTGTCGCGGCTGTTCCGCGTGTTCGTGCACGTGTACATCCACCACTTCGACCGCATCGCACACATGGGCTCTGAGGCGCATGTGAACACCTGCTACAAGCACTTCTACTACTTTGTCACCGAGTTCAGCCTCATTGACCCCAAGGAGCTGGAGCCCCTGGTGAGCGGAGGGGTGCGGGTTATGGGGTGCGCACCATGCCTCCTGCCAGGCGGGATCCGGCCACCACTGGCCAGAGGACGTGTTGGTGCTGGATCACACACTAGGCAGGGACCGTCGTGGCTTTAACTGAGGCCCTACCTGTTCAGAGAGGGCACAAGGCCCTGCGCTCACAGGACTTTTGCTCCCTGTGCTGGAAGCCCGTCCATCTGTGTGGCCTGGAATGTGCCTCCCAGAACATAAAAGTCCCGAGGCTCTAGCTTGCCATGCCAGAGAAGGTGCCACATGGTCATCTCATGCTGTGTGGCTCACGGTGGGATGCAGAACTGACCATGGGGGGGGACTCGCCTGCAGCACCCCAGGACATATGGCCTGTGCTCCCACCTCCCAGGAGACCAAGGGGTGATTTTTTATTTATTGATTGATTGCTTTTGCTGTTTTTAAAGATTTATTTATGCCGAGTAGTGGTGGCACACGCCTTTAATCCCAGCACTCAGAAGGCAGAGGCAGGTGGATCGCTTGAGTTTGAGGCCAGCCTGGTCTACAAAGTGAGTCCAGGACAGCCAGGGCTACACAGAGAAACTCTGTCTCAAAAACCAAAAACAATATCAGTGTTTTGCCTGCATATACACCTGCAGGCCAGAAGAGGGCACCAGATCTCATTATAGGTGGTTGTGAGCCACCATATGGTTGCTGGGAATTGAACTCAGGACCTTTGAAAGAACAGTCAGTGCTCCTAACTGCTGAGCCATCTCTCCAGCCCCTAAATTATTATTTTGTGTGTGTATGTGTGTACATTGGTGTTCTGCCTGCATGCGTATGTGTGTGTGAGGGTGTCAGATCACCTGGAATAGGAGTTAAAGACAGATATGTTGGTGTTGGGGATTGAACCTGGGTCCTCTTGAAGAGCAGCCAGTGCTCTTAACCTCTGAGTCATTTCTGCAGCCCCAATTGATTTTGCAATTTATTTTATTTTTCTTACATTTCTTAGTACCCCAGGCTTGCCTTGTGACTTATTACATAGCCTATACTAGCCTGTAAGTGCTTGGACCATAGGCCTATACTGTCATGCTTGGCGACAGTCTGCTTTTAGTTTTTTGTTTTTTGTTTTTGTTTTGTTTTCTTTTTTTGGTTTTCTGAGACATAGTTTCTCCATGTACCCCTGGATGTCCTGGACTCACTTTGTAGGCCAGGCTGGCCTCGAGCTCACAGAGATCCACCTGCCTCTGCTTCTGGAGTGCTGGGATTAATGGTGTGCACCACCACACCCAGCCTGCTTTTAAATTTTTGTCCTTTCTTCAGCTTGACTTACTTATTTTTATTTTTTGTGTACAGTGTGTTACCTACATGTCTGTCTGTATACAACATGTGTGCAGTGCCCACTGAGGCCAGAAGAGGGCATCAGATCCCAGGAAATGAGTTTCACAGGGTTGGGAGCCTCCATGTCGATGTTGAGAACTGAGCCTGGGTCCTCTGCGGGGGCCGTCAGTGCTCATAACTGTGGAGCCATCTTTCCAGCCCCATGCTTTTCTTTCTTTCTTTTTAGATGTTTGGTGTTTTAGTTTGGTTTGGTTTTTCGAGACAGGGTTTCTCTGTGTAGCCTTGCCTGTCCTAGACTCACTTTGTAGACCAGGCTGGCCTCGAACTCACAGCGATCCACCTGCCTCTGCCTCCTGAGTGCTGGGATTACAGGTGTGCGCCACCACCTGGCTGTAGTTGTTTGTTCTGAGACAGAATCTCATGTATCCTAGCCTGGCCTTGAACTCCTGATCCTCCTGCCCCTATCTCCTCAGTGCTGAGGAGACTGGTGTCACCGCCTCTCCTGGCTCTTACAGAGAGCAGCTTGTCTGCTTCCCACTCCTGACCTTCTGTTAAGTCGTGTTGGTCCATGGCATCAGGTGGGCTTAAGTCACAGCACGAGTCCACATGGGCCCAAAGCAGAGCACAAGCTCTCTGACCCTTGCAAGGAGCTCCCCCCACCCCACTCCTGGCCCAGTTTTTTTCTTTTTTAATAATGTATTTTTATTTTATGTACGTGGTGTTTTGCTTGCATGTGTATCTGTGTGATGGTGTCCTATCCCCTCGAGCTGGAGGTACAGACGGGTGTGAGCTGCCATGTGGGTGCTGGCATTTGAACCCAGGCCCTCTGGAAGAGCAGCCAGTGCCTGGAACCTCTGAGCCATCTCTCTAGCCCACAGCCCCGTCCAGTTTCTTGTATGTTTTCAGTTGTGTGAGAGGCCTTTGCTACCTCTGTCCCCTGCATGTGCCCCACAAACTTCCTGTCTTCTCATTTGTGCCTTGTTTCTGCAGAAGGAGATGACGTCACGAATGTGTCACTGAAGGCCCCTCCCAGCCACCGAGACTCATGGCCACCGTCAGGAAGTCCATGCCTGCTCCCTGCAGCCTGTGTCTCAGGAGCATCACCCCCTCATGCCACCCGAAAAGCAGCAGCAGGCCCGTGGTTTCCTCCCTGTCATGGTGACTGTGAGCCTCTCTAACTCTAGCGCGTCCCCTTGCCTGTCTCCAGGGGGCTGGACTTGGATTCTGGACACTGCTTTCAGCCGCTGGTTTACACTGTGTTTGCACCACAGCCTCTGGCAGGAGGCACAATCCGGAGCCATTGCCACCATCCCCGCATCCCTTCTCCATGTCTGTTCGCCTTTGCAGCCATGACATTGGTACATGTGGCCACAGCACTATCCTTCACTTCCCATCCTGGAAGGGAGGTGGCACCGTATGTCCTCCATTTAGAGCCACATTGTGTGGGGGTGATCACATGGGCAGACGTCATACCTCCAAAGGCGTACTGATGAGCCACGGCCTCTCCTGCCCAGCCTGCTGGGAGCACCTCTGAGCGGTGCCCCTCTCCAGCACCCCAGGCCGCCCTGACCTGCACACTGAGGGTCTCGGGCCAGCCAGGGTTCATAACATGATTGTCTTTACATGTGTGAAGGGGAGCCGGGCAGTGGTGGAGACACCTTTATCCCAGCACTTGGAGGCAGAGGCAGGTGGATTGCTGTGAGTTCAAGGCCAGCCTGCTCTACAGAGCAAGTCCAGGGCAGCCACAGCTACACAGAGAGACCCTGTCTCGGAAAACAAACAAAGTTGTAAAGGGGCCGCTCAGCAGGCAAAGCTTTTGCTGTGTAAGCAGGGGCCCACAGCATGGCCCCGCGTGACCCGCACCCAGGAGAAAGCCAGGTGGATGGCGTTTGTATTCCAGCCTCAGAGATGCAGACACGGGTCCCAGGGGTGGAGAGTGAAAAGGCAAAACAGGCTCACAACCTGATTCTGTCGTGAGGATTTCTGTCCTTTTATTTCTCTTCTTTTTACATTGTTGGTTTTGATTTTTAAACAGGGTTTTTCTGTGTAGCTCTGAGTGACCTGGAACTTACCATGTAGACCAGGCTGGCCTCAAATTCATAGAGATCCTCCTGCCTCTGCCTCCCGAGTGCTGGGACTCAAGACCTGCACCAGTGCCCCGCAGCCAGATGGAGATTTTAGAAAAAACTTTCAGCCAGTTTCTAGTGGCTGCCCTCCTGGGAGCAGTGTCCAGTCCATCCTGGAAGCCTGGGTCTGGAGCTCCCAGAGTCAGAGGGCGCTGCCTGTTGTGTAGCAGAGCTCAGTGTGACCCGTGGACCACAGGACCAAACCCCAGCAGGCCACTCTGCCATGGAGGGCATAGCAGGGTGGGACTGTCCCCCACACCAGCCTTCCTTTGAGACCCCTGCACTGTGACGATCCCAGGGAATTCAGGTTATTTCTCCAGAGCTGGGAAGCTGTCACTGAGCTAGATGAAAGGAGTACAGTTAACAAAACGTCAGTGCCTGAGCCCACAGCCTGAGTGACACTCCTGGGTCCTTCCAGGTGTCACTGTGCCCAGTGCTCCAGCCCTGGAGGAGCCCAGGGAACAGCCCTCAAGGCTTGACTGAATGTGTGTCTCACTGTGCCAAACCCCGGCAGCCCAGGAACGGCTCCACCTGCCTCACTCCACCCCACATCTGTGCAAGCTAAACAATAAAGTGGTCCTCTTGATGACACTGCTGGCTGCTGTTTCTGTCCCACCTCCACCCTGCAAGAGGCCTGGTGACAAGCTTTGATAAGCCGGGATAGCATGAAGCAACACAGAAACAGACTCACAATATGCAGCAGGCAGCTTATTGTTTTTTGTTTTTTTTCTTTTCGATATAGGGTTTTCCTACTGCATGAATGCGTATGATGTGTGGAGGTCAGGGAACAACACTGGGGAGCTGTTCTCTCCCCCTACCTCGACCACCCCCAGCTCCTCACTGGAGGCATCTGTGTCCAGTGTGGGCTGAGGAAACTCTGGCTCCCCAGACGCTGACTGCAGTGCTGCTCCTTATCCATAGAGGGCGCTGTGGGCTAAGGAAGGGAGAGGCCACTGCGTCCAGGTGAGGCCGCAGGGCCAGCCCTCAGCTTTCTCCCTCCTTGACTTCTCTCGCCTAGGGGAGAAGTGGCCAGAGCTGAGGGCAGAATTCTGTTTTAGTGTTAGGCAAGCAAAGGAGAATTGTGTTGTATGAGAGACGCAAGCCTCCTGGGTGGAGGTGGCCTGCACCTGTCCCCAAGAGGCCCTGCTATGGTCATCGCCATCATGGTCTTGTGGTCTCCTTGGGCTAAGTAACACTTTGCAAGGCATTAGCTCCTACAGCAGGTCCCAGGTGACATAGGTCCTCATCTGAACCTCGGGGCTGGGCTAGCCTGTGTTTAATCAGTGAGGTTCCATGGCTCATGCCAGAAGGCACAGGTGCAAGGGGGGGAGGGGGGGCATGGCCACCAGTGGATCTGTTCCCCCAACTTCCCGGTGGGTATGGCACCCTGAGTCTGGATTTGCTTGCTCTGGGCATTTCTTGTGATGGGATCCTACACTTTTCTGATTTTGTCACTGAGCATGTGTCTCCAGTGTCCCTCCATACTCCTGGAATGACACCCACGCTTGTAGCCAGGACTCCTGGGCTGGCTTTTACTGGCTGCCATGCTGGCCTTGGCACACAGTGTGTCTGGCATGGCTGGCCCTTCTGATGGCCCATGTGGCCACTGCTCTGTTCACCCTGGGATCCTGTCATCAAGCCTGTCCCCAACACGCGTCCAGAGAAGGCAAGGCCACTGGCCTTCTGGCCTTCCTCAGCACCCAGTTGCCTGGGGACACTGGATCTGGCAGGCTTGTCTTCCTTTAAGTCCCCTCCACTCAGACCCCACACGGTCCCCTTTAGGTTCCTGGGAACACCTGTGTGTGGTCAGGTACCAGGGGCTGACCTGGTGAGTGTGAGGCAGGCCTGTGCCCTGGTCATGACTCAGGCAACTGGTCCAGATCACCAGAGGCATCCCACTTAGGTCAGCCCTCTGTGTCCAAGGCTAGCCAGGTCACTGTCATCCTGGGTGAGGCTGGGCACTAAGTCAGTGAATGCTGTTGGTTTGTCCTGTTGCCTCGGGACACCAAGATGCCTGCCACAGTGGCAAGTCCAGTAGACAAGGACTGTATCCCCTGGGGCCTCTAACAGACAGATTAGCGCCTTCTACCTTGCTGTGACACCAACTACCCCTTAGGTTAAGATGGAGGGATCGTACAGCTGTTTCCACCACCCAGCTCCAGGATGCTCTACCTACCCGCACTGAAACTGTCTCCACCTGCCACTAACTGCATCCTTGCCACCATCCCACCTCTTGCCTCTGGCTCTGCCGACTCCAGGGTCTTTGTGGAGTGTCCTGTGTCTGGCTCAACCCATGAACCACTGTATTCTAGAAGTCCCCTCCATGGCCTCCAGGACCTTACTTTATTTTTTTATTTTTATTTTTTAAAGATTTACTTCTTTATTATGTATACAGTGTTCTGTCTGCATATACATCTGCAGGCTAGAAGAAGACACAATCTCATTATAGGTGGTTGTGAGCCACCATGTGGTTGTGGGAATTGAACTCAGGACCTTTGGAAGAGCAACCAGTGCTCTTTACCTCTGAGCCATCTCTCCAGCCCTTTACCTTTTTTTTTTTTTTTCTTCAGGACCTTACTTTAAATTGCTAGAAAAGATTTATTATTATGCTGGGCACGGTGGCATACATTTTTTAATCCCACCCCTCAGGAGGCAAGCAGATCTCTGAATTCCAGGCCAACCTGCTCTACAGAGTGAGTTCTAGGACAGCCAGGGCCACACAGAGAAACCCTGTCTCAAACAAAGGAAAAGAAAAGAACAAAACCAAATAACATTTGTACGTGTTAGTGTTTTACCTACACGTTTGTGTACGATGTGAGTCTATAGTGCCCTTGGAGACCTTTAGAGACTGTAGACCCCCTGGAACTGGACTTACAGGCAGTTGTGAGCCACCATTTGGTTGCTGGGAGTTGAACCCAGGTCCTCTGCAGGAGCAGCCGGTGCTGCTAACTGCTGAGCCATCCCTTGAGCTCCAGACCTCTTTCCTTGACATCTGAAGGGCTCGAGAGATGGCTCAGTGGTTAAGAGTACTGGCTGCTCTTGCAGAGGTCTCAAGGTTAACTCCCAGTGTAACAGACCCCAGACCTCAGCACAACTGACTCCACGATGGAAGTACCATGTAGGCTGTAAAACTCAGCACGTAGACAGCGCCACGTGCCAAGGCACAGGCCTAACCCACTGAAGTCCTTAGTTAGGGAGACTCGCTGACCTTGCTTTTGGCTTCTGACATTGAGCGTCTGGCTAACTGTTCTGCTAAGTGAGGTGTGTCAACTCAGGATGTGGTTTTGTGCTAAAAACTCAGCCTAAGAAGTGCTCCAGGCACACATGCGCACACACATGCACACACACACAGCAACTGCATCGTGGCCACTGGCTGGCTCGTACTTCCTGTACTGAGTAGTCTTTTTTTTTTTTTTTAATGTGCATTTGTGTTTTGCCTGAATGCATGTCTGTGTGAGGGTGTCAGATCTTGGAGTTATAGACAGCTGTGAGCTGCCAAGTGGGTGCTGGGAATTAAACCCGGGTCCATTGGAAGAGCAGTAAGTGCTCTTAACCACTGACCCATCTCTCCAGCCCCTGAGTAGTCTCCTGTGGTGGACACCCACAATACCAGAGCCACATAGTGACTCACAGCTGCCCGTGACTCCAGCTCCAGGGGAGCCGGTGCCCTTTGCTGTCTTTCGTGGACCCCAGGCACACATGTCTTATTGCACTGACACACAAACAGGCAAAACACTCATACAGATAAAACATTTAAAAAATATTAGTGAAAAGAATTGCATGTCACCCTTACAGGGGGCCTGCATTTGGTTCCAGTCCTTGCATTGGAGGCTCTCGGCCACCATGACTGGCTCGGTGGGTCCACTGCCACTGTCCTCCCTTGTCATCCACACTCTCACATAACTTTAAAATAAAACATTTTTTGGTTTGTTTTTGAGACAGTCTCTCTGTGAGGCTGTCCTGGACTCAGTCTGTAGACCAGGCTGGCCTCGAACTCATAGAGTTCCACCTGTCTCTGCCTCCCAAGTGCTGGGATGAAAGGCGTGTGCCACCACGCCCGGCTAGGAAAAGGAAAATTTTAAGCTTGGGAGGCGCAGGCTAAAGCCAGGAGTCCCACAGTCACAGGAGAACCATGTAGCTTTAGCCTGCCCTGCGGACCACACCTCCCCAGCTCATACTCTGGTCCTCAGAATCAGTCAGCTGCCTGCAGAGCGACTCCTTTCAGAGTGGCTACACAGAGAAACCCTGCCTCAAAAAACAAAACGAAAACAAAAAAGTGGCTAGGGACACTCAACAGTAACAGCCTACCAGCTAGAGTTGGCTCTGGTCTTTCTCTTTTTGTTGTGCTTTTTTTTTTTTTGAGACAGGGTCTCTCTGTGTAGCCTTGGCTGTCCTAGATTGGCTTTGTAGACCAGGCTGGCCTCGAACTCACAGTGATCCGTCTGCCTCTGCCTCCCAAGTGCTAGGATTAAAGACGTGTGCCACCAGCACACCTGGCTTGCTCTGGTCTCTCTTTAGGCCCCTAGAAATCTATTGATTCTGGGCTGGCTGAACCAAATGTGTTGCCTGGCAACCGATGGCTTCTGAGTGTCAAGGGGCTGCAGATGGGCTATGGACCGGGACGGCAAGGAACCTGTCTGTATCTTCCAAGGGCCTGTTATGATAAGGGAACTGTGACGTCAAGCCTGTACCCACCTCCTGCCAGCTGCCAGGGCCTGTCTCTGTTTCTTCCCCTGTGGCCTGGGCCCCATGTGGCCATGCTGGCTCAACAAGTGACTGCTACGAGTTTAGGAGCTTAAAGGGCCAAAGGGTCATCTTATATGACTAGAGGTCACAAGTCTGACAAGGGTTAAAAAATAAGGCTGGTGTGGCCAGGCTGGCCTCCCTGGGCTCTGGCACGTGTCCCAGTGTGTAAGGCCAGCTGCTGCTCCCTCTCGCTTCCCAACAGCAGCTCAGAATCTCCCCGACTCTGCTCTGAGGGGGACCCCACAGTGACAGTGGGCTTCCAGTAATCCATGATGGTCCTCAGCTCAAGTTTCTTTGCTCAAGCCCCAGGAAATGATGTGGCACAACCCTCTTGGGACCTCATAGCACAGTACGAAAAAGTATTCAAACTCCAGGTTGTATACGTGACACCCTCAGTCCCCGTGAGGGGACAGGCCAGTAAGGACCAGGTGACCAGGGTCTAGGCCTCCCAAAGCCACTGGGTGTCCTTTACAGGAGGCAGAATTGGTTGTATAGGGCTGGGACAGGGTGATATGGCTTTAAACCAACTGCTGAGCCAGTGCTTCCTGGGCACACTGTACAGCCCCTGTCACTCCCTTAGGGACAGTAAGTGCCATGCTGGTTTCCAAGGGAGGTGGGCCTTGTGTGGTGTGACCTGATCAGGAGGATGGGGCCCCACGGCTGCCAGGACAGTCACAGCCTGGTCAGACCTGGCAGTCACAACTCCCAGGCCACGCCCACCGCTCCCGGGCTTACTCCCATGCCCCAGCACGGGCACTGACAGGCCTGGGTTCTGTCCTTACTCTGCCCAGTGACTGGGACAGTGAGGTGACTCAGCCAGAAGGAAGGCTTGCTTGCAGCCAGTTGCATCAGATTAGCCCTGTGGCCACAAAGGCGACTTTGACTTGCATGCATGCTTGTCACTCCGCTGGGGTACCCACACTGGGCTGTCTGGGGGTAGAGTGCGGGGTGAGTGCTGCGGCTAGAGTGACAATCCATTCCTCAACCTTAGGTGGCCATTCTGACCGTGGACTGTGGGGCCGTGGGCTCTTCTGGAACCCACTTGGTGTCAATGGAGTCCCCTTAGCCTGGGGTGACAGCTTTGAGCAGGTTAGGAAGCACTGACCCCCTCCCCTAAGGGTGCAGGCACGTGGGGATTCTGCGGTGCTCCTAGCATGGGCTCCCCAGAGCTGTGTCACAAGCACAGCACTTGCTCACACTCACGGATGTGGACAGAATCTCATGTCGTGCACGTGGTAGGGTGGTGGGAACAGGAAGTGGGGGACAAAGCCAGATACCTGAGGCTGGGGGACATGACAGCCCATTCCTGTCAGCCCAGAACAGGGACAGCTGAGGCCGTGGAAAGCTTGATACTAGTCTGAATTAAGCAAAGTCTCTCTTTCAAAAAAGCAAATTAAGGAGACCAGAGAGATGGCTCAGTGGTTAAGAGCACTTGGGCTATTCATCCAGACCAACAAGGTTCAATTCCCAGCACCCACATGGTAGCTCAAAACTGTCTGTAACTCCATTTCCAGGGGACTTGACACCCTTGCACAGACATACATGGAGGCAAACCCCCAAGGCACATAAAATAAAAAATAATCTAAAAAGAGTGTGGTGGCTCAAGCCTTAAATCTCAGCACTTGGGATGCAGAGGCAGGTGGATCGCTGTGAGTTCGCGGCCAGCCTGGTCTACAAAATGAGTCCAAGACAGCCAAGGCTACACAGAAAAACCCTGTCTCGAAAAACAAAAACATCAGGGCTTGGGATATGGCCAAGGGAGGAGCCGTTGCCTAGAACCTCCCAGTGAGGGGCTGGAAGCGTGCGTGGTCAGGGTAAAGCCCCCTAGAATCCCTGAGTGATGGATTTAGGCGTGGCCCTAGCAGGTGGGGAGGTCCAGGTGCCATTCCTAACCTGGTAGGAGGCAAGGAAAGAGAACCCAGGAACCAGCCCGTTGGGAATCAGGCCAAGTGATGCAGGAAGCTGAGGCTGTCTGCCTAGGGCCCCGCCTCATTTCCTGTTTGCAGCCTGAGTAGGCTGAAACCTACTGCTCCTGTGGTCCCAGTTGGGCCTAACACCTTGGATAGTTCTAAGCCCCTTCCAACATTAGCCACCTCCCCTGGGATCCTGGGTTGTGGGGGGAGTAAACCCGGGACCTTCCCCGCCCCCCCCCCATCCTTTCTGCCTGTCCTGGGCATGTCTGTCCTCTGCTTAGACTAGACCCTCCCATCACTTGGCCAGCCAAGCCTACTCTGGAAGGACAGAGGAAGCAAAGGGGCTCACACACAGGCTTCCTGCAGACATTGCTTTCCAGAAAGCCAATGACATGGCCCCTGGGCCCTCTTGTGACCCCAGCTCCCCACCCCCAACGCTGGGAGCCTGGCTTGTAAACAGGCTGTGGATGTAGAGACTTGACCGCAGGATGGCAGCTTGCCCGGGCAGGGCAGGGCAGGGCAGGGTAGGGTGAGCAGCTCCCAGACCCTGCCTGCCTGGTGCCTACAGGGTGGCACAGCCCTTTCCTGTTTCAACTAGCTGCTCGTTCCAGATTAAGCACGAGGAATCCCTCTGTGTACCACCACCCGCCCCCCCACCCGCCCTGTAGACCCAAGGTGACCATTCACACGTAGGGAGCCATACTTGGCCTAGCAGGGCCCCACACCCCACTTACGAAGGTTTAGCCTCGTGCCCTGGGAGGGCTGCAGGAAGAAAACCGATGTGAAGGCCCAGCTTCTCATCCCTGGCCTTCCACAGTTTCCCCTTTTTATAACACGGGGTCTCCTGGAGGGAGTCTCAGGAGCATGCTGGGGTAGTAAGGGCACTGGCTCTGGATTAGGGAACTAAACTGCCACCTCCATCAGGGATTTGCAATTTAGCTTTTCTTCCCAACTTCTGAACTAAGCAGTAAGGAAGAAAATCCCTGGCTTAGGGCTTTTTCCAGCCATCTGTGTGAACAGCTGCCCTAGGTGGGCTGCTTGAATGTGGGTGCCAACCTATGTTCCAAGGCCACACCGCAGCCGCATGCTGGGAATTTGGGTAGAATCTTATTTGACTTATTAGCTTGAGATGGGGTCTGTCTAGGTAGCCTCAAGCTACAGAGACTGGCTGGTTTCAAATTCAAAGGATTTGAATCCAACTCCTGAGGGCCAGTGAGCGTGTGAGCGCGCGCGCGCGCGCGCGCGCGCGCGCGTGTGTGTGTGTGTGCGCGCGCGCGCGCGCTAGCACGCAGGTGGAGGTTAGTCATGGCTACTCATGGGAGTCAATTTTCTCCCATGTGTCCCCCAGGAGTAGTTGTCAAACTTGGTGGCAAGCTCCTTTGACAATCGAACAGAGGGCTTTGTTTGTGCCTGCCAGGCCCTGTGCTGAGTTCTGTCCTCTGCCCAAATCTGTCCATGTAATGACGCTAACAAAGACAACAAGGAAGCTTGGGAGCTAGACACGTGACCCGGACGTCAAGCCGACCTGTCACCCTTGCAGAGGACCCAAGGCCTCAGCCCAGCACCCCACATGAGGCAGTTCACAGCGGCCTGGAACTCCGCCTCTCCTCTGGCTTTCCACGGACACGCATGCATGAGACACACGTTACTTACACAGGTGGGCATGTGTGTGAGCATGCACACACATAAATAACGCGCTCGAAGTTCATGGGACTCCAGCCTCAATGGGTTGGTGGTGACAACTTGGAGACAAACTACCCTGGAGACGCAAAACCTCTGTGCACGGAAGCAGCCGAGGCAGCAGGCACCAACTCAGTCTGACTGTATCCGAACCTGAATCGGGGATCCCAGCCCCTCCTGTCCTAGGTACCCCCAGGAAGAACTCCCAGGACCCAAGAGGTTCAGGAGGAGGCCATGGCTGGAGGCCACGGGCATCAGTATTCTAGCTCCTAGGTAAAATTAGGGTGGGCATGCCCTCCTTCCGCAGCTGACGGAGGCACCCTGTTCAAGGACAGGGGTCAGAACCTCTAGCACCCTAAGTCAGGTGGACAACTGGCCTCAAAGCCAAGACTGGAGCCGGCAGTGCCCTTCTGCGCAGGCGCAGGCGAGCCAGGGCGGCCACTCCGGTTGCCAGCGCCCTCCGGGTCGCGCAGCCGCACTCGATGCCTTTTCCCACACTCCGCCCCCACCCTGGGAGCGCGCAGGCGCAGCAGACGCTTCCATAGCCCTCCGCGCGACCCATAGCCCTCGGCGTCCAAGCTCGAAGTGCGCAGGCGCGTTCCGCGTCGCCACCGCGTTCAGCGTGCAGCTAGTCTAGGCGTCCCGCTAGGCTCCGCCCCTCAAGCTGGGAGCGCGCAGCCGCATTCTGCATCCCCCGCCGAGCTCGGCTCACGGCCGCCCTCGAGGCCCCTGGAAGCCCCGCCTCCTCTGCTCTGAGAAGGGCGGGGACTTCGCGGAGGGGCGGGGCAACTCCGGGACCGCGCCTATAAAAGCGGCCGCGGCGGCCGCGCGCGCGGCTTCTCTCAGCGGCGGCGGCCCAGCGGAGGGGTCCGTGGTGGCGGCGGTGGCGGCGGCGGTGGCGGCGGAGGCGGCGGCGGCGGTGGCCGTGGCGGCGCTGTTCCCCGCGCAGTCCTCGGAGCGGGGTCCGGGCTGTGCGAGGTCGGGTGACGGCGCTGCGACGCCGGCCGGTGTCCGACCCGGGTGAGCGCGGCGCCAAGGGCGACATTCTCCGTGGGAGGAGGGCAGCCCGAGCCGGGCGCGGGACCTCTCCACCGAGCCCCGACCGCCTCCGCCCGGCCGAACGCCTCGCTCAGCCTCGGCCCTTTGTCTCCTCCGCCCGCAGGGTCGCCTCCCAAGCCGCCCCCCGGGCCCCGCGTCCCCTCCCCCGCTGGCGGGGCCCGGACTGAAGATGGTGCAGAAGAGAGCAGCCGAACTTCAGGGCTTCCACCGTTCGTTCAAGGTAAGGGGGGGTCCTGTCCGGGGGGGTCCCACTGCAGTGCCGGGTGCGAGGCGGCGAGGGATGGGCAGAGCCCACCCGGGCGGCCGGTGCAGGGCCCGGGAGGGGTGCTTGCGGCGACTCATGCGCCGGAGGTGGTGAGGGTCAGGCAGGCCGCAGCCCTGTGCCCAGCCGCCTAGTAGCTCTCTTTTCCAGGACCCCCACCCCCACCCCCAGTCTTGTGATCGGTGGCTCTGTGTCCCTTGCAGTCAGCCTGATCACAGTCCGGTCTTGATCGTCTGTTTCTGTGTGTGATCCTAGGCAAATCTAGTGTTTCTGCTTCTTGCAACTTCCAAGCCTGCATTGTGCTGCTCGGGAGAGCCCGTAAACTGCCAGCCCCGTCTCTAGCTGCCTACTGACTCTCTTCCATGAGCTGCCCCAGGCTCCCCTGGGATCTGTGACTGTGTCCCTTGCAATCTCACAGCCCTACTTCTGTGTGTGGTCTCAAGTGAAACTTAACATTTGTCCCCCCTGCAGTCCTTGGGCTTGAAGCAGGCTACACCCTGTCCCCAGCCTCCCAGTAGCTCTCTCTTCCAGGACTTGCCCCCACCCCCCCAGCAGGCAGGTGATTGGTGACTCCATGTCCCTTGCAGTCAGTCTGACCAGGGTCCTGTACTCCTCACCCCACTTTCTGTATGTGGACCCACATTTTCTGTGTCTCCTGTGCTGGCATTGTTCTGGTTGGTGACCTCAGGCTACAGCCCTGTGTCATGCTGCTGCTAGGTCCCTCTTTCATGGACTCCCCAGGTTGGCTTGTGATCAGTGCCTCTATGTTCCTTGCGGTCTTTCAGCCTGGTCTCCCCCTTACTCTATATAGTCCCAAGGGGAATCCTGAGTCTGTCCACTGTAGTCTCCAAGCTGGCCATGTGCTGGTTGGTTGGGACCAGCGGCCTGAAGTCTTGTGGGTAAGTCCTTGGGCACATGGGTGTGCTTTGCCCCGCTGCAACACCCCACTTGGTGGTGGCCTATGGACAACCTTCCCTCAAGACACCCCAGGCCCAAAGTGTTATTTCCTGTCAGAACAGGAAGTTTCTGTAGTGTTATTAATGGTGGCTGGTTGAGACTTGTCTTAGATGAGTGAATCTAAGGGGGGGCAGGTACTAGGCAGAGCCCCCCATGGGGCCTGGCCTGAGGGAGGCAGTGATGTCAGCCTGCCCACCCCACCCGGAAGGCTGGGTTATGTAATGGCTGCCTGGGCAGGGACCTGTTGCCCTGTGGAGAAGGCAGGAGTGTGTCTGTGCACATGCCTGCACCCCTGTGGGAGGAATTCCCAGGCCTGGCCAGCCAGTGCTCCTGGCCGCCTGCCCCGCCCCTGCCTTAAATGTCTGTGACCCTTGGGCAGCTGCTTTGGGGCTGAGCAGAATGAGGGATGGATCTGAGAATGTCACTTAAGAGTGTTTTCTTTCCCTCCTTGGGCTTTGTGTGAGCCTAGAAGGGGTCAGCCAGGCTGCCAAAGCAAACCCTAGGTTTCTAGATGGTTCCAGCCGGTTCCAGCCAAGCCTGCTGACTCAAGGCCCTTGGCCAGACCCAGGGGAGGCTGGCTAGGCCAACCTGGACTGCCCACACAGCACTTGGGACTGCAGGCTGCCCTCTGCATGGCCACTGTGCAGCTCCGCACCGAGCTGGGACTAGGGGGACCTGGCTGATAAATGGCCCTGCAGGTAGCCTGAGACTGGTCCCTCCGATCCCCTCCTGGAACCCTAACCACACGGCTGCTTCCTTGAAGCCTGGCCACTGCTTTTCAAGTATCCTGGGTCTGCAGCTGAGCAGAAAGGCACACCTGCCAGGCCTCCTGGGTTTATTTACCTACTTTTCTGTTTTTCCTCTGGTGTTCAAGAGGCACTGGGGATGGAGCCTAGGGCTTAATGCCTGCCAGACAGATGCTCTACAAACTCAGCTACAGCCTAGCCCTGGTTTCCTGTCTTTAATGTACAAATTGGGAGAGCGTCAGGGAGGCCTGGGGGTCTCCCTAAGAGGATGTGCTCCTGTTGAGCTTCCTGTGCAGAGTTCTGGCTGTCCCTGGAGTCCCAGTCTTTTCAACTGAAGACTGGGACAAGCAGGTGAGGACAGCTGTCTCCTGTCTCTTACCATGACAGTTCACCCAGAGGAAGGTCACCAGGCTGAGGTCACAGAGCAGGTGCCCTGCCTAGTCTTTGATCGCAAGCCTGGCTCACCCTCCCTTCTAGTTGCTGGACAACCCCCCATCTTGTGTGGTGCAGGCGGCTGCCTGGGCCTTGTAGGTGCCAAGGCTTATCAGAGCACTGGGTGTGGCTGCCCCTCTTCTGCCTGCCTCCTCGCAGTTCTCTTCTGGGGGACATTTTGCAAGGACCTTCCCGTACTGCTGTCCTCTGGTCTCCAGTTGGCAGTCCTTCTGCTGTAGCCCCTTGGCGTCTCCCTAGGATATTGTGGAGAGACGTTTCTCCCAGATAGCCCTCTCCTCAGCTCCTCTACTGTGGCTTAACTCAGGTCGCCCACGGCCACTCATGGTCCACACCTTGTTCACTCTGAAACTGGGGTTTGCCTTAGTTTCCAAGCTTGCAGACTACCACCCAGGTGACGGCAGCACCTGTCACGAAGAAGTGTTTTATTTCCGCATGCTCCTATTCAAACCAGGAGCCTTGAGCTCCTACCTTTCCTGGCCAGTCTTCAGACCTTGCACCCATCTGGCAGCTCGGTCCTTTGCTATCCTACTTGAGCTGTAGGCATGAGTTTGAGCCTGGCCAGCCTAAGAAGGCTCCATGGACGGGCAGGGCCATGAACACTCACGCCGATGGGTGCCTTGCCTGTGAGCCCCCATGCTACTGGCAGCACCTGGTGTTGGCAGTCCTTGGGAGACAGGAGGCTTTGGATAGCAAGTTGAGAGGGGACCACATACCAAAATCTGCTCCCTGCCTATGACCCACCCCCTAGAGCCTCCCAGAAGTCAGACACTGGGTGGGCATGGGGAGAAGCATGCCACAGGGAAACTGAGGCCCCAAAACTAAGGGTGTGGCCCCGAGATAACCTAGGAGCCTGTGGGAAAACAGGCTGGCAGCCCCGCCCCAGGCTCCTCTACCACTACCCCCGCCTTTGATCCCACGCCTGCCCCTGAGGTCAGCGCTCAGTCAGCCGGCTGGACAGGACTCCCCATGCTACCCGGGAGCGGACAGGGCAGACCATGTGGCTTAGACTTCCCGTCATCAAGCCCCGGCTTTGGAGAGGAAGGTCATGTTCCTCAGCCAGGTGACAGGGTTGCGTGGTGCAGTGGACATGGCTGGGCCGTTCTTTGTGGGGTCTGGCTGCCTCCTATCCCATACCAGTGACAGAAGCAGGTGACAACCACATGGCCCAATATCTCCTGGTAAAGTCCCTGAGTTGGGATTCTCTGGGCTCCAAGGGACTCTGCCTTCTACAGTTCTTTACCACTGAGCCCCTGAGGCTCTCCTGAGAAGGCCCACCTGCTGAGTGCAGAGGGGTCAGTCACAGGCTGTTGCACCCCCAGTGCCCCCTGGGTGGCCAGCTGATCTCTGTCTCATCACTGTGACGGAGTGATCCTTTTGTAGCTGCGTATTGGGGTATTCTGGCAGAACCACCTTGAACATGTTACCCCCAACAGGGGCAGAATCCTTTCGAGCTGGCCTTCTCCTTAGACCCAGCCCAGCACGGGGACGCTGACTTCAGCCCACAGTGTGAGGCTCGGCCTGGTGAGCACCCCGGAGGTGGGCAGGACGTGGGGGTCTCTGTGTGGAGATAGGCTAGGCCAGAGGACACCATCTGTGTCTCTGTCATCTGCAGACATGCCCTCCAGCCAACCCATCGACATCCCGGATGCCAAGAAGAGAGGCCGGAAAAAGAAGCGCTGTCGGGCTACAGACAGCTTCTCAGGCAGGTTTGAAGGTGAGTGGCAGAGGGTGCTGGTTCTGCTGGGGAGGGGACACTGGGCTACTAGTCCCTCACCTCTCCACTTGCACCCCAGATGTCTACCAGCTGCAGGAGGATGTGCTGGGGGAAGGTGCCCATGCCCGCGTGCAGACCTGTGTCAATCTGATCACCAACCAGGAGTATGCTGTCAAGGTAAGCTGGGCACCCCCGCCAGGGCCAGTGGGCCCCCAGATGACAGCCTTGGAAAACCAGTATCTAAAAATGGCCCTAAGACTTGTGACTCAGGCCCCCTGGGAATCCAGGTCAGACCTAGAGCCACAGAAAGGCAGGATGACAGCTGGTGCTTGTCCATTCCACCTTCTGGAGGCTAGCAAACCCTAGCATAGCCACAGGGGACTGGAAATTTGTCAGGGGCCATGCTGGCCTCGCTGTCCCTGAGTCTGGTCCTCTGCCACTAAGGACTGGCCTGGAGGGAGACTGCAGAAATTGAAAATCTGGTGCATCACTTGGGCCCTGGGCAGCAGGGGGCTTAGGGGGTACACTACAGATCCCCAAGAGAGTCTCATGTGTTCATCCCCTTCCTGTCTGTTCCTAGGGCCCTGACAGGCCCTGGTAGAGCCTAATGACCTGCCTGGGTGTGGCTGCTGCTGGCCTGAAAAGGAAATAGCGGCACATTTTGGAGGTTAGAGTGTCAGAACAGTGGGCCCTGTCCCTAGGCATGCCCGGGCAGGTGCTTAGCTGACTGCTTTTCTCCTAGTGACCCTTCAGGGAAGCCCTGTCCCTTGTCATCTGCAGACAGGGAAGCTGAGGCCAGAGGGGACAGGTAATCTTAGTTATTGTGGCTTCTCACTGCTGTGAGCCAGAGTGATGGGTGACTGCACCTGAGGCCTTCCTGGTGATGTCCCCAGGGATCACTGACACCCGGGGGCAATGGGAGGTGGCGGTGGCAGCACAGGACATGGGCTGAGGCTGGCATGGCTAGAGAACATTAAAAGCAGCCAGTGGCGTAGACTCACTTCCAGAGAGGATACAGGTCCGGCTACTCCGCTGCCAGGAAGGGCAGACATTTCTGTGGAGCTGTCCCCAGCCTTCCCAAGGGTGGGGCTGTGGCTTATTAGTGTGAACTAGAGTTTGGTCTGCCCTTCAGATCTGGTTTAGGAATGGAAGGACCCTTGCTGGACCGGGTGTTTGTTACCAGGCCCCAGGGCAGGGTCCCATCCAGAGTAGTATCCCGGCAGTAGGACCCTGCCCCTCCACCTGCTGAGTGTCAGCCTGAGAAGAGGAGCCAGGGGTCCTCTTGAGAGCAAAGGTCCTGTAGGGACAGCGCCTCTAGGCCTTCTGTCTTCTGGGTGCAGTGGGGCTGGCTTCTTGGAGTTCAGGTCCACTGGTCTAAGCCAGACCCAGGCCCATGGGGCCAGCAGCCAGGTGGCACAGAGCCGCCTTGTTGCATGGGTCATATGAGAGCTGACACTGCTTGGCCCGGCCCTTGCTGGGGCAGGGGATTCCTGGGGCAGGGTGGAGAGCTGGCTACTCCCTCCCTCCCTCCTCGTCTAAGCTCCCTGAGCACCAGGGTCCCTGCTCACGTTCTTGCTGCAGTCTGACTTCTAGCAAGTTCCAGGCCCACAGCAACGGAGCTGATGTGGGGTCTGGGTAGCCTGTCGGGGTCTTGGTGACTTTGTGCTCCCTGCTTGCAGATCATTGAGAAGCAGCTGGGCCACATCCGCAGTAGGGTGTTCCGGGAGGTGGAGATGCTGTACCAGTGCCAGGGGCACAGGTAAGGTGGCTGTCCGGGCCTTCTGTGTAGGACGCTGGCTAGGCTCCATGAGGGTGGGGTCTCCTGTGCTGGGCAGCAGGACGGGGGCGGGCGTGGGCACACCTCCAGATGTCTCAGTGCCTCAGTTTCTTTTCTCTGTCTTCTTCCCAACTAAGGAATGTTCTAGAGCTGATTGAGTTCTTTGAGGAGGAGGACCGCTTCTACCTGGTGTTTGAGAAGATGCGTGGAGGTTGGTGCTAGTGGGCAGGACTTGGAGTGGGCGCTGGGGAGCGTCAGGAAGGACCTTCCATGGGGACTGGGGCTGGACCTTCCTGTCCCTGTCAAAGAGCCCTGGGGGTAGCTCCCATCAAGGGGAGGTGGTGATGGGAGGTGGCAGGTCTATGGAGGTGACTTAGCTCTCCTTGGCCTCCACCACAGGGTCCATCCTGAGCCACATCCACAGAAGGCGCCACTTTAACGAGCTGGAGGCCAGCGTGGTGGTGCAGGACGTGGCCAGTGCTCTGGACTTCCTGCATAACAAAGGTGTGGCAGGTGCTATGGGGCGGCCTGGGCCTGGTTGCTTTAGAGGCACCCACCACTGACTCCCTGCTCCACCTTCCCAGGCATCGCCCACAGGGACCTGAAGCCAGAGAACATTCTGTGTGAGCACCCCAATCAGGTGAGGCTGCTTGACCATGCCACCACGCTTGGCCCTTCCCTTCAAGGCAGCAGAGGGTGGGAGGTATGCAGGCTGGGCTCCCATAATGCCTGTCCGACCCCCAGGTCTCGCCGGTGAAGATCTGCGATTTTGACCTTGGCAGTGGCATCAAACTCAACGGAGACTGTTCGCCCATCTCCACCCCAGAGCTTCTCACCCCGGTGAGGGCAGTAAGTGGGGTGGGGCAGGCAAGCAGGCACTGGGCTCAGGTGCGGCTGGCTGGCTCTGCAGCTTTCCTCCCCTAGCCTGGCCTTCTGCTTAGCAACAGCAGCTGGTTGGCTGGGAGGGGCTGGGGGTGTGGTCAGGCCCATCACCTGCTGAGTCGGGCGTGCCTCAGCAGTCTCTGATTGGCTGGAGCTGGGCGTCCCTCCTGACTTGTGCCCGCCCCACAGTGTGGGTCAGCCGAGTACATGGCCCCAGAGGTGGTGGAGGCCTTCAGTGAGGAGGCCAGCATCTACGACAAGCGCTGCGACCTGTGGAGCCTGGGCGTCATCCTCTACATCTTGCTCAGCGGCTACCCGCCCTTCGTGGGCCACTGTGGCAGCGACTGTGGCTGGGACCGTGGGGAGGCCTGCCCTGCCTGCCAGGTGCGCCCTGCTTGGGTCCCTTCCCCGTCCCGCACTGGGCCTCGATTCTGGGCTCCTGGATGCCAGGACCTCAGGCCCTTTTTCATTCTTTTTTATTTGTATGAGTGTTGGGCCTGCCTCCATGTGTATGCACCATAGGAGTGCCTGGTGCTGGTGGAGGCCAGAAAGGGCACCGGGGGCCGGGGGCTGCAGATCAGAGCAGCCCGTGCTCTAACCACTGAACAGCCCTGTCTGGCCTTGGCCCTCATGCTGTGTTTATCTCCCACCCCCTGTTAGGGCATAGGAATGGGTCCGTGTCTGTTTTGGGGTGACTCTTTCCCACCCCACCCCCAGAACATGCTGTTCGAGAGCATCCAGGAGGGGAAGTATGAGTTCCCCGACAAGGACTGGGCCCACATCTCCCTCGCTGCCAAAGACCTCATCTCCAAGCTGCTGGTCCGAGATGCCAAGCAGCGGCTGAGTGCTGCCCAAGTCCTGCAGCACCCCTGGGTGCAGGGGGTGAGCCTTGGGGGTTCTGAGGAGGGGAGGGGACAGGGATCACCCACATGCCCTGTACCCTAGCTTCATCTGCTGGTCACGGAGTTTCCACAGCAAGTATACAAGAAGGGCGTGGCCATGGCTGGGAATGGCTCCCAGTGGGCCTTGCATGCACCCTTCCTGCCCAGCTGGGAGCTCAGCAGCCTGTCCCAGGTTGGCCACCCCACTCCCCAGTGAGGCCCCCCCCTCCAGGTAGCTTGCTGAGTGCCAGGCCAGCAGGGCTCCTTCTGGGGACAGTCTGCAGAAGGCGTGAGGACACAGACTGAGGGCCAGTGGGGGCGTCTGCTGACGGTGAACACTTGAACTAGTGTTAGCCAGGCCTTTCAAGTGCCCACTGACCCTGACCTTGCCCTGCCTTCTTCTTGCAGTGCGCCCCAGAGAACACCCTGCCGACACCCTTGGTTCTGCAGAGGTGAGGCCTGGGGTCTTGAGTCATGGATGTATTTGGGCTTTTATTTTCCTGGGGTGCAGAGGGGGGCTCCTACGCCGTAGCCCTGCAGATGCTCAGCAGGTACCTTAGCACTGAGCCCCTTGGGATGTTAGGGCCACAGAAGCCCAAATGGGAACCTGGCTCCAAGCGCTGTGTTGTACCAGGTGACCCAATAGCTCCCATTTGGGGTCTTGGCACCTGGAAGGGCCTGGAGTTGGTGGGTGCCTACAGAGGGCTGCAGAAAGGGGCACGCTCCGGTGACAGTCCCCATCCTGTCCTCAGGAACAGCTGTGCCAAAGACCTCACGTCCTTCGCGGCTGAGGCCATTGCCATGAACCGGCAGCTGGCCCAGTGCGAGGAGGACGCTGGGCAGGACCAGCCCGTGGTCATACGAGCTACCTCACGCTGCCTGCAGTTGTCCCCACCCTCCCAGTCCAAGCTGGCCCAGCGGCGCCAGAGGGCTAGCTTGTCAGCCAACCCTGTGGTCCTTGTGGGGGATCGCGCATGACCCCCAGTAGCCCCTTGTACATATGCCCCTCCCCTGGGGGACCTGATGGCTAGGGACCTGGACGCCCCTTGCCACCCCAGGCGCCAGCTCAGCTGGGTCCTGCTGGCGGTGTAGGGATCTGTTGGGAGGTGTTTGCTTTTTCTCCCTCTCCTCGCCCTGCCCCTGCCTACTTGGCTTTGTTTTGTTTGTTTTTCTTCTGCCGCTATTGAAAGCAAGTGCCCCGGAGGGCGGAGGGTTCGGGCCACTCAGCCTGCACCCCACGATGCTCGCCTGTCAACTGTGAAGGTCCTGCCACCTGCGCCCCCACCTCCACTCCAGCCATTCTGCTGTCTTCCAGGGCTGGGGATCCCGCAGGGTCAGCGTCCCAAACCTCTCCCTAGCCCTCAGTATTGTCAGGGACGGGCCCTCCTGGTGAGCACAGTAGTCCTGTCTCCCCACCAGAGCACCCCTGGGTCTAGGGCAGGGCATTCCCTGTCTTGGATAGGGATCTCTGGGGCGCAGGTGGGTAGGGACAGCGCACTCAATTGATTCCCAGTCCCCATCACCCACCTGCCGTGTCCCTTGGAGGGCTGACAATCAGCGCACCCTCCCAGGCCGCTTACTCCTTCCCCTGGGAGAGGCCTGTTGCTCCCAACCCAACCCGGGGCAGAGCTGGAGGGGACCCTGCACCCAGCTAGCTCCATCAAGGCAGGAGAGGTGCTGGACAAGGCCCACATCAGCAAACATGGGGTCCCCACAAGTCTCCCCACCCAGGGCACCTGAGTGCCCCTTCTCAGGGCTCAGCTGGCCATGTCCTGCCCCATGTTGCTCCTGGGTCTGGGGTTCTTAAGCCCTTGTGTTAACGAGAGCTGCAGCCACACCCGGGGGTCCCTCACCTTCCCTCAGCCGACAAGGGCAGCGGCTTGGGTCTGCCTACTTTCAGGGTTGAAGCTGCCTTGGCCTCCCTCTGGGCACCCAAGAAAGGCTGGGAAGGGATATGGTGGCTCTGCAGTGTCCAAACCTGAGGCCTGCGGACTGTTCCTAGTCACCAACTACTATGCAATACGAGTTCCCATTTTCTTGATGGCCCTGCTGGTCTGGGGCAGCTGCCAGGGGCCAGGCCACTCTGCCCTGCAGCTGCTCTGCTCAGGTGTCTACAGGGCAGCCTCTGGCCTCAAAAATCCTTGGTCAGGATTGTTTGTCTCGTTTAGTTTTTTTTTTTTTTTTTTTTTTTTTTTTTTTTAAAGAATAATTTGACTTGCTTCCCTGTTCTTGAAGAGTACTTGAATGTCGGGTCTGATGGGCGGGGGCCTGGGATACCCACTACCCAGCACTCTCCCACCCTCCTCCCCAGTCTCATAGGATCGTCACAGTGGGGGAGGGGACATGCCTTCAGTCCTGCCCTGCCTGTCTCTGTGGACACATTTCCAAAGACCCCCCTTGGAAGGTGGGGAGCTCCTGGGCACCCTGTTCTCACTCAGCATGACTCAGCTGTCTGGCCCCTGAGGACTTGCCCCCCTGCAGGTTCTGTAAGCAACCTGACTGGACAGTGAACAGGCAGTATTGATTCCCTCCCCCTGGCAGGGCTGTCCTTCCCTCGGTCCCTCCAAGCCCAACCTGGAGGACCGGTCAGACCCCTTAACTGTGAATGAGATGATCCTGGGCGGCTTGTCCACAAGCCATGCTGAAATCTAAAACCCTGTTGTAGAGTGGGGGACATGCAAGCACTTTCAGCTCCATCCTACCAGGTGAACTGACCGCTCTGACTCCTTTCCCAACTGTCAACGCCAGGATTTTGTATTCTGTTTTGTAAGGATTTAATAAAAGTCATTTAAAAATCTTTGGGCAGTGACAGCAGCAGAGGTGGTGGCTGCCTGCAGGTCCCGAGTCACTGGTTCCTCAGCTCCGGCGCACCCCTCTGGACATGTCCCAGGGAGGTGACATCACCATCACCAGAGGGAAGTACTAGGCTAAAGAAAAACAAGCCTAGGACCCAGAGGGGTGGGGTGACGTGACCGGAGGGAGGGTGGTCCGGGGCGGGGCTTGTCTTTGAGCAGATGGGGTCCCTCGCAGCCCAGGCTGGCCTCAAACCCTGGGGATGAGGACCTTGAATTTCTTGATCTGTTATCCCCTACCTTCAAAGTGTCAGAGAGACGCAGGCCTGTGCTCCCTGTGACCAAGGTGACCAAGCTTGATCCTGCCTCCTTTATCTACCAGTCAGGGACTCTCAAGAGGGAGCTGGTACTGTGCCAAACCTGTGTGTCACCACAAATGGAGTCCGGTTGGGACTCTGCCTCACAGCTAGAGGCCTTCAGCCCTGAGCACCACTCCTGGATTCTCCCAGCACCAGGATTATTCTGCCCTGCCACTCCACAGACAAACGTGGAAGAGGGCGGGCTCCTCCGGCTTCGAGAAAACCACAAAAATAAATTCTAGTGCAACTTCTCCTAGGACGAGCTGTTCCTGGCAGGCGGCAGAGGGCAGGGAGCGGTCACCGCCCAAGCTGGCAGGGCCTGGTGGGGTGTGGTGCCACCTGGGAGGGTTAGAGCTTGGCATGTGGCCCCTGAGTGCAGGAAGGCTGGGAGGGTGCAGGGGCTTGGCACAAGCCAGCAGGTGGCTCAGTGGGTAGAGCTGTCCCGCATGCCTGAAACACTGAGGTGCACACATACCCTGCAGTGCATAATAGATGGCTGGGTGGAGGATCCAGAGTTCAAGATCATCCTCTGGGACTTTGAGCCCAGCCTGAGCGATAGAGTATCCTGTCTATGAAAAACAAAAACAGAAGTGAACCTCCACCCACTTGCCACCACACCCAGACCACCTCAGTTTGACTCGCTGGCTCGTGAGGGAAGTTCTCTGACTCCCACACACAGCATTAAATAAAATTATTTTCCTAGGTGTTGATGTTGGAGGCAGAGGCAGGCAGATCTCCGAGTTCAAGGCCAGCCTGGTCTACACAGAGAAACCCTGCCTCGAGAAAAAAAATTAAAAAGTTCAGTGAATGGCTAGGCATGGTGGCTCATACCTTGCACAAGTCCCAGCACTTGGGAGGCAGAGACAGGTGGATCTCTGAGTTTGAGGCCAGCCTGGGTCTACAGAGTGAGTCCAGGACAGCCAGGGCTATGTAGGGAGACCCTATGTTTGTTTGTTTTTCAGAGGGTTCCTCTGTGTCCTTGGCTGTTCTCGAACTTTCTCTGTAGACCAGGCTGGCCTCGATCTCACAGAGATCCGCCTGCTTCTGCCTCCCTGAGCGCTGGGATTACAGGTCTGGGACATTGGTTCACTGAGTCTGGGCCACGCCTTTAATCACCAGCACTCAGAGGCAGGTGGATCTTCTTGCGTTCAAGGCCGGTCTGGTCTACACAGTTAAACACTGTCTCAGAAAACAAAAAGGCTGTAGTGAGTTAACACACTTGTGAGAGTGCGAGGAGCTGATTGGGCCCCCAGCACCCACTGTAGTCCAGCGCATAACATGTCTGGAATGCCAAGGCCTGTGAGGTTTGACAGGCAGCTTGCCAATTAGCCAGGCTGACACACTCAGTATCACATGACAGAGAGGTCAAAGGTAGTGTAGTGGGGACATGGAGGTGGGGATGAAGAACAACACCTAAGGTTGCCCCCCCCCCCACATGTACACACATCTGCAACCAGTCAGTAAACAGATAAATGTCACAAAGAAACTCATGGAGCTATCAATGAGATAAACTGTTATTTCAGGATAAGTGGCCATGACTGGTACCAGAAGGTGAGCCAAAGGCAGGGCTCATGGAGCCCAGAGGGAAAGAGGAAAGAGCCAGAGCAAGATGTTGTGGTGTCCAGGAAGAGAGTGGAGTCTAGCAAGGAGAATTCAAACAAGGTGGTCGCCACCACGGGGCCCAGCCTGTTGCCAAGGTTCACTTCGGCCTGCGCGCTGTGGGCAGTAGAGAATTATGGGAGATCACAGAGGTGTCATTAATCTCAAGTCACCGGAAGGGAACGGGGCAGAAGGGACTGGAGTCTGGGGCCCGCATGATAATGAAGATAACAGTAGGCGAGTTTCAGAGACTTTCCTGTGAGAGGACTGGATAGAAGGCAGGGAGGAGGACCTCCAGGGCTTCCTGTGGGCCGGGAGGCTGGACAAAGGAACCGGAGGGCAGCAGATGCTGTGAGGCTGAGAGTGGTTGCCTCTGACCCCGTCTTTAAGGCACCCCTTATTAACCAGATTTCTGGGGCTGGAAAGACAGCTTAGCAGTTAGAGCATTGGTTGCTGATGCAGAGGACCTGAGTTTGGTTTCCTGGACCCACACAGCAGCTCTCAACTATGTGTAAACCAGGCTCAGAGGAATCTGATGCCCTCTTCTGGCCTCATTGGGCACTGCACACAGACAAACATACAGGCAAAAGAGCTATAAATTTTTTGGGTTTTTTGAGACGGTGGGTCTTCTGTGTAGCCCTGGCTGTCCTGGAGTTGCTTTGTAGACCAGGCTGGCCTCGAACTCACAGAGATCCGCCTGCCTCTGCCTCCCAAGTGCTGGGATTGAAGGCGTGCGCCACCACACTGGCACTTTATGTTTTAGATTTTAAAAATTTTAAATAAGGGGCTGGGAGAGAGGGCTCAGAAGTTAAAAGCACTAACTGCTCTTCCAAAAGTCATGATTCAATTCCCAGCAATCCACATGGTGGCTCACAACCATCTACAATGAATCTGGTGCCCTCTTCTGTCATGCAAGTGTACATGCAGGCAGGATACTGTATACATGATAAATAAATCTTTTTTGTTTTGTTTTGGGTTTTTCGAGGTAACGTTTCTCTGTGTAGCCTTGGCTGTCCTGGACTAACATTGTAGACCAGGTTGGCCTCGAACTACAGCAATCCACCTGCCTCTGCCTCCTGAGTGCTGGGATTAAAGGCATGTGCCACCACCGCCCGGCTGTTTTGTTTTTTCGAAACAGGGTTTTCTCTGTGCAGACTTGGCTGTCGTGGACTCGCTTTGTAGACCAGACTGGCCTCAAATTCACAGCGATCCACCTGCCTCTGCCTCCCAAGTGCTGGGATTAAAGGCATCCACGACCATGGCCCAGGCGCTAAATAAATCTTTTTTATTTTTTTTTTATTTTTTTTTTTTTTTGGTTTTTCGAGACAGGGTTTCTCTGTGTAGCCTTGGCCATCCTGGACTCACTTTGTAGACCAGGCTGGCCTTGAACTCACAGTGATCCGCCTGCCTCTGCCTCCCGAGTGCTGGGATTAAAGGCGTGCGCCACCACGCCCGGCTCAATAAATCTTTTTTAAAATTTACTATTACTATTTTTTTTTTTTTTTTAATTTGGGTTTTTGAGACAGAGTCTCTCTGTGTTAGCCTTTGCTGTCCTGGACTCACTTTGTAGACCAGGCTGGCCTCAAACTCACAGAGATCTGCCTGCCTCTGCCTCCCAAGTGTTGGGATTAAAGGTGTGCACCATCATGCCCAGCTTGTGTCCTTCTTTTTTGTTTGTTTTGTTTTGTTTTTTGGACAGGGTTTCTCTGTGTAACCCTGGCTGTTCTGGACTTGCTTTGTAGATCTGCCCAGCTTACTGATTTTGTTGGATTTTTTTGTTTTGTTTTACTTTATTTGGATTTTTGGTGTGTGTGTGTGTGAGTGTGTGTGTGTGTGTGTGTGTGTGTGTGTGTGTGTGTGTTTCTTTGAAAAATATTTTTTGACCTGAGTGTGGTGGCGCATGCCTTTAATCCCAGCACTTGGGAGGCAGAGGCAGGTGGACCTCTGTGAGTTCGAGGCCAGCCTGGTCTACAAAGCGAGTCCAGGACAGCCAAGGCTACACAGAGAAACTCTGTCTTGAAAAAGCCCAAAACCCAAAACCCAAAACCCAAAACAAAACAAAAAAGCACAATGAAAACCCGGGAAAGCAGGGAGCACGTTGGTGTAGGGCTCCCTCTAGAGGCTAGAACTAGTTACAGAAGAGAAAAGTCACCAGAATTCACAAAGGCCCTTTAAGGAGCGTTGGCAATGAAACCTGGTGTGTGGCCCATCCTGAAATTCTGCAACCTGGAAGGAGAAAGTAACAGGAAGCTGGCGATGGTGGTGCCCACCTTAATTCCAGCAGAGGCAGGCTGGTGGGATCAAGGCCAGCCTTGTCTACAGAGAGAGCCTAGGACAGCCAGGGTTACAGGGAAAAATAAACCAAAACCAAACAAAAGAGCAGGGGAAGCCGGGCAGTGGTGGCACACGCCTTTAATCCCAGCACTCGGGAGGCCGAGGCAGGTGGATCGCTGTGAATTCGAGGCCAGCCTGGAAAACCAACAACGGGTTGGAGAGCACAGCACTCACTGCTCTTCCACAGGTCCTGAGTTAAATTCCCAGCACCTACATAGCAGCTCACAACTATCTGATGCCATCCTCTGGTGTGCAAACATCCATGCACAATACCCATATACATAAAACAGATACATAAATAATTAAAAAAAGAAAAAGAAAAACAACAAAAGAGCAGATGGGATTACGGTAATGATAGTTAATAATGTAGTGCCAGAGTGGAGCTCCAGCTTACTTTGCCCTAGTGAGGAGGTAGGGGCGTGGTCATGGTGGAGCCCCGCCTAGAATCCCCCGTGAGGGTCTGTGGGCGTGGTCATGGTGGAGCCCCGCCTAGAATCCCCCTGTGAGGGGCTGTGGGCGTGGTCATGGTGGAGCCCCGCCTAGAATCCAGCACTTCCTTGAGCTCTGCCACCATCTCCTTCCACTAATCAAAGACAGCACCCTAAAAATACACAAGAAAGGCTAAGGTTCTTTAAAGGGAAGTGGAGTGAACATGAAAGGCGTGTTCCGGGATCTCAAAATCAGGCTGCTGTTTGAACTTGGTTCTCTAACAGCCTAGACATTTGCCCAACAGGAAAGTAAAAAGACTCTTGTTGCTCCCCCCCCCCCGCCCCCCGCCGCCCCCCCCTCCCCGCCTCTCCCCTCTCCCGCATGCTTTCTGAACTTTCCTCTGTGGCCTGCTGCGCTTGTGTTTTTCTCTTTGAATGTTGTCCTCGGAAGGTTAGGTTCCTTGTCCCAATGTCAGGTATGTCTGTGTGTCCAGTTGTTGCGTCTCAGTCTGTGTTCACATCAGGGGCACGTGGTCCAGCCTGTGATGAGCCGACTCCCCCAGGGACTACAGGACATGCGGCCCAAAGAAGAGGCCAGACCTTCAGGAGCCCATCCTGGATCACGCAGGCCTCAGGAGCACCACAGAATCTAAGAACGAGGTAGGATAGAGAGAGAAGGGGAGGAGACACCGTCACGCCCACCTTCACACAGCCACACTGGCCATGAGATACAAGGCCTCTGGATTCTGAGAGGGGCCAGGACTCAGGGGCTCCTAGGAGCTGCTGCTGAGACCCCAGGCTGCCCCACCTGGCTTGTAGCTCAGGAAGGTCTGTGCCTGACTCCTCACCCCAGAATTTGTTTAAAAGTGTATACTGTCCGCCGGACGTGGTGGCGCACGCCTTTAATCCCAGCACTCGGGAGGCTGAGGCAGGTGGATCGCTGTGAGTTCGAGGCCAGCCTGGTCTACAAAGTGAGTCCAGGACGGTCAAGGCTACACACGCAAACCCTGTCTCGAAACCTCCCCCTCCCCTCAAAAAAAAAGAAAAAAGAAAAATCCATTATAAGGATCAGTCCATTTGTAGTTATCAAATTTGGCGGGGGGCAGGAAAGGGTTTATTTCACCTTACAAATGTGGTTCCATTATCCAGGATGGTCAGAGCAGGGACCTGGAGGAGGAACTGGTGTAGTGGCCATGGAAGAGCATTGCTTATTGGCTTCTTGTCCCCGGCTCATTCATTTTTCTTTCTCTCTCTCTCCCTCCCATTCTTCCCTCCCTCCCGCTTTCACCCCATTCCCCTTCCCTATGACTATGACTGATGGGGACCTCCCCCCCCCATGAATATGATCCTAGGGTATCAAGTCTCTTCTTGGTAGTCTGCTATCCTTCCTCCGAGTGCCATCGGGCCTCCCCATCAAGGGGACAAATATGGGGCACCAGAGTTCGTGTGAAAGTCAGTCCCCACTTTCCACTTAACGATGGAGAATGTCCTGTCCCTTGGGTAGATCTGGGTAGAGGTTTGATGATGACTGCACATATTGTCCTTGGTTGGTGCCTTAGATCAAGCAGAACCCCTGGGCCCAGATCCGCCCATCATAGTGTTCTTCTTGTAGGTTTCTAGGACTCTCTGGATCCTTCTATTTCCCCATCTCCTATATTTTTCTCACCTAGGTAGTTATCAATTTTTAAGAAATTATTCCACTATCTATCCTATGCTGATTCTTATCCTATTGTCTAAAGTTTTTTTTTTCCACTAAAATTATATTAATACTGTGGCTATCTAGTCTTCAACCCCATCAGAGACCCCAGAAGGGAAAACTATCTAATATGAAGGAAGTGCAGGCAAACATCCAGCCGTCAGCCAGCCGGCCCCAGGTATCTGACAGACTGCTTCGGGACTGTCACAAGTTTCTCTCCATCAGTTGTTTTTTTGGTTTTTCGAGACAGGGTTTCACTGTGTAGCCTTGGCTATCATGGACTCACTTTGTAGACCAGGCTGGCCTCGAACTCACAGCGATCCACCTGTCTCTGCCTCTCGGGTGCTGGGATTAAAGGTGTGCGCCACCACTCCTGACTTTTTTTTTTTTCGAGACAGGGTTTCTCTGTGTAGTCTTGGCCATCCTGGACTCACTTTGTAGACCAGGCTGGCCTCGAACTCACAGCGATCTGCCTGCCTCTGCCTCCCAAGTGCTGGGATTAAAGGCGTGCGCCACCACGCCCAGCCACACTCCTGACTTCTTGTTGTTGTGGTTCTTCTTCTTCTTCTTCCTCATCTTCTTCATTTCTTCCTCTTCCTCTCCTTCTCCTCCTCCTCCAAGGCAGGCAGGGTCTCCTGAGGAGCCTGGTTCATGTCTGACCTTGCAATCCTCCTGGCAGGTGTTGCCCACCGTGCCCAGATATTCACTAATCGTCGCAGACAATCCCAGGGGTTGCCAACATGGTAGTCACTGACCACAACAAGTGGTCAGACCTTAGAGACTGGGGCAGGGGGTCTCAGTTCCCTCTGCTTCTGAGAAACTGAGGCACTCCCAGTCAGCGAAGGTGAGGGTGGGGTATGCTCAATTTTCTTAACCAATATATTGTATTAACAACTTAGTGACCGAGCATACGTCACTTATAACCCGACTAACCAAAACAATAGGAAATGAGGATTAATGGACACAATAACAAAACCTGAAGTATATCAGTTCCAAGGAACGATTCTCCTGGCACAATCTGCAGGATTTCTTCTTGAATAAGTACCTGGTTACCTTGAGTAACCAGAACCCGGAACCTCCGCAGGAGCCGGAGCCCCGAAGCCTTCCCTCAAGCGGTTCTCTCTAGGTGCATCTCGAAGTGGAGCGATGAACAACCAAAACTATCCGAAGTCTCCAAAAAGCCCCGCCTCCAGTTCTTGGCTCACTTATATATCTCCTCCCATAGTCTGTTCACAGGATTTTTTTCAGCTGGCAACAATCAAGCTCCCGTACGAGGTGGTCGGTCTTCTAGTGAATTAACCTCACCTGTTCTCTCACAAAACAGCTCCAATCCTGCACTTGGGATCCTAAAAAACAGGTTTATCTCTCCTTCAGGGTGGACCACACAGGGACTGCCCAGGTAGCCACCTCCAAAGTCCATAGCCAACTGTGTCTACCTGCTCCTACTGGCTTCGGCACTGGCAGTGTGTGTGTGTGTGTGCATGCACGCACACACACACACACACACACGTCCTGGCCCTGTATTCCAGCCTACACTTTGGAGCTACAGTGCTCCACACTTGTACTTGTGTGGTATCCCCACTTTATGTATAGCCCCCACTGGCTCCACATGTCTGAGGGGGCAATGTATACACACACACACACAATATATGTACATATACATATATATACACATACATTTGTTTTTATATTGTTTTGCTTTAGACAGAGTCTCTCTGTCCTGGAACTCACTATGGAGACCAGTCTGGCCTCAAACTCAGATATCCTCCTGCCTCTGTCTCCCCAGTGCTGGGATTAATGGTGTGCGCCACCAAGTCTGACTTCTATTGAATTTTGACTGCACTAGTACACTCCCACCCACACTCACAGGCTGCTCTTCCCTGCCTCAGTTTCCCTCTCACTTCATTGGGCAGACAGGCTGCCTGGCTACCGGGGGCCGGGGCCCTGGGGTCCTGAGTGTGGGGCTAAGCGGTTGGGTCTGGGGAGTAAGAACCAGAAAGCAGGTGCTGGTGTGGGATGTCGCCCACAACAGGCCTTGGCCTCTCCCTGTGGCCAGGGTTCACACTCGGGGGCTCTGGGTAGAGTGGGTCAGGGGTCCAGGTCCTGAGCTTTCCCCTCATCCTGGCCCCTCTCCTCCTTACTCCCCATCAGGTCCCCTTCCTGATGCCTCCAGCTCCCCAGGACGCTCCATCTCCTCCCCCCTCTACTAACTCCTCTTCCTCGGGTGTGGCCTGGCCACTCCTCTTTCCACCTCACCCCACTTCTTCCCTCACCTTCTTTTCTGAGTACAGTCTGTTTGGGGCTCTTATGTCCTACAGCCTGAGCCCAAACCGGGCTCGTTTAGGTTTAGGGGCTCTGGAGCAAGTGGGATCCAGGGCCTGGGCTGTATAGACAGGAGTTCGGAGCCGGGGATGGGGGCCCTCATCCTCAGTTCCTCCTAGTGCTCCCTGCTTTTCCCTCCCTTCCCCCATCCGCCATGGTCACAGTCCTCGGGCCACCTTCCGTTGCAGACCCACTTTCCCTTGGCCCCGCCCTTCGCCGGGCTTGCTCAGCCACGCCACACCCCTTCTCCTCAAGTCCAGCCCTCTTCGCTCCCGGCCTTCCAGCCCCCAATCCATTTCCCCAGCTCTTCCTTTCTCCTCCCCGCCTCCCTCCTCCGTCCGCCCCTCTCCACCCATCCACTACTCCTCCTCGCCCCTCTTCTTCCTCCCTTTTCTCTCCGTCTCCCCTCAGGTCCCACCCCTCTTCCTCCTTCCCTCCCCTCTGCTGCCCCATCTCTCATCCCCCCCCTCCAGGCTTCCCAACTCTGGCAGCCCCTCTCTCCTCCCTTCCCCCTTACTTCCTCTTTCCCTCCCCTTTCCTGCCTTTCCAGGCCTCTCTGGCCCATCTACCCCACTTCACCGCCCCATCTTTCTCCCTGCCCCTCCGAACCCCGGCCTCCTCCGGGAGCTCCTGTCTCTGCTCCGCCCCCTATTACCTCACCCTCTCTTTCCTCCCCTCCAATCCATCCTGTTGTCCTAGGCCCTGTGCCTAGCCCTGCCACGCCCCTCCTCCCTTCCCTCCTCTCTCTCCCAGTCTCCTTCTTTCTCTACCCTCCGCTCCCTATCTCTCCTCCTCCCCCGCTACTCCCGGGGCTCCTCTGCAAGCCCCACCTTCTCTAGCCTGGTCCTTCCTCCCTCCTCTCCATCCGCCCATCCGCTCTTCCGTCTAGGCCTCCGCCTCTTCCCGGCCCCTCCCCTCCCATCTAGCCTAAGGCCCCGCCCCATGACCACGCCCTCCGTGGCCCCGCCCCCGCGCCGCAGCGACAAGATGGCGGCGGGCGGCAGCGGGCGCGCGTCGTGCCCGCCGGGGGTCGGGCCTGGCGCGGGCGGCCTGGGGCCCAGCGCCAACGCGTCCGCGGCCCCCAGCAACGCCGCCGCCTGCGCCCCGGGGCCGCCGCCGCCTCCGTCCCCGCCGCCCGGGCCCGGTCCCGACGCGCAGGCCGTGGGCGACGAGCGCGACGACGCGGGCCCGGGCGCGCTGCTGCGCGAGCCCGTGTACAACTGGCAAGCCACCAAGCCCACGGTGCAGGAGCGCTTCGCCTTCCTCTTCAACAACGAGGTGCTGTGCGACGTGCACTTCCTGGTGGGCAAGGGGCTCAGCTCGCAGCGCGTCCCCGCGCACAGGTGGGCCGCCGGGATGCGCCCGGACACTGCAACCCCACACCCCATACCCCTGGACCCCGAACCCCACCCGGACCCTGCACGCCAGGAACCAGGACCGTGCATCACAGACCATGCACTCCACCCGGACCCTCCACTCCAAACCCTGTAGCCCACCCAGACCCTGCACCCCCGCCCCCCACCCCGCCCCGTCCTGCTCCTCACCCGGACCCTGCACCCGAGACCTTGAACTCTTACCTACTCTGGACTGTGCACCTCATGCCCTGCACCCCCATCGAGGCCCTGCATCCCCGGGTCCTGCACTCCAAACCCTGCAGTTGGACCTTGCATCCTACTTGGATCCCGCAACCCAACCCTAATCCCAAGCACCTGGACTGCACCCAGATTCGTTATTCCTAGATTCAGCACCCCAGACCTTGCACCCTAGAACCCCACACCCCAAGAACCTGCACTCCATCCAAGACCCAGGTACCTCAGACTGTTACCCCACCTAGACCTCTTGCCACCCCAGGACCCCCAAATCAGGCTTTGAACTTTGGGATTAACCCTCACCTGAACCAGTTTCTCGCATACCCCTTCCCCCACAGTCTGATTCCTGAGAGGGGGCACTCCCACATCTGGATTCTTATATTGGGTTTCTACCTCCCTTGGACCTGGTTCTAGGTCCCTTATATTTTTGTCCTCAGGCCCTGCTCTGGACTCTCTGTCCTGGGTCCTTTCTGTTCCCTGGGTCCCCTAGGCACCCACCCTCACCACCCCCTTTTTCTCCAGCTTGTCCAGGTCTAGGTCTCTGCTCCATCTGCACCCATGACCTCCCTTCTTAGCCCGGCATCTCCGCACCCTGTGTGCGCGCTTGTGACATACCATCTGACCCCAGGACGTTTTGATCCCTTCCCTGGTACCTTCCCTGTACCCTCTGTCCTGCCGTCTCCACCTGAGGCTTTTGCCTCTCAGTTCTTCCAGCACTGGGTCCCCACCCTGCCTGAGCCCTGACTCCTCACCCTGCCCCCCTGGCCCCCTCCTCCGACCGGTCCAGGGACATCTGGTCCTGAGGAGTTGAGCTCTTTGGGAGGGGCAGGGGTCCTGCACAGCCTCAGACAATCCAGGTGTCTCCAGAGTCCCCGTGTTTGCAAGATGCAGTCGTGTGCCTAGCCTGCCGACGCAGTTGTTGGCACATGAGCTTCATTACATGTGGTTTGGTGGCTGAGTGGGGACTGTAGAAGTGGGTATGTGCAGCCCCCTGGCCTCCAAGGAAAGAATGGGTTGTCAGTAGTCCTAGAGGGTGGGGGAAGGGCGGTGCAGGCCCAAAGGCCAGTAGGTGGGAACCACAAAAGAGTGAGGGGTGCTGTAGCCCCTCGGAGCTTGCAGAGCCCCTGGGGCCTTGGCAGGGTGGGCAGCGGAGGGCTTGGTTTCCCAGTGGATGAGGTGTCTTGGTGGCTCATGACAGGCGGCTGAGGGTCGGCGGTGTGAGTTGTTGGCATGTATTGGAAAGCCCCTCGACCTGAGCACTCCGGGCCTGTGCTGGAGTGTTTTGCCCCCTTACTGTGCCAGTTCAACAGGGACTGGGAGTCCACACGGTTCTGTGGGGAGGGACATGTAACCTGCCCTAGTGGCATGCCTGGCTCAACCCCTAGCCACCAACAGACAACATGTGTGGTGATGCAGCCATGAGCTCAGCTACTGCTTGGCTGAGTGAGGCAGAGGAACAGAATTCCAGGTCAGTGTGGGCAACCTAGAGAGAAGGGGAGAGAGAGGGGCGTGGTGGCGCAGGTCTCTGTCCCAGCACATGGGCAGCAGAGGAAAGTGGATCTCTGTGAGTTCAAAGCTAGCGTGGCCAGTAGCAGGTTCTGGGGTTACTTAATAAGACCCTATCTCAAAAAACAAAAAAGACAGATTACAAAACCAAACCAAACCCTGCTGGGTGGTGGTGGCACACCCCTTTAGACTTGGGAGGCAGAGGCGGGTGGATCGTTGTGAGCTTGAGTCCAGGCTGGTCTACAAAATTTGAGTCCAGCACGGCCAAAGCTACACAGAGAAACCCTGTCTTGAAAACCCAGAAGAAGCCAGGCGGTGGTGGCACACATCTTTAATCCCAGCACTTGGGAGGCAGAGGCAGGTGGATCGCTGTGAGTTCGAGGCCAGCCTGGTCTACAAAGTGAGTCCAGGACAGTCAAGGCTACACAGAGAAACCCTGTCTCAAAAAAAAATCCAAGGGGAAAAAAAGAAAGAAAAGAAAAGTAAATGAAGGCCAGGGTCCTGGCTTAGAAATCCCCAGTGAGGGGCTTGGGGTGGCACGACTGTCTACTCTAGTTCACTGTCCAGCACTGAAAAAAATCAGATTTTTAAAAAGAAGGCTGGAGAGATGGCTCAGTGGTTAAGGGTGTACATAACTTAAAAAGAAGAGATTAAAGAGCAGCTCTTCCTCCCTCCCCCCAATATGGAGAGGCAGGGAGGACTTCCTGGGGACCTCACATGGCTTGTGCAGACCTGGGTCCCCGACTGTGGCCTTCAGGAGCAGCATAGCATCCGGTTTCTTTCCAGGCAGACAGTTGCCCCCCACCAAGGCACACCCCGGGCTCTGAATCCCTGTGGGTTCCAGCCGGTGTGTGAGCACAGAGGCAGATAGACCTACTGTGGGCAGAGAAAGCTGAGTCAGATGGAAGGCATGACCTCCATCAAGGTCACAAGTGACAAGGGGTGTGTCAGAGAATCTGTCATGGCATAAAAGCACAAGGGTCCCGTTCTGGCTGGGCCTGGCCAGGAACTTGGACTAACGTTGGAGAAAAACTGTGTGGCACCTGGGGCCACTCACAGGAGCAGTGTGTGGCAGGCTGATTGGCACATGCCTGTCACCTAGCACCTGGGAGGCTGAGGCAGGAGGATCAGGAGTGTTCAAGGTCATCTTTGGCTACACAGTGAGTTTGAGGCCAGACCCTTCCTCTTAGCCGCCGCTGAGCCAGCTCTCCAGTGCTGAGCCCCGTTTCTCAGAACAAAGCAGGAATTGGGGAGACAGTTCAATAGATAAAGTTTGCAGCCACATAAAAGCTGCACAGGCGCCAGTGGTGGCGCACGCCTTTAATCCCAGCACTCGGGAGCCAGAGGCAGGTGGATCGCTGTGAGTTAGAGGCCAGGCTGGTCTACAGAGTGAGTCCAGGGCTACACAGAGAAACCCTCTCTCAAAAAACGGGAAAAACAAACAAAAAAGAAAAACCAGTGAGAGGCCATGTCTCAGTAGAGAAAGTAGAAAGCACTGTGGTAGCCACCCAGGATGGACCAGGCCAGCAAATTCATCCACAGGGTGAGATATCAGGAGCTTTCAGCTGGGTTTGGGTGTAGCCCAGCGGTACAGCCCTCCCGGGTTCAAGCCCCAGACTTGTAAAAAAGAAAAAACCGTTTTAATGTGATACATAATCTCCACAGCAGTGGCTCCACTCGCTGTAGCCATAGGCAGGATGAGCTTCAAGGAACCGTTTTGTTCAAGGAAAACAGTTTGCCCAGCAAGAAGGAGGGTGGGTGGGTGTGGCCTGTGCCTGTTCCTGTGCCTGTTCTAATGAGTTTGTTGTTTGTTTTTGAGACAGGCTGGCCTGGAACCTCCTTGTAGCCCAGGCTGTCTCAAAACTGTTGCATTTCTCCAGCCAGTGCTAAGTGCTGGGATGATAGGCCTGCTCCCCATGCCCTGCTCCCTTTCCCCCCCATGCCCTGCTCCCCCATGTCCTGCTCCCTTCCCCCCCATGCCCTTCCCCCCCATGCCCTGCTCCCCCATGCCCTGCTCCCTTTCCCCCCCATGCCCTGCTCCCCCATGTCCTGCTCGCTTCCCCCCATACCCTGCTCCCTTTCCCCCCCATGCCCTGCTCCCTTTCCCCCCATGCCCTGCTCCCCTATGCCCTGCTCCCTTTCCCCCCCATGTCCTGCTCCCCCATGTCCTGCTCCCTTTCCCCCCCATGCCCTGCTCCCTTTCCCCCCATGCCCTGCTCCCTTTCCCCCCCATGCCCTGCTCCCTTTCCCCCCATGCCCGCTCCCCCATGCCCTGCTCCCCCATGTCCTGCTCCCTTCACCCCATGCCCTGCTCCCTTTCCCCCCATGCCCTGCTCCCTTTCCCCCCATGCCCTGCTCCCTTTCCCCCCATGCCCTGCTCCCTTTCCCCCCATGCCCTGCTCCCTTTCCCCCCATGCCCTGCTCCCCCCATGCCCTGCTCCCTTTCCCCCCTCCCATGCCCTGCTCCCCCATGCCCTGCTCCCTTTCCCCCCTCCCCTGCCCTGCTCCCCCATGCCCTGCTCCCTTTCCCTCCCCATGCCCTGCTCCCTTCCCCCCATGCCCTGCTCCCCCATGCCCTGCTCCCTTTCCCTCCCCATGCCCTGCTCCCTTTCCCCCCATGCCCTGTTCCCTTTCCCCCCATCCCCTGCTCCCTTTCCCTCCCCATGCCCTGCTCCCCCATGCCCTGCTCCCTTTCCCTCCCCATGCCCTGCTCCCTTTCCCTCCCCATGCCCTGCTCCCTTTCCCCACCATGCCCTGCTCCCCCATGTTCTGCTTTACCCCCCCCCCCCCCGCCCCATGCCCTGTCCTCTGACAGTTGCAGAGGAGCTGCCTACTGTTTCTCAGGGTAGCTACAGATTTCTTACCACCCTACCACACAGCTTCTGAAGCCACCAGGACAGGCTTGGGAACCAGAGGGCTGGGTCTCTGTCTGGGATGCTTGTCCTTGCGGTGCGCCGTGTGTTAGGGTCTCTTTGGACTGTACCTGTCCTTGTAGATCTTAGTTTGTAGGCCATCTTGTTTTGGGGTGCATTGCTTCCCTTTGTGTGTCTCTGGTCTAGTCTGAGATACATAAGTTTTCTCTCTTTTGAGACAGGATTTCATGCTGGGTGGATTTCACTGTGTAGACTAGCCTGGCCTCAGCCTCCAAGTGCTGGGCTTAGAGAGGTGTGCCACCGCCCCTTGCCCACACCTGCTTCCTACCTATGTGACAGGGATTAATCACACATCCCCTGTGCCCATGGGACTGCCTCCCAGCTCCAGCTGCTGAGCTGTTTCTGTTCATGCACCTGTGGAATCTGAGCCTCTGCATTTGCCCTGTCATATTCGTGATGGGGATGGATGCAGTCTGGGCACAGGACCCTGGCACCCAGTGTGCTTTGGGCATCATGGGTAACTTAACTTCTAATGTGGAGGAAGATAATAGTTTTCAAGAGATAGTAATTTGAGCCTACAGGTCCTTTCTGTAATACTCATGGCCCTGTGTTGAGTGTAGTTAGTGGCCCAAGCTTGTGATCCCAGCACTTGGAGGCTGAGGCAGGTAGATCTCAAGTTCAAGGCCAGCCTGGGCCATGTAGTTAGACCCCTATATGAAACAAACAAAAAACAATAGCAAAAGTTTTATTGTGGTTGGTGGTGGCTCACACCTTTAATCCCAGCACTTGGGAGACAGAGGGAGATGGATTTCTGTGAGTTTGAGGCCAGCCTGGTCTATAAAGCAAGTTCAGGACAGCCAGGGCTACACAGAGAAACCCTGTCTCAAAAAACAAACAAAACAAAAAAGTATATTCTCAAAATTCTCTTCATAGTTGGCCGTGGTGGCACATGCCTTTAATGCTACCACCGTGTACTTGTGTGGTGTGTCCGTTCATGTGTGCCTGCAGAGCCTACGCGTCTGGTCCTTGGCACTGGCTGTGAGCTGAGCTGGGTTCTTTCCAGGAGTGGTGTGTGGGCTTACCGCTGAACCATCTCCCCAGTCTCCAACTCACCGTTTAAATTGCACTTCAGCATGGTTCACTGAGACAAAGTCCACAGACACTATGCAACCAGCACTGCTGCCCAGCACTTACCCCCTACCCAACCCTAACTACCCCCTACCCAACCCTAACTACCCCCTACCCAACCCTAACTACCCCCTACTCCCAGGCAGGGTTTCTCTGTGTAGCCCAGCTCTGACTCTTGGGTCCTCCACCAGACTCTGGTTCCCTCCATCTGGGACCTGTGAGTGCCCTTGTTCCTGTTCAGGGCTAAGTTGGACTCCAGTATGTGGGTGGACCTTTGGCTGCGCATGCCGGTGTGCATTTCTGTCTGTCTGCCCCCCCCCCCCTTCATTTTTAAGACAGGATTTCTCTGTGTAGCCCTGGCTGTCCTGGACTCACTCTGTAGACCAGGCTGGCCGTGAACTCACAGAGATCCTCCTGCCTCTGCCTCCTAAGGCGTGTGCCATCACCAACTAGGATATTTCTGTCTCTTACGAAGAGCTGCAGAGGCCAGAGTGGACAACAGAAGTGTCCAAGGAAAAGGCAGGTGACTAAAATCCCATGGCAGCTGGAGTGTCATATCCCGTCCTGTCCACCTCCACCCCCACCATGGGTCACAGAAGGCTAGGTGTGATCATCCTTGTCAGGTGGCCATAGCTTCCAGTGCAGTGCAGTAGCGTGCCTGCAGTTCTGTTTTTGGCTTGTATGTGGCTGGTGGAGGCTTCCCTGCCAGGACAAGATGCTTCCTAACCAGAGAGGAGAGGTTATTCCTGGCCTATCGCTGCGTGGGCCTGGGAGGCGCCGTGCTGTTGCCCAGCCCCCACCTAGGGACTGGGATGGGAACAGAAGCTGGAAGGCTGCAGGCTTTGTCTGGTCTGGGTAGTTAGACTCTTTCCTAACTCTGGCTCCTGATGTCTAAGAGCTTGTGGCCGCATGTCACTCCAGTGTTCACCTCAGTTTGTCCTCAGCCACATTCAATTAGATTTTGCACATGCTAGATGGGTGCTGTGTTGCTGAGCCACACCCCAGTCCCTCAACTGGGCTCCACCCTGACCACGCCCCCAGACCCTCACTGTGGGATTCTAGGTGGGGCTCCACCCTGACCACGCCCCCAGCCCCTAACTGGAGGTTTCTAGGCGGGGCTCCACCCCTGACCCATTAGTTTTACTTGTCCAGGTTGCCATGGCCACCTGTCCTGCTTTGGCTTTACACATAGGTGTGGTGATGGGGCATCTCTGCCCAGTGGACAGCTGTTTTTTGTCTCTGTTAACATTTCCCTACTGAAGATGCCCATGGTGCACTTAGACCCCAGCTCCCTGGGTGCACTTGGTTGCTACCAAGGGGATGATAGTGCCTGTTCTGACCCTGATGTACAAGGTGGCGGTCAGCAGTAGCGGCTCTGAGCAGTAGGGAACAGCTTCTGCACTGTAGGGCGAGTGAGGCCAGTGTGACCTGTGAGAAAGGGGCTGAGGCAAAGGGGAGCCTCCCAAGGCGGGGGCCCTCCAGGTGGGGTGGGGCCTAGGTTCTGTGTAGGGCTGCAGGACCTTGTCCAACCTGAGCAGTCATTCTGAAGTGTCTGCCAGCTCCATCCCACCCATAGTGCATCTGCCATCTACTTGTGCCCAGGCAGAGAGCTGGAGAGGCCACTCAGAGCCACCCTGTCACTGTGGGGGCACTGGGTGGGACACATGCCCACAGAGCAAGCCATACTCCTGTGGCTCAGCAGCCATCTCCACCCTCCGGTATGACAGGGCTTTGGCCTGGCCCTGTGGTCCTTGTCTCTGTGTCCCGAGCCCGGCCCCCATGCCACCCATCCTGCCCTGGCCACCTACGCTGTGCCAACTGGAGCGGCCATGCCAGTCACATGACCTCTCCCTCAGAGCACCGCAGCCCCCTAAGGCTCTCCCTAGCCCCTGCTGCTCCCCAGGCCCACCAAGGCTGTCCAGCCTCTGGGGCTCTGTCTGCTTCCCTGAGTGAGAGTCAGATCCCCATGCCTGTCGCCGTGGCCTGGAGAAGTGGCGGGGGAGGGGTGAGCAAGAGGAGGGAGGGCCGAGTGTATGAGTGAGTGAAGGTGTGAGTGCACACACACATAAAGCACTGTGACACTGTCCTCATCTGGCCCCTGGACAGTTTTCCTCCTTCTAGAAGGCCGCTCCCAGGGTTGGCAGGAGTCTCTGCAGGCAGGTGTGATGGGACGCTGGCTGACCAGGGCCAGGTGGTGGCCACCCGCAGAATACCAGACTGGGACCACCTTCTGTTGAACAGGTTCGTGCTAGCCGTGGGCAGCGCCGTCTTTGACGCCATGTTCAATGGTGGCATGGCTACCACATCCACTGAGATCGAGCTGCCTGATGTGGAGCCTGCTGCCTTCCTGGCGCTGCTTAAGTAAGTTTCCAGTTTCTCTGATGGTGGTGGGGTGCTGGAATGTGTGGTAGGATGGCAGGTGTCACAGCCTGGTGACATCTGCAGAGTCCTCCTGCATTGGAATGTGCTAGAACACACCTGGAGAAGAGACATAGCCTTTTTGTTTGTTTGTTTTTTGAGTTTTTGTTGTTGTTTTAAGAGTTACTTATTATGTACAGTGCTCTGCCTGCATGTACCCCTGCAGGCCAGAAGAGGGCATCAGATCCCATTATAGATGGTTGTGAGCCACCATGTGGTTGCTGGGAATTAAACTCAGGACCTCTGGAGAAGCAGTCAGTGTTCTTAACTGCTGAGCCATCTCTCCAGCCCTGGTTTTTTGCTTTTTTGGTTTTTGTTTGTTTTTGTTTGTTTGTTTGTTTGAGACAGGGTTTCTCTGTGTAGCCTTGGCTGTCCTGGACTCACTTTGTAGACCAGGTTGACCTCAAACTCACAGCGATCTGTCTGCCTCTGCCTCCCGATTGCTAGGATTAAAGGCCCCAGCATGCCCAGCTACATAGTGTTTTTTGATTGTTTAATTCTTATTAACGTTTTGAAACAGCCTGTATCCAAGAATGTTGAGTGTATTATGTGCCACACCTGCTGTGGCGCTGGGATGGGACCAAGCGTTAGTGCCTGCTAGCTGGGTGGGCACTAAGCCCCAGCCCGTGGTCGGGGTGACGTGGACACTCACACTGTCCTGCCTGGTACCTGAGGTCAGTGTGGTTCTCTGTGATTTACTCACCCTCGCCTAAGCTTGGCCACAGGGCCATGGGTATCCTGCCGAGACAGCCTGGCCTTCCCAAGGGCTAGCCCCAGGTCAGGGGACACTGACAGATGCCAGTGCCAGAAGGTCGTTGAACAGCCTTTGGCAAACCTGTGGTGCTAGGCCAGGACAGGGGCTGTGGGATGCCCTGTGCTGTCATGTGGCGTTCTGTTCCCTTGTTCAGGTTCCTGTACTCAGATGAGGTGCAGATTGGGCCTGAGACGGTGATGACCACGCTGTACACGGCCAAGAAGTACGCTGTGCCTGCCCTTGAGGCGCACTGTGTGGAGTTCCTGAAGAAGCACCTGCGGGCTGACAACGCCTTCATGCTGCTCACACAGGTGGGCGTGGTCTCCCGGCTGCTCACACACACACAGAGGTGGGCGTGGCCTCCTGGCTGCGTGTGCTTGCGCGCGCGCACACACACAGAGGTGGGTGTGGTCTCTTGGCTGCTCTCACACACACACACACACACAGAGGTGGGTGTGGTCTCCCGGCTGTGCACGCGCGCACACACACACACACACACACACACACACACGAAGGTGTGGTCTCCTGGCCAGTGACTCCTGGGGTTCCCAGTGTGTGCTTGAGCAATCACGCTGAGGCCAGAGGATGCCAGCTGTTCTCAGCCATTGCCCACCTACGTTTTTTCTTTTCTCTTTTTGGTGGTGGTGGTTGTTTTTGGAGATGGGGTCTCACTGTGTAGCCCCCATCTTAGAACTCACTCTATATACCAGGCTGGCCTGAACTCACAGACATCCTCCTGCCTCTGCATCCCCAGTGTTGGGATTAAAGGTGTGCACTACTGAGAGCCTAACTTTTTACTTTCCAAGACTTTTTACTCTGTTAGTTACTCTCCAAGAGTAGCCAGGCGCCTCCTGCACTCCTGAGGCCCTGGGTGACAGGTGCTTGCCATCAGGCCATCCCCACGTGAGCCTCCTCTGCTTGTTTTTCAGTTTGTGTGTGCATGGGTGTGTGGGTGACCACAAAGGACATTGGTTTCCTCTCATGCTGGAGTTTAGGTGTGAGCCGCCTGAGCCGCGTGCTGGGACCTGAGGCAGCTCCTGCTCCTGTGAGATGGGGTCAGGCCGACAGCAGGCACCTTTGCCTACTGAGCCATCTTGCTGGCCCCACACCCAGCTTCTTGCATGTGCACTGGGGTCCGGACTCAGGGCCTCACGCTTGCACAGCGGCACTCTGTCCACTCAGCTGGCTCCCGGCTCTCATGGAGATTGCTGAGCTCACTCCTTCCAAGCCAAGTTCTGGGGGTGACCAGAACTCAGGGAGCCAGGCCTAGTGGACATGCCTTTGCCCGCTGGGTGCTCACAGGCTGTCCTTGAGGCCTCCGTCTCCCTCCCTCCCCTCATGCCTGCTGCTCCAGGCTTGGCAAACTGGCAGGGATGTTGCGGCCTGTGGTGATGGTGCCGACCTCCCCTGTCTCTCTTCAGGCGCGGCTCTTCGATGAACCACAGCTGGCCAGCCTGTGCCTGGAGAGCATCGACAAGAACACAGCTGACGCCATCGCCGCCGAAGGTTTCACCGACATTGACCTGGGTGAGCAAGGCAGGGCCTGTGGGTGTCAGGCTTGAGTGGTGCTTTGGCCTTGGGCTAAGGAAAGGGGCGGGGCTTAGAGGACCTCATTTGAAGGTGACAGGAGACCCCCTCTTGGGTGACATGGTGGGCCATGGTGGAACAGATACATGGAAGTTGGTAGAAGGCCTGCGTCTGAGGATCTGCCCTCCCATTCTGGCGTCAGTGTGGTCCCCGCCTAGGGAGACAGCCTGGCCATCCACAGTAACACCTGCAGATGCCTTGGGAGGGCCCTGTGGCTCCTGCTGATGGCTTTGTAGGCAAAGGGTCTCTGACTGTCTTTGTGAGGTCAGAGCTAGAGGAGATAGTCTCAGGGTATAAAGTGCTCCTATGGTCCTGGTCCTCAGGAGGCTAAGGCAGGAGGATGGCTATGAGTTACAGACTGGCCTAGGTATAGACTGAGACTCTTTCTCAGAAAGACAGAGGGCTGTCACACAGCTCAGCTGGCACAGTGTCTGCCTAGCACTTGCCAGCCTGTCATTCACCCAACAAGTACAGGCAGGGGCTCGTGGGTTTAAAGCTAGCCTCCGCTACATAGTGATTTCCAGGCCAGTCTGAACTGCTCAAGACTATGTTGAAGGAAGGAAGGAAGCTCACTTAGGGAGTGCCGTGTGTCAATAATAAAACTTTATCACTGACCCAGGCGTGGTGGCGTACGCCTTTAATCCCAGCACTCGAGAGGCAGGCAGATCACTGAGTTCAAGGCCAGCCTGGTCTACAAAGTGAGTCCAGGATAGTCAAGACTACACAGAAAAACCCTGTCTCAAAAAACCAAAACAAAAAATAAATACAAATAAATAAATAAATAAAACAAAAAACAAAAACTTTATTGCTGATCATGGACAGAGGGCCATAATTGCCCAGCCCTGGCTATGAAGTGGTCCCCATATGGGGCTGGTCTACATGTAGCCCCTCACCGGGCAGCAGAGCTCACAGCCTCTCTCTGCCACAGACACGCTGGTGGCGGTGCTGGAGCGCGATACCCTGGGCATTCGTGAGGTTCGGCTGTTTAATGCGGTTGTGCGCTGGTCTGAGGCTGAGTGTCAGCGGCAGCAGCTTCAGGTGACGCCTGAGAGCAAGAGGAAGGTGCTGGGCAAGGCTCTGGGTCTCATCCGCTTTCCCCTGATGACCATCGAGGAGTTTGCCGCAGGTAACAGGCTCCCTTCGCCGCCCTTGGTGCCTGCGACCGGGGGTCCCGTCCTGTCAGCCACTCAGGAGTCAGCTCTGGGCTGCGGCCCTGCGGCCCTGGGTTTGGGGTCTGCTGTGTGCCTGGCGCCCTGGCATGGCTTCTGGGTGTTGGCCCTGGCTGGCCTGTGAGCTGCCGCATGGACAGGGAGGGCACAAGCTCTATGCAGTATGAAACAAGGGTGTCCACAGCAGGGGTCTAGCAGGACCTACACATGTGGGAGTCGGCCAGTCTGGAATGCCAGGCGGAGGGACATCGCGGCGAGTCCCAAGATGGCGGTACCCCTCAACTCGGCCAGGTCCTGACAATCAGATATCCCACCTTGAAGGCCAGGTCCTGAGTTTGCCTTCCCTTCCTGCTGTCAGCCAGCCCTCTGCCCACAGGCCCGGCACAGTCCGGCATCCTGGTGGACCGAGAGGTGGTCAGTCTCTTCCTGCACTTTACTGTCAACCCCAAGCCACGTGTGGAGTTCATTGACCGGCCGCGATGCTGCCTGCGGGGCAAGGAGTGCAGCATTAACCGCTTCCAGCAGGTGGAGAGCCGCTGGGGCTATAGTGGCACCAGTGACCGGATCAGGTGAGGCCTGGGCATTGGACTTTTCACGCCTCCTCTCCAGGTCTCGGATTCTGGGCATAGACCGCTCTGCATGGAGGATGGGAAAAATCGGCTGGAGGTGGGCGTGCATTTGCCTTCATGCTGTGGTACTGTGGGGGGCAATGAGCAGGTTGACACCCCCCTCCCCCCCGTGAAGGTGGGGAGCCAGGTTCTTGCTCTCTGCTCGGGAGAATCTTCCACTGCTGCAGGGAAGGGAGCCCAGGGCTTGAAGGAGTGCAGGGTAGCCATGCAGTGCGCTTCGCACGGGCTGAGTCTCACATGTTCAGTCTAGAGGCGAGAGTCCCAGCTGAGCTGACAGACAAGAGCTGAAGAGAAGCAAGGACAAAGCCCAGTGTGAAAGGGGTGCCCGGGATATCTCTTGGCGCCTGTTTCCAAGGCCTTGGGAACCAGGCTGGTCACACCTTTTTGCCAAGTGGGATTTTATGGTTACTCTCTGGAGAGGGGGCAGTGCTGTCTCCTGTCCGCGGGAGAGCAGCTGACTCAGACCTCTGCCCAGAAGAGCCCAGGAGGGGAGATGGTGGGCACAGGGCCTGGCACTCGGTGGATGAGGATTGGGTCCTGAATGCCCAGTGTACCCTCCCACAGCTCCAGGCTGCCCCGTTCTCCCATGGCCTCTCCATCCGATGGAGCGCAGGGCCTGGGGCACTGACTGCTTAACCCTCCTCAGGTTCTCGGTCAACAAGCGCATTTTCGTGGTGGGCTTTGGGCTCTACGGCTCCATCCACGGGCCCACTGACTACCAAGTGAACATCCAGGTAGGTTGCCAGCCCTGCCCGTGCCTTGCTCTGTCCACTCCACGCCCACAGCCTGGTCCTGTCCCCTCCCCTCGTACCCACACAGAGGCAGCCGCAGCTCAGACCTCCTACCCTGGTCCCACACTTGTGCCATTAGGCCTCTGCCACGCCCCACTTCATCCAAGCGCCCGCCCTCACCAGTTCCACCCTGTAGCCCCTGCTTGCCCAGCTGAGCTGCCAGCCTTCCATCCCCAGATCATCCACACGGACAGCAACACGGTCCTTGGCCAGAACGACACAGGTTTCAGCTGCGACGGCTCCGCCAGCACCTTCCGTGTTATGTTCAAGGAGCCTGTGGAGGTCCTGCCCAATGTCAACTACACGGCCTGCGCCACGCTCAAGGTGGGGCGGGGCGCTGAGCTGGGCTGGGCTGCGGGGGCCCCTCCTCACTGCCCCAACCTCACTATGCTCCCCGCCCCCAGGGCCCGGACTCTCACTATGGCACCAAAGGCCTACGCAAGGTGACCCACGAGTCGCCCACCACGGGCGCCAAGACCTGCTTCACCTTCTGTTACGCGGCCGGGAACAACAACGGGACGTCTGTGGAGGACGGGCAGATCCCGGAAGTCATCTTCTACACCTAGGCCAGCCCCGTCCAGGTCACCCCGCGCCAGGCACAGCCGGCCTCCCTCCCTGCCATGGGGACAAGTGTGACCGACCACCTGTCCCAAGGCACCGGGGAGGGGGTTAGGCCCTGGGCTGGGCCGTCGAGACAATCCCTCCGTCGTGGGGGCCGAGCGGGCCTGGCCCTGGATGGACAGCTGTCGGGGCCGAGGGCGGTGGGTTCCCACATTCGTCCCTGAAGCTCAGGGCAGCAGTAGGCCAGCTCCGTGCCCCAGGCGCTGCGGCACCACTCGTCCGTTCTCGTAAACTGCACACGGCAATGCATCTGAGCCCATACTCGGCTGGAGCCCGCGCTTGGGCGTCTCCTCCAGCTGGTGGTCTGGGTTTCACGTTCCTTTTGTTCTCCGCTGCTCCCTGGGGACCCCAGGGCCTCCCCTGCGTGCACTGATGGCACCCGAGCCCTGGCCTGTCGGGCATGTGCTGGTCACTCCAGGGAGCTCTGCCTGGGGATGGGTGGGATGTGGGCCGCTCTTCTCCCAGCAGTGTGGGTGTGAGGCCATCACAGTCCATCCTTAAGGGACAGGGTCCTCCCCGGTGTGGCCAGCAGAGCTCAGCCTCAAGCTTGCAGGCCCCTTCCAGATGCACTGGGCCCCCAGCTGGCCTGATGTGGCACCCAGGGGTACCACAGAACACCCCTGTACATACCACAGCCCTGGCCCTCTAGGCCACAGGCACCCTGTCCCGTGATGCCCCAGAAGGCACAGTCCCATTCTGGGTCCCCTCGCCTCATGTCTCTGTTCCAGTGACCTCCTGCCCGAGCCCATTCCCTTCCCGAAGCCATGGGAGGTGAGGCCTCCACACTGTGTCCCCAGATGAGTTGTTTTGTTTTGTTTTGTTTTTTTAAATAAAGAAACATCTGCCTTGAAGCACTGAGCAAGCGCCACTTTGAGTGTTGTGTGGCTGGGAGGCGGTGCCAGGGCCAAGGTCAGGGCATCGCAGTCTCAGTTCCTGGAGTCGAGGGCTACCTAGGCTGGGATATGTGACACCCCATTTCCAAACAAAAGGGCAGCTGAAGAGGTGGTGCAGTGGGCACCCAGCAGTTTTGGGTTTTTAAGGATTTATGTTTGTGTATTGTGTGTCTGTGTATGCCAGTGTGGGGTGCCCCAGGAATTGCTTACACCTGTGCTGTGAGCAGTGCCTGCCTCGTCCTCTCTCCAGCACTTTATTTTCTTACTTCCATCTTGCCATCTTGCTTCCCACTTGCATTTTCCCTTCTCTCATATCCCCCCCCCCCCCCCCCCCGTGGATGTAAACATGTTTTTGTTTTGATCCCAAGTGTGAATGGGGAACAGATTTGTGAGGGAACAGGTAATGTTTATCTATTAGAAGACTCCGGGGCTTGGTTTTGCCAGCTGAAACACTTCCTAGTACAGACTCTGAGTGGAGATATATATATGAGCCCAGAACAGGAGGTTGAGGCTTTTGGGGTCTTGGGGTTGTCAGGCTGTTCATCGCTCCACTGAGAGACTGCTCCAACGAAAGTTCCAGGCTTTGACTGCTGCTCCAGGTTCCGAGGCAGCTTTGCTTCTGCTGAAATCCTACTGACTACCCAGGTGAGTTTTGCTCCCAGGAACTGAGTACAAAAAGGTGTACTTGTGTGCCCATTAGCCTCTCTTCTCTCCTATCTAGGGTAAGTGGGTTGGAAGGGAGGTGTAAGCATTAAAGAACCCCAAATAAAGTAGGTTTGAAGGTTTAAGCACAACACACACCCACCTTTTTTTTTTTTTTTTTTTTTTTTTTTTTTTTTTGGGAGACAGGGTTTCTCTATTAAGCCCTGTCCTGGACTCTGTAGACCAGGCTTGCCTCTGCCTCCTGAGTGCTGGGATTACAGGCCTGGGCCACCATGCCCTTTTCACTTATTTTTTAGTGGCTGTGCCTGAGGCATGACACCTCGGGCCTTTCCCCTCCCTATAGCCTCCTCCCAGCCAAGCAGCTGAAGGTCTGAGGGCCTTTCTGTCTGCAGATGTCCGTTTGCAGACCCTGCCTGTCCATCTTCTCGGGGACTGCCGGGCCCTCAGGTCGGGGAGCCGCAGCACTCCTGCATGTTTTTGCTGGAGCAGCCAGTGCCCTGGACCTGCCGTGAGCCAGCTGGGCCTCCTGTCCCAGACTTGAGGATGATAAAAGCCAGGCCCACGCTCGAGGATGGTTTCGTTTTCTTTTATTTTTTTTTTTTTAAAAAAAGCCCCTAAACTCTACGGCTTCAAGGAAGCGCCAGAGAAACATAAGTTCATTTCTGTACACGTTGTAAAGCAAGAACTTGGCTCCCGAGACCTGGCCCTCCCGTGGGACCGCCTCTCTGCTGCCCCCGGCCGGGCGTTAAGGCGATTCTGTCCCGTGGGTCCTGCACACAGGGACACGGGTCACGGCAGCCCTGGCTCCGTGGGGCCAGACCAGTCCCTGCCCGGTGACCTTCCCGAGCTCCGCCCCGGCTTTGGTGCAGCATTGTAGTAGTGCACGCGCCTCCCCTTTGGTGGCCGAGGCCGTGTGACCTCCCCGTGTGATACCCATGCCCAGGCCTGCCCCCCTCGAGAAAATGGCCTTTGGATCGAGGGGACAAGCTGGACTTTATGAGCTAACAGGGGCGCAGCAGGGACGGCGCGGCGCTTCTCTCCTGGTTTTAAATAGTTAATGCTCTCGAAGGGGACGACGAGACACGGGTGCAGAGATTTCCACCAAAGTCCTGTGTGAAGGAAGTGACCCCAAGTCCCGGAAGATGGTGCGTGCATGTGGGCCACGGAGCCCCACGCCACCGAGGACACTGCCAGCTTCCTGGACACCCGCCTGGGGATCTTGGGCCGCGGACGCACCCACCCTCACTTGTGTCGCTGCAGCGATTTTCTCTTTCTCCTCTTGAAGAAGCAGCAGCACCTGCAAGGGCGGTGACACACGCGGTGTGAAGGGGATGACAAGAGCTGACCAGCAGCCAGCACGCTCAGGCACCCCCGTCCCCGCGGGCCTTACTTGGTTTCATCCGCCACCTCTACCTCTGCAGGGGCCGCGATGGGGGCGTTGGAGTGGCCCGCGGTGGGGTCATCCGCGTTCAGCTCTCCATTAGTGGAGTTGAGCGCCTATAAGGGCGGCGGGGGTCAGGGTCGCTCTGTGACAGCCACAGGCCCCGCGTCCCCTCCAGGACGTGTCCCCAGGCCCGGCCCTCACCTGGTTCTTGCTGTGGGGCTGGGCTTTGTCACGATGTGGTGGCTGGGAGGGCACGTCAGTGTGGACCGTGCCGATGGGTGTTGGCTGCGAGAGCGGATGTCAGGACAGGGTGGAGCCGCAGGCCTCGCTGCAGCCCCAGGACAGTTCCTGACCCACTCGCTGGCCCAGGCCGCCCTCCCGCCTAACGGGGCCCTACCACGTAACTGATGGGGGCGGGAGAGTGCCCCCACCTGCAGGGATCTCCATCTGTACCCCACTCTGGAGCACCCCTTCACTCGCAGAGACGCCCATCCAGTGCATCACCCACGGTGCAGCCCTCACCCGCCGGCGCTCCCCTCTCTGCACCCCTCACCTGGGGGCTCACACTGGGAACCCCTCACGCGCTCAGCTCTAACCTCTAACCGGGAGTTGGCTCACATCACCTCCACGTACCAGGGGCTTCCCGGCCCAGTCGTACTCGTAGTCGAACACGTAGCCGCTGCGGTCGAAGAGGTCGGTGAAGAGCTTCCTCAGGTAGTCGTAGTCTGGCTTCTCGAAAAAGTCCAGGCGCCTCACGTAGCGCAAGTAGGTGGCCATCTCCTCTGCGTAAGAGGACAGGGGCGTGGTCACGTGGGCGGACCCAGCGCGAAAGGGGCGTGGCCCCACGGCGGCGGGGCCCGGCGGGCCGCCTTACCCGGGAAGCTCTCACACAGCACCTCGATGGGCGTGGCGCGCTTGGTGTCTCCGATCTTCTGGTAGCGTTCCTTCAGCGTGTCGGCCTGCACCAAGTGACGCGGTCGTGACTGGCGCCCAGAGCCCGAGCCCCCCACCTCATTCCCCACCCGGGAGGCTCCGCCCACCTTGAGCCCCTGCCAGGGCAGGCTGCCGCGTAGGAAGTACATGAACATGTGTCCCAGCGCCTCCAGGTCGTCCCGGCGGCTCTGCTCTGCGGGGACAGCTCCGGCTCAGCAGCCGTCTTCCCCGCCCTCACCTCCCCGTGCACGCGCCGCTCACCTTTGCCCAGGTGCGTGTTGATGCTCATGTAGCGCGCCGTTCCCGTCAGGCTCTTGTGCTCGCGGTACGGGATGTGCTTCTTGGTCTCAGGGTCGATGTACTCCTTGGCCAGCCCGAAGTCGATGATGTGGATGGAGTGCTGCCGCTTGCTGCCCGGCCGCCCGACCAGGAAGTTCTCGGGCTTCACATCGCGGTAAATGAGGCTCTTGGTGTGCACGTACTCCATGCGAGTGATCTGTAGGGACCCACATCGCGAAGTTCAGCACCCAGGCCCCGCCCCTCCCGCCCGCCCTCCCCTCTCCCCCCCCTCCGCACCAGCTGGATGGCGATCATCAGCACCGTCTTGAGCGTGAAGGTGCGGTCGCACAGGTCGAACAGGTCCTCCAGGCTGGGCCCCAGCAGCTCCAGCACCATGGCGTTGTATTTCCCGCACGGGCCGAAATAGTAGACCTGAGGGACGCCCTCTGCAGAGGAAAGATGCAAGCTGCCGCCTGGAGGCCCTGCCCACCCCAGAAGTGCTGGCCCACGCCCCGGCGCCCACCCGCCTCACCTGCCGTGCTGAGCTGCTTGTAGAAGCGGTACTCCAAGTGCAGCTGCGGCGCCCGGGACTTGATAGGCTCCTGCGGGACAGAGGTCTGTTACCCAGGCCCTCTTCCCAGGCCTGGGCGCACAGCAGGGCATGGGTGGGGCACACTCACCAGCTTGATAGCCACGTACTCATTCGTATACAGGTTCTTTCCTGCGGAAACAAGAGAGGCCATGGGGACTGTGGACTAGAGAGCCTACGCCACCCAAAGCCGCATTCTCCACAGGAGTATGTGGGCACCCCCTCCCAATGGCTGTTAAGTAAGTTCCCACTGCCTAGGAATCCCTGCACTTGCATGCAACCACGGGGAGGTGTCTCCCTTGGGTCATGACAAAGCCCCTCACATTGGAGGCAGCCCCACAAAGCCACACATGCTACCAAGATGGCTGGCTGAGCCAGCGGAGTGCTGAGTCCCCATGCTGGCCACCCCACGCTGGCAAATCCAACAGCAGGCTCAACCCCAGAGTCATCTGGCCTCTCTCGAGGGGGTCACAATCTGTCCTGGCCATACCCTAGCCCCTCAGCACCCTGTGTTCACCTCAGCATCTCTAGTCACAAAGGGTACCTCAGAGCCACACCCCAGTGTTTGCACCTGCCACCACTGCAGGAAAAACCTATTCCTCCCCTAGTGGCCCTGCATAAAGCAGCAGGCTGAGTCACTGGGGTGGCTTCCACAGGCAGGCTCTGTCTACAACTGCCTCAGAAGCTGTCAGCGCCCCTGTCCCCAGACACCCAGCAGGGACGGTCACTCCATCACCCTCAAGTTGCTAAGGCCACGATGCCGGCATGCAGCCCTTGGCTGCTACCAGCCAAGTTCAGTGGGTTTCTCTTGTATCCCTTTGACAGTGGTGGCCTCCAAGCCACCAGACCATGCAGGCTATATACAGTGAGGCTCCACAGAGCTTCTTCCAAGAGACGGATCCAGGTGGTCATGGGTCTCATCTACCCCTCACTCTGCAAGCCTGTCAGCTCTCCTGGGTGAGCAGCCAATGGCTGTCCCTTGCCTGCACGCTGTGCTCAGCCAGCTGTCTTCTGCGAGGGTCTGTTCGGGCCTTAGCCCTCTCTTCCCTGGACTGTTTGTCTCCGGAGCTGTGGCTCTGCCACGGAGTCTCCTTGGCTGCAGGGTCAGGGCTGCCTAGGAGCAGGTGTCTCCAACTGTAACCACCACAGGGTCACTCTGCTCTTCTGTGGCCATTTCCTTGGGGCCTCTGCTGACCCAACTCAGCACCTGAGCCAAGTCCTTGGGGCCCCAGGTTCCCTGTGCACCTGACAGACTGAAGGCACAGAAGTCACGTGGGGGCACGGACAGTGTGCAAGTGTGTGAGGCTGCCTGCAGGCCAGCTGAGGAGCATGGCAGCTGAGGCGCTCAGTGTAGAGCTGGCCATGCATGCTGACAACCTGGCTCGAGCCCCCAGAATCCACAGAAAGGTGGTGAAAGGAGAGAAGTGAGACTCTCCACAGTTGTCCCTGATCCCCACAGGGGTGTATGACACGCCTGTTCTCCAACATATACACATTAATACCTTTTCTTAAATGTGGGGGAGGGGTTCTGGGGAGACAGCTCAGCAGTTTAGGACCACTGGCTACTCTTCCAAAGGATCTAGGTTCAGTTAGTACCCACAGGGGGGGGCTCACAACAGTCCCTACTTAAAGGGAAATCTCGTGCCCTCTTCCAGCGACATACATGCAGACAAAACACCCACATATAAACAAATAAAGTGTGTAGGAGGCAAGTAGGTGTGGTTGTGCACTTGACCCCAGCACTTGGGAGGCAGAGGCAGGTGGATCTCTGAGTTCTGCCTAGCTAGGTCTACAAAGCGAGTCCAGGACAACCAGGGCTACATGGTGGGACTCTTTTTCGGGGGGTGGGGGCGCACAAACAAAGGGATAGAATATGGCCCCATAAGAGGAAAAAAGTTGCACAAACATAAGGGATTCAATTTTCCCAATTTAATGAACAATTATCACTCCACAGATCCCAAGAGCTTAATGTCCCCAGGCCAGATACAGACCTAGGGAAGGCAAGGGGGCCAGTGGAGGATGGGGGCTCAGGCAAGGAAGCAGCTCACAGTCACCAGGGAATTAGCACCTTCAACACTCTAATTCTGTGAGGTAGCAGGAGGAGACAAGCTCTCACTGTGTAGCACAGGCAGGCCTGCACTTGTCAAGATCCCTGGCTCAGCACCTTGAGTGCTGTGACGCTAGCTCAGAGCTGGGGATGCAACCCTGTGCCTGGCTGAGCACCAGTCCCACTGAGCTGTGTGTACATATCCTACCCTTCTTCAGGGTGTAAACAGCTGACAGGGACTCTGAGCATCCAGCAGTGAGGGGGCTGGCTCTGCACTCCAACAAAGGTCAAAGTGCACAAGCTGGTGATAGGCTCCACCCCTAGCAGTAAGAACAGGAAGCAGCAAGCCCCCCTCACTGGCACACAAGCATCCCAGATGCAGGCCCTGCACAGGACTCAGGGGAAACCCCCTCAGGATGTCTACGCCGCTGGGTCTATGATCTGTACCCAGCTCTGAGCGGTTAGCTGCTGCCCCACACCTAAGGACAGGACCCCTGAAAGTGCTCCTGGCCATGTACACATGCACGCGTGTTTATGCTTGCCTGTGTACATTCAGGGCTACAGTTTTGGGTTTTTTTTTGTTTTTTGTTTTTGTTTTTTTGGCCTTTTTGTTTTTCGAGACAGGGTCTCTGTATGTTAGCCTTGGCTGTCCTGGACTCACTTTGTAGCCCAGGCTGGCCTCGAACTCACAGCAATCCGCCTGCCTCTGCCTCCCGAGTGCTGAGATTAAAGACGTGCACCACCACCACTCAGCTTTTTTTTTCTTTTTGAGACAGAGTTTCTCTGTGTAGCCTTAGCTGTACTGGCTTTGTAGACCAGGCTGGCCTTGAACTCAGAGATCTGCCTGCTTCTGCCTCCCGAGTGCTGGGATTAAAGCCTGGCAGCAGCTGAGGCCACAGCATAGACCTGGCACAGGAGTGCAGAGGCTCTGCATCACGATTGGCTCCTGTGCTGGCCTTGAGCAGCCAGCGAGTACAATGGCCTCCCAGGGGAGGCAGGCAGCACTTAGCCCATGACCATGGTGTCCCCACAGTGTGACCAGACTATGTAGTTCTCATGGACCCAGTGGGAACCATCACCCCATTAGCAAGGTCAGGAGTGAAGGGGGACACTTCTAGTGAGGCACACATAGGACTTGGGAGGCTGGTGGCCACAGGTGCTCCCTGGCCACACTTCTCTCGCCTGAACACCTCAGGTGAGGTCTGAGACCTGAGGTGCCGGATAAGGAGCTTTTGAACAGGTCTCCCACCACCCTGCACAGGATGCATATTTAGGGGGACCCTTGGCATCCTGGGCACCCACGAGCTCAGCCCCGTGTGCTAAAGCCTACTGGGATGGACACTGCTGGGGTATGCAAAGCCTGACACAGCCACTGGACAGGCCAGGGTGAAGCAAGCTGTGACCTCAGTTCTTCCCCACAAAGCCAGGGCCGCTCCTTCCTCCTGAAGCCCCTGGTGATGGACCCACGACGGTGTTCACGGGACTCACCTAGGCGAAGCTCTCCAAAGTTCCCACAGCCTATCTTCTTGCCGACGCGGAAGTTGGGGCCCACCATCAGGACCCCTGAGCTGGTCCCGGAACCGCGGACGCCGTGGTTGCTCCGGCTCGTGCCGGCCTTGGACATTCTCCGGCCCTCCTCCAACTCCCCCTTCCCTCCTTTCTTGTCAAAATCCATAAGTTTGTGGTACCCTGGCCTCTCCACGGTGACTCTGCCGTGAGATCCGAGTGCGAAACCTGAGCTCGCGCCCGGCTTAGTACACCATTGCGCCCAATGGCCCCTCGGCTCCTGGCTAGTGACACCAGGGTGTGTTTGTGGGCCTGGCCGCGGTGCTCATCTCGGTGGCCTCAGGGTCACTTGCAGGGAGAGAAGACATTCTGACAACAGGTCCCTCCGCCTTAAATCTTGTGGAGCCCAGCTGTGAAGAAAGAGGCACCGGTCAGAGGACGGGGTACACGACATGCTCCCAGTGGGCAGGTACAGAAAGATCTTTAAAGGTCTGAACAAGACTGGTGTCATCTCTGCCTGGGAAGATGCATCTGTCCCCATGGGACAGACACATGTCCTGCTGACCACAGCAAAGGCTGCCATGGTGTGACCAGAGCGAGGCTGACAGAAGTCAGAGGCTGGGGTGGGTGGCCAAGGCTCTACGTGACATAGAGCTGTGTCGCCCAGTGGGCAGACGCTGAGAAGGGATACTCGGTCTGACCACACCAGAGACAGCCACAACAGGGAAGTGGGATGGCAGAGCAAACAGTACCCACGTAGGAACAGCAGCTACACCTCCAACCATGCACGCAGCCATGGCAGGATGGCGCGTGGCATGCAGCACCAGGTGATCAAGGGGCTCAGTAGTGCCACAGGCAGGGAGCACCTACCTCTCCACCCTGATCTGCACCTCTCAACCCCCAAAGACCTGGCTCTTGCCAGGCCATCCACATGGAAGGGCGTGGCTAGCTGCAAATGTGCCCAAGGATGGGCAGCCAGAGCCAGGGCCAGCCAGAGGGCCTGGAGCATGCAGAGCACAACCTAAAGACTTGTCTCCAGGCCAGGCCAGCTGCAGGTGCGAGGCGGCTTGGGCTCTGAGGCAGGAGCCACAGCTGGGATCATTTCTGTCTTGAGACCCGAGCAATCAGTGTCACAGTCCAGGGTCCCATGAAAGCTAGATAGAACACAGCCCCACCTCTCAGAGAAGGCAGGACCTCAGGTACCAGAGGCCATGGTAGATCTCACATACTTGCACCCCACAGCCTGACACCCTTGGGTCCCCCTCTGCCCACCATGGTGCTCTCAGCAGTTCTGTAGGGGGCTTAATAGGCCTGGCCTGCTCCTGACCCACAGGAGGAAGGCCTACGCAGAAGATAGCATGAGATGCCAGCACCATGGGCCTTGAGGATGAGGAAGAGAGAGGTGTGTCTCCAGAGGCAGGTATGGAGGCAGGACACTGGCAGCGGTTGCCTCTGGGCCAGGGTGAGGGATATACAACAAAGAAAAGCACCTGCCCCTCAGTCCCACCTGCCCTCATTCAGAACGCTTCCTCCAGAGCCTGCGCCACAGACGTCCTCGGCCACCCCCCATCTGATGGGGCTCTCTTTCCATTGGGAAGTGCACTGTGCACTCCTCATCCTGGCTGGATGGTTGCACACCCGTGAGCTGCAGAGCTGCCCACTGGAGGCCCAGGCTGCACACCAAATGCATTTGACCCTGAGGTGTGTGACTCAACATGGGGCCTTGACTCCATACCCACCTATGATGTGTGCAAGTCAAGACCCACGTGGTCGCGCTCGCGCGCGCGCGCGCGCACACACACACACACACACACACACACTTCCATGGTCAGCAGCAACAGGCAACATCGCATCTGTTGTGGGGCTCAGGCCAGCTAGGATGTGCAGTGAGAGAGCATCTGCAGGGCTGCACAGGAGGAAGGCAAATGAGAGGCAGAGGACGCGTCCGCACAGGGAACCAAGCACAGGGGGCTCAAAGCAGGCAGGCTGCAGGAGGACGGGGCCCCACTGTCACACCTTTGTGCTTTTGATCCATGGCCTTCTTGGGCCAGTAAGTGTGCTGTCCACATCCTGAGTGGATGTGGCAGCCAGGTAACACCACCAGAGACTCTCTTGTCCACCTACTGTCCCCATGCACCCTACAGGACAGTTGGGGACCATGGCCACAGCCTGTCTTATGGCAGCTCCATGGTGCCAGGGAGGTGGCTATGCTAGGGACACGAAGCCTGGCATGACACCACCATGGCTGCCCAGCACACGGACCACTACTCCTCACTCAGAGGTGCCCAAGAGCACGCACAGACCACAGGAAACCTGTCACTCCAACCCAGATGGCCAGTAGACAGACAACCCTGGTGCCAAGCAGCTGCGCTGTCTCAGACACACCTGACTATGTGTGGAGTGACCTGAGGCCCAGAGGAAACACCACTAGAGCTGGTTGAAGCTTGGAGCTAAAAATAGAGCCCTTGAAAGGAGGGCAGGGCTCCCAGCACTAAATAAACCTTCCCTGGCCTGACCCATAGGGCCCAGAGCCCGAGTCTTCCCCGACGGGAGGCCGTCCCCAGGGGCAAGGCCAGGCGTAGGGGAAATGGCTGGGTTGGCCTGGGCAAGGCTAGGCCGCAGAGCCAGCTATAGGTGCTCACTGCTGAGGGAGCTGGCTGACAGCGGGCTGTACTCCCACCAGAGACACAGCACGCACCTGCCCTGTTCTTTTTGGGGTCCTCCATCTTGCTGGGGCCCTGGCTGCTCCTCTGCTGGAGGCCCCCAAGCCCCTTCTCTGTATCTCCACTCAGTGATGTCACAGTCCCTGGCTGACGTCACTGGCAGCTCCCAGGTTATAGCTGGCACCCACCTGAGGGGAGAAGCAGGGCCAGCAGCCACCATGGGAGGCCTGCAGTGGGTAGGGCTTTGAGCTGTACCTGAGTGACAAGGGCCTTTCTTCCTGTCCCTCCAACACTCAGGCTGTGTCACACCAGGACTGGAATCCTGGAAGACAGCTGGAGACACTTAGGGTTGAAGCCAAGGCAGGAAAGCAGCCTGATCAGCAGGGTTAGTGCCGCCTGGCCAGCGGGCAGCTGAGCGGAGCAGTAAGTTGGGATCTGACAGCAACGGCAGAGGGGAGAGCCAGGGGACTTCTCAGTACCTTGTCTTTGGAGAAAGGCACCCCATAACACCATGGCTCGCCTGCTCCTGGTCACAAGTCACTGTCCCCAAAGGTACATGGAAACCAGTTGGGGTGACTAGAGCAAGCACTGTGATGGTGGCAGTGCCCCTGTATAGCGGGAGAGGCTGGACTCCGCTGGACCAGGCAGCGCAGCCACAGCCAGTGTGGGGGGCTTGCTGTTCTGCATGGACCTCACCAACAGCTGGGCTGACAATGCCCAGACAAGGCTGAGAGGACAGCCTGGACCACAGCTCTGGGCAGACCTGTGTATGTGCCAGGGTGGCAGAGTGTCTAGGATCATCTGGAGGACCCATCAATACACTGAAGAAGAGGAAGCTGACTCCCGCGTCAGCCACATCAGCTGCAGTGTCCACAGCACTCAAACACACTGACACAGGACGACCCATTGCAGCCAGAACCCTGACAGCCAGTGTACACTCTGCCCAGCAAACACCTACTACCCTCTCTGTGCCTCTGATGCCCAAACACTGCTGCAGCGTGAGCTACACAAAGGAGGCTGAAGGTGAAGACGGGCGGGGAGGACACAGCCTCATCTACCACTCTCACTGAACGCCGGCCACACCAGAGCAGATGGCGTCCCCCGGGGACTCCAGTTTCTGGGACTGAGGACCTCACCCCCTCTGCACTCCTGGGTTGACAGAAGGGTGGGTGACGGGAAACACTGAGCCTCTTGCACTCTGTGGGGTCTTCCTGACCCAGGTCTCAGCAAGGGTGACACTGTAGGACCCTATGGGGACACAGGGAGCCACAACATGGAGTGAGGAGAGGCCCAGGGTGCTGCTCAACACCCACAGAGCCTAAGTTGGAGCTTGGCAAAAGCCTGAGTTCCACAGAGCTGTGGAAAGCCACGAGGCTGGCATCACTGAGCACATGGGCAGGCATAGGCATTGACCACTGACCATGGCCTACTGAGGTGGAGCTATCTCTGCGTGCGCCAGAGGCTGATGCCAAGAGTCGAGTGCCTTCCTGGGTAATTCTCCACCCTATGTTGAGGCCATTTAAGTGAGTGCTTGGAGACCTGAGCCTGGGCAGCCTTTGCCACACTGGCCTTGAGCCACCATGGTCCTGCCTCCTGGCCCTAAGTGCGGGGGAGACAGGTGTAAGCCACCATGCTTGGTTTGAACACTTTAGAACAGTACACTGGGTGGTGCAGGAGGGAAGCGTGCAAGTGGATACTCTGATACAGGTGAGCACCACACACCTTACTCTGAGGGGACATCTGGCCATGAGGCACCTCACAGCCCTGGCTGTCAGTACTGCCTACCACCGTCTGCGTGCCGAGTGCACACATCTGGCCTCCGCTGGACAGCGAGGCCAGCACTGAGTGAAGCACAGGCTCACAGCACACCACTGCCCACTGGGGAGTAGTAGTCAGCCAGCAGCCGTGCCCAGGCCACACCTCCTCTCAGGGGCCCAATTCAACAGTCAATGGCAACGTGCAGATTTCCCAGGAGCCCAAAGGGGTATGTCCCCACAGGAGGCACAGGCCGCAGACAGTGAGTGGGAGAGGACAGGCAGCGTCTGGGGCTGCACACCAGCTGCCAGCCCTTTGGGTCCCAGCCCCCCCAAAGCCTGCCCTGTGGCCCTGCTTCCCGTGTCCCTCCCCCACCTGCATACACACTTGAAGACCCTTACAGGCCTAAGCTAGGGGTTCCTTTAGCTGACCTAGGGATGCCCCCAACCTTTCCCACTGTAGCCCAAGGAGAACATTCACAAACCAAGATTCCAGGAGCCAAGGAGTTGAAAGACCATCCTCAGACACATGGAGGTCAGCCTAGGCTACAGCAGAGTCAAGGACAGTTTCCTTGGGTGTGGTGTCACACACCGATTTCCCAGCATTCAGGAAGCTGAGGCAGGCATGAGTTTAGGGCCAGCCTGGACTATATGGTGAGTTCAGGGCCAGCTTTGGCGACAGAGTTGCAGTATTGTCTCAAAAAACAAAACAGGGCTGCTGAGATGGCTCAGAGGGCAAAGCCTCCAAGTCTCTTCATCAATCCCTGGAAACCGAATCCATTTGGAAGACTACCGCCTGGTCTACACAGCAAGCTGCGGGGTGGCCAGGCCTAGAGACCCCTGCTGCATCAAGAAGACAAACCAAAGCGCAAGAAGACAAGTGACTCCACCAAGCTGCCCTCTGACCACCAAGGCACAAAACGCCATGTTGCCAGTCACACTTGAGAGACTCAAGACTTCTAAAGAGCCAGGCGCAGTGACAGGCACAGTGACAGGCGCAGTGACCCTGGCACTCGGGAGGGGGAAACAGGAGCAGCAGTTCAGGACCATCCTAACTCACACAAGAGCTCGGCTCAAAATCTAAAATAAAACAAGCAAGACGGGCTTCTTCCCACATGGACTGAGCCAGGGTGGCAGCCCTGGAGGGTGTAGGGAGTCCATGGCTGGCACCCGACTGGAGAACCACACCTCTGGGCTGCAGGCACAGACAGACAAGTGCCCTGCTGTCCCTGGCCCACAGTCTCACTCGAGGACTCAATGCAAGGCTGCTTGCTGCCGCTGTCCTGTCCCCTGTCCCGTGTCAGAGGCTCTAGATCTGTCATTCAACAGGATGTGACATCAATCTGTCTTAGCCTGGTGGTGCTGAGCTGTCCCGAGGGACAAGGGTGTGGCAAGAGGCCCAGGGCAACCTGAAGACCTGCTCTAGGGGAAAGGAATCTCAGCCGACCAGCAGGGATGGCCCCTTGACCACTGGGTCCTGAATGACACTAATTCCCCAGCGCAGGCCCTCTTTCAGAGAGGCAAGTATGGGCAGCCACCCACAACACCTTATTTCTAATGGGACCCACTACCCACCCAATGGTGCAGCCTGGTGTCTTAGCAGAAACTGTGAAAGCCAGGTATCCCTCTGTCCTTACACTCTCACCAGGGGCCTATCTCAGGACTGGGGACCACCCAGGAGGCCCCATGGGGCAATAGGCATAAACATGCAGCCAGATGAGGTACATGGACAGATGTGACAGATGTGGGACCCAGGCTTGGCTCTTTGCCACCTGTTTCCAGGTGTCCTGTGCCCCTCTGCCTAGGATGGAGCCTCCTGGTGACAGTGCAGTGTGTGGGATAGAGCATAGAGGGGAGGAATTCGTAGGGTCTGACGGCCAAACATCCCCAGGGGCCAACTCCTCAGGTGACCAGGTAGCCACCCAAACACTCCCAGCATGCTTCTACAGTTTAGGAGCCCAGTGGAGACCTGCTGAGGTTTCCCCGACACCATATCTTGAGGTCAAGCCCCTGCTTTGTGCCTGCAGTGTGACTGACAGCTCTTGGGGACCAGGATGGGGACAACTGGCTCAGAGATCAAAGCAGTGCATGGGTCGCTCCCTACACAAGTGGTGCTGCGCAGCCTCTGAAGTAGCAGAGGTGACAGGGAGTGGGTAAGAACACAGAGACACAGTGCGTCCTCCCAACCCCATGGGGCCACTCAACACAGGCTTCCTCAGGCAGAGGCCCCCTGGCCTCCACCAGCATACCCAGTCACTAGCATCAGATTGCCAGAGCCCAGGTCCCCCTATACTGAGCAGGCCACCTCACAGACCCCATACCTCTCCGCTGAGTGTGTGGTCCCCATGCCTAGGGCTGTGCCAGCACTGACCAACAAGCTCTTGGACGAAGACGCCAGGGCACTGACTGGCACACTAATGTCGGGCTTACAAGGAAAAAGCTTGGATCCAGCAAGAGCCACCAAGCCAGTGATGGCAAATGTGGGAGTGAATGTGGATGAAGGAGCTAGAGGCTCCTTCACATGGCCCCACCTGTCCCCAGATTATGAAAAAGCCAGTGGCCTGTCCCATATCACCTTGACACTGAAGTCCACACTCTACACACTTAGCCAGAGCAGGACCATACAGCACTGCATCTCCCACCTAGCCTACCACACAGCCGAGGGCAGGACCTCACAGGTCCCCAGACCCTTGCAGAAGACATGTTGGTTGGCTGCTGCTGGTGGAAGGGGTCTAGGACAGCTCTGTGGTGAGGAGTCACACTCAGAATAGACACCACCTGCCCTGGCGCACGGCCTCTGTCCTGCCTGGTGTGTGGATACACATCCCCAGAGCCTGCATCTAGGATGATTATTCCTCTCTCGTAAGGCCCGCATAGACACAAGTTGTCCCCTGCATTTTTCTGGCATGCCACGTTTGTCCCAATTCACCAATGGGCACATGGAAGCAGCTTCATTGCCGAGAACTCTACCTCTGGCCTTCTGCTGGGGGCAGCCGCTGTGTGATTAAGGAGAAGTCACAGGACTGCACACCTCGGTGGAGAGCACTGGCTGCCTGGCCTCTAGAGCACGCTTGAAGCCCACAGGAACCATTCCAAGGTGAAATCAAAGCAGACAGAGGCCGTATCTCTGAGCAGGCCCTGGAGCCTTGGTTAGCTTTGGAACCCCTTTATCTGGCCCTCCTAGGGGTCCTCGGCTCTCTTGCTCAGTCTCTCAGGTCCCCTCCCACTGGCTCCCAGGAAACCACCAGGCCTCAGCCTCTGTGGGGAGAGTGGAGACTTAAAGTGTCTGCTCAGCCCTGGAGACTCTTGGCAGGCACTGTGTGCCCATGATCTGGGAAACCCACCAGCCAGTACCACACAGCTCCGGTGGAAAAACACAACCCCACACACTGTCCTCTACACCCGAGCACAGTCCCCAGGGCAGGCGGAGGAGCCAAGACACACTGTACCCCCACACACACCTGACTTGGTCAGCACAGTCCATGTGGGCAGCTGGGGTTTCTCCCATACCGACAAGGCCTTTGTGCCTTCCAGCTCCCACAGCTCCCAGACCACGGACGAAGACCCATCAGCCTCCAGAGCCCTAATGGGCTGGGTGAGCAGACTGCAAGGCAGAGAGCACAGAGACAAGTCTCCTGGCCGCCACCTACACACCACCCAGGCTGTTTCCTGAAAACTGCCATCCGGAGGCCACGAAGACGAAAACCCAGCTGCCCCAAACCTAGAAGCCCAGGACGCCACAGAAGACCCCTCCCTGCAGGCACTGTGTTCCCATTTCTTATTCAAAGAGTCACCCGTGGGCAAAGCTGGGACACAGAAGGACAGACAGGGGAGGGGACCCAGCAGCCTGCTCAGACATCTCACCCCTCCTGCCTTGATCCGTGTATTTCCGGAAAACAAAGCCGGTGGCGAGAGCGGAAGGGGGAGGGCGCAGGCAGCTGAGCCCAGAGTTCCCAAGCAGCTCCCTGCAACAGGTGCCCCCCTCCACCTCAACAGGACCCTCTGTCCCTGTCCCCAAGCCATCCAGCTCTTCTCCCCCATCAAACCATCAGGACCTCAGAGAGTAAAGAACGAACGTCAGGGAGAAGGGCCGGGGTGTGGAGGGACAGGGAGTCCGGCCCAGAGACCAGATGGCCAGGGGTCTGATAACAAGAACCGGACGTCGGAGGACACAGGAAAAAAAAAAAAAAAAGGGGTTGCAGGTAGGTTGCACACCTGGGAAGGAAGCTCGGGAAATTGAGGGGCAAGAGCGCAGGAACACGTATGAGGTCAGAGCGTCAAGGAACACTGAGGCAGAATGAGGGGTCCCCGGAAGAGGGTGACCGGAAGTGGGGGCGCCAGGGTGTCGCAGGTGAGCTGAGCACCTGGGAAACAGTAAACAAGGGAACTCAAAGATCCGAGAACCAGAGCAAAGGTGGAGTCAGAGTGAGGGCTACTGAAGCAGAGTGACCGGAAGTGGGGGTCGCGCGGGGCAGAGCACTCATGGGGAACCTCTGGGTGGGTGGGTGGGGGACCGTGCTCGCCCTGGGGTGGAGATGCGGGGGGGGTCATCCGGGGTCACGGGGTCGTGGCGCGGCGGGGGTGGGCGCGGCCGGTCCTGCGCGCGCAACATTACCTGCGCCCCGCCTGGGGCCCGCGGGCGGCGGCGGCCGAGCTCAGCAGCGCGGCGTCCCCCGCTCCGGGCCCCGCGCACGTTCGCGCTCCGGCTCCGGCCCCCGCTCCGGCTCCCGCGCTGCCGGGGCCGGCCTCGGCATGTTCGGCGGAGAGGGCCGGGCTCCGCCGCTCCGCCGCGCCCGCTCCGCGGAGCCCCCGCGCGCCTTACGCCGCCAGCGTCGGCCAGCGAGGGGGGGGGCGGAGGCCTGCGCGCGCCACTGCGCAGGCGCGGACGGGCCGCTCCAGGCGTGCGCGGGGCTGCGTCATAGCGCGGGGCGTGGCCTTGAGGCGGGGAACGTGGCTTTACGACTCTTGAGGGCTTTGGTATCCAAGGAGGACGCGAGCTTTACGACGGTCAGAGCAGGGGCTCGGAGGCGAGCGGGGGCGTGGCTTGGAGGTGGGCACGGAACTCTAACCACAAGGTAGGGGCGTGGCCTTGAGGAAGGGGAAGCGCTTTGCGGCGGGGTGGGGGCGTGACCTGGCGGTGGGCGGGGCTTTACCACACTAGGGCGTAGGTTGGAGGCGGGAGCGCAGCTTTACCATGGCGCAGGGGCGTGGCCGAGTGGCGGGCACGCCGTTTTGCGACGACGCCTTGTGGGTGGGTAAAAGGGGGTCGCCGCGCTACGGCCGCCGCGCTTTGCGGACAAGCCAAGGCCGCCCCGGTGCGGGTCGCGAGGGACACCAGAGGCCGACGGCGGCGAGAGCGTACCTGAGGTGTGACTAGGACCGGCAGCCGCCCCTCCCTCGTGGGGGCGTGGTTTAGGGAACGCGACAGGCGTCGCCCTTCCGTTGCCATGGAGACGCGTGGCGGTCTCCCGGGCGCCCGCCCACAGCCGTGCCTGTGACGTCACTGTCTCGCCACCCGACGTCACGGGGGCGGGGCAGAGGGGCGTGGTCTCTGCTGGCTGGGGTTGGCGCTGAACCCGGAAGTTGCTAACATAAAGGAAAATAGTATCCTAAAGTTAGTGATCCGCGCCTCAGCGCAATGTCGATTTTGGTTAACGGCACGTGGTCAGAGTCAGGGCTGAAAGTCTCAGTGTTCTTGTTCTTTTTCCTTTGGCTGTTTTTCGAGACAGGGTCTCTCTGTGTTATTCTTGGCTGTCCTGGACTCACTGAGTAGACCAGGCTGGCCTCGAACTCACAGTGATCCTCCTGCCTCCTGAGTGCTGGGATTAAAGGCTCCACCACACCAGGCTCTCCAGTGTTGGTTCTTTAAAACTTTATTTTGTGGGGCTGGAGAGATGGCTCAGTGGTTAAGAGCATTGACTGCTCCTCCAGAGATTGAGTTCAATTCCCAGCAACCACATGGTGGCTCACAACCATCTGTGATGTGATCTGATGCTCTCTTCTGGCCTGCAGGTGTACATGCAGGCAGAGCACTGTATACATAATAAATAAATCTTTTTTAAAAATAATTATTAAGAGCCAGGCGTGGCTGGGCGTGGTGGCGCACGCCTTTAATCCCAGCACTCGGGAGGCAGAGGCAGGCGGATCGCTGTGAGTTCGAGGCCAGCCTGGTCTACAAAGTGAGTCCAGGATGGCCAAGGCTACACAGAGAAACCCTGTCTCGAAAAAAACCAAAAAAAAAAAAAAAAAAAAAAAAAAAAGAGCCAGGCGTGGTGGCGCACGCCTTTAATCCCAGCACTCAGGAGGCAGAAGCAGGCGGATGGCTGTGAGTTCGAGGCCAGCCTGGTCTACAAAGTGAGTCCAGGATGGCCAAGGCTACACAGAGAAACCCTGTCTCGAAAAACCAAAAATAAATAAATAAATAAATAATAAAAATAATTATTAAAAAACACTTTATTTTGTTTTTGAGACAGTCTTGCCATGTAGCTCAGGCTGCCTTCTCCCTCAGCCTCCAAGTGCTAGGACAACAGGCTGTCTGTCTGTCACCCCTTGGTTTTTCTGGCATGGCATGTATTTTTTGCATGGCAGGTGTATCCCCAGGTGTCGGCCTCTGGGGTCGCAATCCTGCAGCAGGCCACCCGGGGCCAAGCGGTAGGTGCCCTGCCAGCCTCCTGCTCCAAGCGCAGGCTTGGCTTCCAGCTGGCACTCAACCGGTGCAGCCTCCAAAGTGCTTGGTCACTCAGGGCTGCGGGGAGGGGCTGTTGAGCAGGGTCCCCGTGTGACCCCTGGGAGGATGCTTGCCCCATGAAGCCCCTGTTTCCCCCACCCTCGCCCCCCCACACATTGTAGATATTTGTTCACAAATCCTCAGAGCCTGGGTGAACCACTCAGGGAGGCCTCAGTCCTGGGGGAGGGGAGCGCTAGTGTCAGATGACATCATGGGTGGTGGCCCCTCGGATGGCAGGACCTCACAGGCCCAGATCCCAGCTTCCTCCTCGTGACCGTACGTCGCTTCAGGCTTGGAAGAAAGGAAAAACACACACACACACACACAAGAGGTGACTATGGCAGAGCGTGGTGGTGCACTCCTTTAATCCCAGCAACCGGGAGTTCGAGGCCAGCCTGCTCTTGAAAAACTTTGGTCTTGAAAAACCAAAAAAACAAACAAACAAAAAACCCAGAGGTGAATACGGTGCCGGCCGCGTCCAGCTCTCGGGCTGCCCTGGGAGGCGGCGTGGGAGCGCGCACACGGCAGGTTATCCGCCTGGCACACGCCGCCCTCACAGGTGTGGGAGAAGCCAGGCTGACCCCATCTCCACCTCTGCTCTTCAGGAACTGTACCTGGGAGGGGTGGGCTGTGGCCTACGAGCCTCTTAAACCAGTGAGTGGCTGTGTGACTGTGAAATGCCCACCTCCGTCCTCGGGACCTCAGGACAGGTTGACTGCAAGGCGGGTGGGCTACGGTGGGGATCCAGGAGTGAGCGACATGCTCGCCCACCCCAGGGCAAACGGCTGCGCACCTGGCAAGGCACTCCCGGCGGAGCCTTGGCCAGCCCCAGGTCGCCACCACCCTGTTCCCAGTGTCAGCGACATGGGGCGCAGTATCCCCCAGTTCACAGCAGTTGCAGGGCTGCAGCTAAGGCGCGGGAGGCGGGGGAGGGTCTGAGCCCAGGTCGCATGGAGAAGGACCAAGATGAGGTGAAGCCACAGTTCTTGATCCTGTGAAGCTGCGCGGGCCAGCGGGGTGGCCCGAAGGAAGCAGGGCACAGCTGAAGGGTGAACTTCTGGGGTACCACTCTCTAGGATCCTAAGACACGCCTCCCCCAAGCCTACCTGAGTGGCCCAAGGTGATCCAATCAGATCCTCCCCTGGGAACCGTGATGGAGGGATATGTAACTGATGCTGGGACTGGGGACTGTAGGCAAATAGCCTCAGAAAGAGGCTAGCCTGGGCTACAGAGACGGAGTCACAAAGGTGGGGCAGGCGGCAGGCAAAAGCGACACTGAACTTAGGTTAAGTATGTTGACATACAGCCTAGGATGAACAGCAGGCTCAGACTGACTTCTGGGATGCTGGGATTTCTCCCTCTTCCCCCTCCTCCTCAGTTTGTTTGTCTGGGTCTTTTGTTTTGATTGGTTTGGTTTAGTATTTTGGGACTCGGTCTCCCTAGGAGCTCCAAAGTGGACTGGGACTGGACTCTCTCCCTCTGGAGCCCAGGATGCTCTTGGTTTTGTGACAACTCACCTAGGTGTTTGGCTAACAGGTGATGCATTGTCATGGTCAGCAGATGCTGGAATATTTAAAACGTATTATTGGAGCCAGGCAGTGGTGGCGCACGCCTTTAATCCCAGCCCTCGGGAGGCAGAGACAGGTGGATCGCTGTGAGTTCGAGGCCAGCCTGGTCTACAAAGTGTGTTCAGGACAGCCAAGGCTACACAGAGAAACCCTGTTTTGGGGGAGAGAAGGTTATAGATGGGTGTGTATGTGTGTGTGCCACCAGCCTGGCAAGATGGGTGCGTGTGTGTGTGTGTGTGTGTGTGTGTGTGTGTGTGTGTGTGTGTGTGTGCGCGCGTGCGCGCACGCGCCACCAAGCCTGGCAAGATTTTCTTTTTTTTTTTTTTTTTTTTTTTTTTTTGGTTTTTTCGAGACAGGGTTTCTCTGTGTACCCTTGGCTGTCCTGGACTCACTTTGTAGACCAGGCTGGCTTCGAACTCACAGCGATCCGCCTGCCTCTGCCTCCCGAGTGCTGGGATTAAAGGCGTGCGCCACCACGCCCGGCTAAGATTTTCTTAATATTTATTTTACTTCATGTGCTTTGGTGTTTTGTCTGCATGTATGTTTTTGTGAGGGTGTTGGGTCCCCTGGATCTGGAGTTACAGACAGTTGTGAGCCACCCGGTGGGTGCTGAGAACTGAACCTGGGTCATCTGGAAGAGCAGCCAGTGTTCTTAAGCACTGAGCCATCTTTCCAGCCACTATAATTTGGGGGGGGGGGCGGTTGTTTGTCGAGCCAGGGTCTCTTTGTGTAGCCCTGGCTGTCATGGACTCACTTTGTAGACCAGGCTGGCCTCAGACTAATAGTGGTCCACCTGCCTCTGCCTCTGCCTCCCAAGTGCTGGGATTACAGGCATGCACCACCATGCCTGGCTACAATTTTTTTTTAAAGACAGAATCTCATGTAGTCCATGCTGGCCTCAAGCCCCATATGTCGCAGAGGGTGGTCTAGAACTCGTGATCTCCTAGTGCTGGGTGCTGGGCTAACACCACCCACTGAGCTCCAGACCAGGGGTTGTGATGTCTGCACTGAGAAAGCCCCAGCAGACCAGGTGACTTCCTCACCCAGTGGCTCTTGGCAGCTGGAGGAGGCAAAGGGAGCTCATCCTGACAACTGACAACATCCTGTCCCCAGCAGAAGGTGGAGGAGAGAATGACAAGCAGGTGACAGCTGCCCTCACCCTCCACTGGCACTCTCGGAGGCTCCGGTTCCAAATAGCTTCCTCACCCCGAGTGGCAGCGTGCCCAGCCTTGCCCGCCAGCCCTGGTAGTTTCCCTCTGGGGGACAGGACAGGACACTCGGGGTCACCCAGCAGCAACCAGCCTTGGAAGACACAACACTGCTGTTTTCTTGATGTTGCTCCAGGGACCAGAGTCCAAGGCGATCCAGGGATCATGCTGGGGGGGGGGGCGAAGGGGCAGAGGGGGGGAGTGTGTCTCTAGGCGTCCGTCAGTCATCTGTAAAGAGCTGACTTGGGATTGAGCTGCCACTTGGCTGACTGGTGGTCTATCTGCCCTATCAGTATGAGGGAAGCCATTGCGGACACATCGGCTAGTGCTGCCTGCTCTGTGCTGAGAAGGGAGAGGGGCTCACAGCCTTGATTATTGATGTCTGACCTGTATACAGAGTGGAGGAAGGGCATCACTGACCTCTTGCTCTGTACAAAGAATGCAGGAAAGTATCATTTATCCATCAATTGATTTGTGATTCCCACCCTGTGCATAGAATGGAGGGCATTGGGCTGGAGAGACGGCTCAGAGGGTAAGAGCACTGGCTGCTCCTCCAGAGGTCCTGAGTTCAATTCCTAGCAACCAGGTGCTGGCTCACAGCCATCTATCATGAGATCTGGTGCCCTTTTCTGGCCTACAGGTGTACATGCAGATGGAGCACAGCATACATAATAAAGAAATAAAATTTAAAAAGAAAATAAAGGAAGCTGGGCAGTGGTGGTGCACACACCTTGAATCCCAACACTTGGGAGGCAGAGGCAGGTGGATCTCTGTGAGTTCGAGGCCAGCCTGGTCTACAAAGCATTCCAGAGGTTTCTGAAGATTGGAGAACCCTAGGGAGACAGTTCCAAGTTAAGAGCCAGTGGTGGAGCCTCTTCCTGGCTTCAGAGATGAGTGAGTGTGTTCTGTTCTGTCCCCAGCATCCAGCCAGCAGAAGAGGTAAAGTGACCACTGGAAGCAGAGGTAAATGGAACCTTAAAGAACAGCTTAGCCTAGGGTGCTGTCGTATGCCTGTCCTCCCAGCATGTAGAAGGCCGACACAAAGGCTGGACGGTGGTGATGCACCACTTCATTCCCAGTACCTGAGAGGCAGACGCAGGTGGATGTCTGTGAGTTCGAGGCCAGCCTGATCTACAGAGTGAGTCTGGGACAGCCAGGGCTACACAGAGAAACCCTGTCTCAAGAAACCAAAAACCAAACCAAACCAAGCCCCCACAGAAGCAAAGAGTGGGTTACAGCCTGTGAGATTAGGACTTTGGTGACAGGGCTCAGGGTGGGTGGACAGAGAGCACCTGTGGCCAGTGTATTCTTTTTTTTTTCTTAACATATTTTTATTGAAAAATAAAATAATTCATATTACATCTCATTTGCTATCCCATCCCCTGCATCCTCCCATTCCTCCCTCCCTCCCTCCCGCTTTCACCCCATTCCCCTTCCCTATGACTGTGACTGAGGGGGACCTCCTCCCCTGAATATGATGCTAGGGTATCAAGTCTCTTCTTGGTAGTCTGCTATCCTTCCTCCGAGTGCCATTGGGCCTCCCCAACAAGGGGACATGTGGCCAGTGTATTCTTTAGGACAGCTTTAGGGAAGGAACCTGCAGAGGACAAACTGAGAAGCGTGCCCCCTGGTGGCTGCAGGCAAAGTGGCACTCTAACCATGGAAGAAAAGGTGGGGTAGGGAAATAAATAGGTGTACTTTGTAACTATGGGTTTCTGTCCCGCTCTTGCAGAAACTGACACACAGGCTGGTTCTCCTTGAGGCCAAGTAAGAGGGGTGGCCCCACTGTGGCCACTTTGTTGGAAGTGCAGCGCTGTTTGCTCCTAGAGGCACATGGCAGCCAGCAACCCTCAGTGCCCTTGGTCTGTAGACACATCGCCCAGGTGTCTCTCTTTTTTCTTTTTGGTTTTTCGAGAGAGATACTGTGTAGCCTTGGCTGTTCTAGACGCTTTGTAGACCAGACTGGCCTCTGCCTCCCAAGTGCTGGGATTAATGGCGTGCACCACCACCACCTGGCTTCTGCCTTTTAATGACACCAAGCAGCTAGGTCCAGGACCTACCCTAGGCCAGGCTCACTAATGCTCTCGGCAGAGCACCCGTCCCCATGGGTGCCAGCCTTCCCTGGGGTCTGGCAGGCTTTGAAGTTGTTCTGTGTGTGCCTCACTATGTAGCTCAGCATCCAGGGAACAGCAGAGCATCGTGGTGCTTACTTGGAACCACAGCCCTGGGCAGCCATGAGGAGGAGGATCCTTGGTGCTCACCGGCCTCCCAGCCTAGCCCTGTCAGTGGGGAACTTTCGAAAAACAAGGCAGACAGGGGGAAAAAAAAAACCAAAAAAACCAACAAGGCAGACAGCAAGAGAAGGCAAAAGCTCATGTCAGTCTCCAGGCTCTGCACACATGTGTGTCTGCACAGCACAAATACAGGCCCTGCTGCAGAAACAGTTTATTTCCAGAATATTCTCACATAACAAAATCAACTGTGGCATTTGGGTCCACATACACAGGGCTGGGCAGGAAAGAGCTGTAGGTGGCCCGAGGGTGTGGCACCTATGGCAGACACTTGGCCTTATCCCTGGGCCACTCTGAGATGGGGCCTCAAGGTACAAGGCCACTCCCTGTGTGCCTGGCAGCAACTCGCCACCCTCAGGTGGAGAACAGAGGCCAGGTGCTCAGGCAATTTGGCAGGACACTGGCACAGAAGTATGGCCCTGTGGGGAAAGCCTGGGGACTGCAGTGACTTGGCTGGTGGTCACAAGAATATTGAGTCCAATGTCATCAGGGGCGCTATGGACATCCAAGACTCAGTCAGGCTTTCCTGGCGAGGCCACAGCTGTCCTGGGAAGGCAGGAAGGGGAGGGGAGGAAGTCCTTCGTAAGGCACAACTTCATTCCTGGGTTCTGCTCCGGGCAGACCAGGGCCTCTGGTCCGCGCTCTCCTTGGCTGGGGGACATGGCCTGCCACACAGCAGAGCTGTCTCTTTCTTCTATTACTGCCCACGGGTGGGGGTGGGAGGGTCCCGGTGGCCAGCACAGCCTAAACCAGGTGGATCAGGGCCTTCAAGTGGGCAGAGTACTCAGGATCCTGGGGACAGGAGTGACAGCAGGCTGCCACTGTCACAAGAGATAGAACTAGGAAGCTGCAGGACCCTGGGCACAGAGGAGCCTAGGGGTGGGCTAGATGGTGGAGCAGAGGATGCAGTCATGACAGCCATGCCCCTGCCTCTACCATTCCCACCCATCCCCACAAGTGCTCTGGGTCCAGCTTTACATCTTGGTGACAAAAAGGACGGACAGGAGCCTGGCGTTGGAGGCCGCTCCCTGGACTGGCTGGGAGCAGGCACACAGCCAGGCTTCCATGGGATGGCAGTCGACGGTGGCTGCTGGGCAGTGCTTGCTGAGGGCTCAGACGAGATGAACACAGGCCGGCGACCTCCTGGAACCCCTGGGGGACCAAGGTTGATGACGGGAGACAAGAGCCGCAGTGCTGGGGCAGCCAGCTGCCTAAGGCCACTGGCCACTGGCTGAGTAGCTGGGGACTGTGGGGTATTCGGGCAGACTGCTTCCAGAGAAGTTGTTGAACTGGGCCTCCCTTGATGGTGGGTTCCTCCAGGTACCGGCTGTCCACTCTGTCTGTGCCTTCTGGAAGCTTCCACCAGCCCCACGGTAGATCCTATGCACCTGAAGGATTAGGGGACAGAGACAGGCTGTGAACCCTCCAGTGAAAGCATGGGCAGTGCAGGGCCCTGCTCAATCAACTGCACCCTGGGTGCCTCATCTCTACCCCGCTGTCTCCACAGCCCACAGGACACCGTAGGGTGGCGTCTCGCTGTCACTGCTGAGTGTGACCTTTGACCAATTTAATTTTATTTTTTTTAATTTTATTTTTTGGTTTTTCAAGACAGAGTTTCTGTGTAGCCTTGGCTGTCCTGGACTCACTTTTGTAGACCAGGCTGGCCTCGAACTCACAGTGATCTGCCTGCCTCTGCCTCCCGAGTGCTGGGATTACAGACGTGCGCCATCATGCCCAGTCCTGACCAATGAAAAACTTATTTATTATTATGTACATAGTGCTCTGCCTGCACATACACCTGCACACCAGAAGAGAGCATCAGATCTCATTATAGATGCTTGTGGTTGCTGGGAATTGAACTCAGGACCTTTAGAAAAGCAGTCTTTAGCCATCTCTCCAGCCCTTGTTTTTTGGTTTTTCGAGACAGGGTTTCTCTAGCCCTGGCTGTCCTGGGCTCACTCTGTAGACCTGGCTGGCCTCCAGGGACCCACCTGCCTCTGCCTCTCAAGTGCTGGGATTCATTTTTTAAGGGACCTGGAGGAAGAATGGGGTGAAATGCATGCAGGGCAGGGTGGGTTGTGCCCCTCATGTTAGCACTCAGGGGGCTAAGGGAGGACCAGGAATCTAAGGCTAGTCTGGATAGTTTAAAAAAAAAAAAGCTGGGTGCATGCCTTTAATCCAGCACTCCAGCAGCTGAGGCAGGAGGATCAGGTGTTCAAGGTCCCCGTCAGCTCCACACTGAGTTTGAGGCCACTGTAGAGGCCCGGAGGGCAAGGGCAGTCTGCTGTCCCCTGGCTATCTTCATGGCTTGGCCAGCTGCTACCCTTCTTCAGTGCTCAGGGCTCATTTCCCAGCATGCCTGGGCCCACAATCTTGAGAACTCTTCTCACTGTCTCCTCCTCTGCTCCACTGTGACGTGAGCGTCTCTCCTGGCATAGCTGGCTTCACAGAGTGGCGCCCTGTCAACAGTGGCCCAGGAGCCTCAGGGTTCCTGTAGAGGCGCAGTTCTGGGGACCTGGGGACCTCACCTACACACATCAACCTGAGGAATGGAAAAGTGGCCGGGTGGTGGTGACACACACCTATAATCCCACACTCGGGAGGCGGATCGCTGTGAGTTCGAGGCCAGCCTGCACAGAGAAACCCTGTCTCGAAAAAACAAGAAGAAAAAAAAGAGAAACAAACCCAAAAACCAAAAAAAAAAAACCAATGGACAAGTGGCTCGGCATGTGTGAGGCCCTGGGTCCATGCCCCAGGAAACAAACTGCAAAAACAGGCTTCTGAAAGGGTTTATCTTGCTCTCCTCTGTAGCTCTGCCCCAGGCTCTGGGGGTGGGGGTGGGGTGCAGGCAGAGCTGCCTGAAGGTCACTGCATTGTCTAGGGAACCTGGCCAGCCTGGGGTCCTGCGCTCCCCACCAGGAGGGCTCCTGAGCCTGAGCCACTGGTGCCAGGGCCAGTCATGTGCTCCGCCCTTGCCCTCCTCTGGGGCCTGCAGTGTGTCCTCCCCAAACCCTGTGAGTTCCCAGGTGCCAGCCTGCAGCTGAGCACATGGGTATCCTGGGTCGGATGCACAGGAACGGTGAGGTCAGGGGAGAGACTGGAGGACTCACCTGTACAATAGTGACAGCCATCAAGGCAGCAGCCAGGGAGAACATGATGGCTGGGATCAGCATCACCACAGCAGCCCCAACATTGACCCCAAAGACTCCAACAGCTGCCAGCCAGCCACTGCAGAGTGGGAGAGGGGAGCCGGGCACAAGGGCTCAGCGCACTGAGAAGGGCCTGCTGTCCTTCACATGCAAAGAGCTCTGAGAAACCAACAAAGACAGGTAAACAAGGCCTGCTGTCCTTCACATGCACAGAGCTCCAGCAGATCACAGAGAAAAGCGTAACTTCAAAGGCGCTGGCTCAGCTCAGGGCCAGAAAGTGACTCATCAACACCAAGTAATGGCTACAACAAACTTCACAGTTTAACAGGTTTGAAGTCACAGAACATACCAAACAGGAAGCCACATTTCTTTTTCCTTTTGGTTTTTCGAGACAGGGTTTCTCTGTGTAGCCTTGGCTGTCCTGGACTCACTCTGTAGAGCAGTCTGGCCTCGAATTCACAGCAATCCACCTGCCTCTGCCTCCTGAGTGCTGAGATTAAAGGTGTGTGCTACCATGCCCAGCACAGGAAACCACTTTTTAAAGGTGGCGCACGCCTTTAATCCCAGCACTCAGGAGGCAGAGGCAGGCAGATCTTTGTGAGTTCGAGGCCAGCCTGGTCTACAGAGTGAGTCCAGGACAGCCAAGGCTACACAGAGAGACCCTGTGTCGAAAACCAACAAAAGCATTAAGTGAAGGCCTTAATGGCTCCTGCAGGTCAGCACTGTGTCTTTCATTCTCCAAGGACTCAGGAGACTGAGTTGGTGGTTGCCCGTGGTGGGCTGCACCTGCCTTTCAAGCACTTAGGCGGCCGACTTGAGGATCAAGAAGGTCAGCCAGGCGTGGCGGCCTTTACTCCCCAGGACTCGGGAGGCAGGCGGGTCTCTGAGTTTGAGGCCAGCCTGGTCTACAGGGTGAGGTCCAGGACAGCCAGAGCTGTTATACAGAGAAACCCTGACTCAAAATAAAACAAAACCAACCCAACCACACACATTACTTTTTCTTTTTCCCCTTGATTTTTCAAGACAAGGTTTCTCTGTGTAGCTCACCCTGAGCCAGGCACTGGTGGCATGGCCAGGTGATGGGGTGGGTGACAGCCCCTTCAAGGGTTACAGGCTCCAGATGCCAGGGAGGTGGTGGGAGGGCATGGCTTACGAGCAGCACTGAAGGGTAAGCGCACGCCTGGGGACCCTATATGGACACAGTGGCACTCAGGGACAGGCAGGCAAAGCCCTGAGTTCCAGGCCAGCCAAGGCTGGGGCCCTCAAAAAAAAAAAAAAAAAAAAAAAGGAGAGCCCTGACTAGGAGACGGAGACAGGGCGCTGTCTGTCCAAGGCAGGCTTGGGCAGCGCTGACAGGATGGGCTCTCCCTCAGAGGAAAAGTACTGCTGGCCTAGCAGGGCTGGGGGCAGCTCAGCCATGCCCTCTGCTGGCGGCCCAGGGCAAGGTGCTTCTCTTTCCCCACCTCCCTACCCACGGGTCTGGAGGGAGCCGGGGAGCCCGCGTGCGCACGCATGCCCGCACGCACGCGCGCGCGCACACACACACACACCCCTCAGCACTTACCACGCGCCCCAGCCTGAGAAGCCGATGGCCTGGATGACAGTCAGCACAAACTGGGCCCCGAAGATGAAGAAGAACGTCATGAAGTTAAAGGAGCTGTCAGCTCTGTAAGGGCAGAATGTGCAGTGTCACCCCCACTCCCCAGGGAGGGGACCGAGTGACACAAGCTGTCCTTGTGGGACGTACAGACAGAATCGGCGAGGACAGCACATGCAGCCTGGGTGCTGACTGACCACACGAGGAGACGGGGAGCCCCAGCGTCATGGAGTGGCTAACCCCTTGACACCATCAGGGCTGAGGGGCCACCACTGGGCGGGCTGCTGCTGCTCAGAAGGAAGGGTGCTTCTGGGAGTGGCAGGTGGGACGTCTCTGCTCTGGGGCCACTTGTCCCTGCTGTGGTGGCTGGGCAGGCATGTGTGTCACACAGGTCCTCCTGGGCTATCCTGGGCTACAGTCCTCTCAGGCACCATTTCCAAGCAAACACAGCACTCGCCCAAGAAGGCAGGGGTAAGGTGGCTGAGAGCAGACACCCGTGGATGGATGACAGACACACACGCAGCCATCTACAGGCTGGCGTGTTACAAACAGGAACAAGGCTCTGACACGCACCACGGTCAAGGGGCCTTGTGCTCAGACAAACAAGCACAGAAGGCCACACAGCTGTGACTCCATAATAGAAAATGTCCAGAATGGACAAATCCACAGACAGGAAGTGCGTTTGTGGGTTTGCGGAGGGTGGAGAGGGGACAGGGTGACAGCTTATGAAGACTGGTTTCCTTTTGGGGTGATGGAATCTTTGAGAAGCAAGCACTAGCAATGGCTAAGCCACTGTACTGCCACACTGAGGTACACTGCAGTTAGGAAACCACAGTGCATGAGACAAGGCTCACTAGAGCCATCACTAAGACTCAGAACAGCCACGTCGGGCTGACTACGATGTCTAAATGGGTAGAGCTGTGTGCTGTCAAACCACCGGCCTGAGTTCAACCCCCAAGACTCACCTATTGGAGGAAAAGACCATTCTGTGACCACTATGGCTGTCATGGCACATATGTTCATGTGTGCGTGCGTGCGTGCGTGCGTCCTGAAAACAAGGCTAGGCATGGAGGTACAGGTCTGCAATCCAGACGCTGAGGCAGGGTGGGCCACTATGACCAATCTTCCTACAGACACTCCACATCAAAGCACCCAGGGGGAGGGGGGCAGGACAGGGCTCCTTCCAAGAAAGCCTGAGACAGAAGGTGGCTGTGGCCTGTGGTCACAGATTGCTGACCACAGCATAAACATCCACCCACACTGGACACGCAGGAGACAATCTATTAGTAACTAAGCCAAAGCCTCTCCTAGAGGGGCAGATTCCAGGTCCCCAGGGACCAGAACACCCTCTGTGGGCCAGCATGCGGCTACCTACAGTTCTGAGCATGTGCACCCAGCCCCTGGGGCTCACCTTCTACATGCCTGATGGCCCCTGGAGCAAGGCTTACCGGAAGGCCTTGTATGCAGGCCGGAACCAGCACACATAACTGCAGGGAGTGAAGAGCAGCAGCCAGAGAACGGCCAGGCCGAAGTTGCCCCCTGCTCCAACCGCAATCCACCAGGCCAGGCAGGCCACCAGGTTTACACCCAGAGTGGCACAGTAAACTGGAAGGGGACATAGAGGGACAAGTACGCGGTGAGTCACCAGAGACCCGGGCCAGGCCCAGGGACGTTCGATGCCAGCACAGTAAGGCTGGGCATCATGCAGGGCCTGGCACGTCTCATGACCCACCCGTGGACCACACTGCCCCTGGCCGCGGTGGGGAGGGGACCCAGCACTCTCCGGGTGGGGCCCCCCACCCGGCCCACCCGCGAGGCTCACACATCCACAGGCGGTAGATCCTCTTCACCAGCACCTGGTGCTCCACGGGGATCTCGTCGGAGAAGTCCTGGTAGAAGCAGGGCTTCAGAGGCAGGAAGTGCGGCAGGGGGGGGAAGTTGTTCTCTTTTCCTGCAGGAGGGGACACCCCCAGGTAGCCCGCCACAGCCACAGCCTGTGGGAGCACCCTCCTCACACCTCAGGGCCCCCTGAAGCTGGACAGGACAGGGACCCCACAGGATCAGCTGTACCCTCTGTGGGCTGTAGCCAGAGTCACACGCTGGCACTGCGTGTGTCCGGGGATGGGGAGGAGGAAACCACCAGGGAGCAGCCACAGTCAGTACAAAGGCCCTGAGGTTGGTACCCACTGTCCAGCAGTGGTGGGGCTTAGGACAGCCAGAGGCCCTCCAGGGCCCCCAGGCTCCCTGCACGCTCCTCCGAGCTGTCCTGCTTTACCCCCTCCCTCGTCTGCAGCCGGAAGATGTGGATGGTTCTTTGGTGACCTGTTTGTGCCCCGCAGTGGCACCCAAGACAGACAAGGCAGACGCTGGGGGAGGCAGACCAGTTGCGCAACCACAGCTGTGTGTGCACTGGGGACACTGGCTGGCCAGACTCACCTGCCATCTCTGTAGTGGCTGACCAGGCACCCAGGCAGGAGGGACCACCTGAAAGGAGACTACAGTCAGGGTCTCTGGAGCCACTGGGACCAGGAAGACCCCAGTCCAGCCCACGCTGCAGGCTCTGCTGGACAGGCCAGCCAGCTTGGCTGCTGGCTCAGCAGGCGTCGGGCCCGGATGTGGGGCCGCCTCACGTCATTCTCCTTGGTGCCGTCTGGAAGGGGATGGGTCAGGCCGCCTGAAGATTCTACCCACAGCCCTAGAGCCAGGATGTCCCCGTCTCGGTGGCCCTACAGACGACTCAGTGCTTCCACCCCCATCCAGGCACCCAGAGTTCCCTGCCATGTGACAGCAACTGGGTCACTCCAGCTGTGGGTGTCAAACTCCCCTGGGATGTCACAGGAACCCCCAGCAAGCCCCAGGGGCACCCAACAGTCACTTTTCAGAGTAGCTCTGGCCGAGTGCCTCCTTTAGGACACACACGACTAGGCACGGGCCCATGCCACCTAGGGTAAGGAAGCTGCAGGTCTCCTGATCTCCCTGTACACACCCTGTTCAACCAGGTGCCCTGACTGGACACAGCCCCTCAGGCACAGGTTGGGCTGCTCACAGCTCTCAGCCTCTCCCTGCCACGGAAGCACGTCTTCTAGGAAGGGCCCTAGTTTCCCTCAGACAAGGAAGAGTAGAAGGACTACACGAAGACCCAGGGAGAACCCAAGCCCCATCTTTGGTCACATCTGCCTGGCAGCTCCATGGAGCATCGCTGACTCCAGCATCCTGCCTAGTACACTTAGACTGATCCTGCGGAGCCCCGACCTCCCCATCAAAGACGTATACAGAACGGCTGGGATTAGCCTGTGGGTGAACAGACCTGGTCCAACAGGTGTCCAGACATACTTGGAACATTCCAGACTCCAGGGACAGGCAAGGGTGCCCCTGCAAACACCCAGAGCAGTCTGCACTCAGCAGGGCTGTCCCCTCCCCTTCACAAGCCACACAGCCAGACAAGGATGCCCAACCCAGCCTGGCACCTCAGTGCAAATGGGAACTTAGTTTGAGGCGCTTTATTTTCACACACAATGGCTGCTCCCTGGCAGAGCCTGGACGACCATGGGGGCTATAAGACGCCACTGAGCAGGTAAGCAGAGCCGAGTCCCACGGTTGCCTGGTCGCCGCAGGCAGCGGTGAAGAGGCCACTGTCTCGGGGCTGAGAGGCCCACATGCTGACACAGTTGGTCGGTGTCGGGTGGGGCCCCGGGGTCGGGGGCCATGGAGCTGCAGGGGACTGCAGGCTGGTCAGGAGCAGAGAACGGTCCTGAGGCAGAAGGCCAGCAGGCCTAGGGGTCAGGGTCCAGCTGGCAGCACTGGTCCTCGAGGATGCCGCGGAACACCTGGAAGCGGTGGTTGAGGTCTGAGCGCGCATGCACACGGAAGCAGGTGCCCAGGGCGCCATCCGGTGAGGGTGCCCCATAGAAGACGCGCTGGATGCGGGCGTGGACCAGGGCCATGGCACACATGACGCAGGGTTCGCGAGTGACGTACAGGTCATAGCCAGTGCACACATAGGGGAGGCCATCCTCGTCCTGGTCCAGCTTGCGCACGCTGCCCGCGCGGGCACCCTGGGTGGAGGCGGTCTGGGTGAAGGAGCAAGCTGGGTGGCGTCTGAGATCACAGGAGCCGCGGCCCTGCCCCTGGGCCACCAGGTCAATGCACACCATGACGGCGTGCAGGAGGGGGCTGTCCACGCTGCTGCAGTCATGGCCTGTGGCCAACACACGGTCCGAGGCTGGGTCCACCACGACGGCGCCCACCGCCCGCAGGCCCTGGGCAGCTGCTCTCTGGGCAGCCCGCACCGCCTGCTCCATGTGGCTCTGCATGGCAGCTCGTGCTTGTGTAGAGAAGAGCTGCCCGGCCAGCGCGCTGGTCACCTGCTTGTCTTCGTGGAAGGATGTGGGCCAGTGGGCCCGTGCCTCCTCAAACTGGCTCCGGGTGAGGGGTGGCCGGGCGGGCACCAGCACCAGGAAAGGTGTGCCCAGGCCACGCGGGTCCACGGCCGTCCTGGGGAGGAGCTCAGCCAGCGAGCACGGGCCCGCGGAGGGCCCTGCCAAGCACAGCAGCAGATCGGACGCGTGGGCACCCTCGGCACTGCGGCTGGGGCGCACGCGCTTGAGGTGGGGCTGGGCGGGAAGCGGATAGACGGCTGACACCTCCCGGAGGAGGCGGGATGTCTGACGCTTGTCCAGGACAGGCGCCGCGTAGGCTAGCACCAGCTCCATGGCCCCCGACTGCTGCTCCGACAGGACGGGGAGGGCTTGCCACTGTGCCGGCTCCCACTCCTCACTTCCAGCCTTCTCAGGCTCAGGCTCAGGCTGCTCTGCGAGGCCCGAGGTGGGCTCCATCCTCAGCGGGGCTCGACTGTGGGAGACAGAGATGGGACTGGAGCGTCATCCGACATCTGTCAGCTTCTGTGGGGCAGGGGTCTGTGCTGGGATGCTGTGGGTACCACCAGGCCCAGGAAGGAGGAGTCCGGAGCACCAGGTATTGTCAGCGTACTCCACAGTGGCACAAGGGATAAGCGTGCTGGGCTCTTCGGGGCTCTGCTGAGGCCATGTGTACCCGACAGACGCCGTATTGAGGACAGTGTGGAGACAGGCACTCATTACTATCAGATCCAAACCCACCCCAGCAGCTGGCACAAAGCCCTAGCTTCTTCCGGCCCCTACCCTACGGGAACCAGGCCCGGTGGCACCCTGCCACCCCAGGAGGTGTAGGCCAGAGGACTAGGAGCTCACGGTGCTTTTGAGACCAGCCTAGGCTTCATAAAACCTTGTCACTAACAAAAACCATGAAAATGAGGAGCCAGTCTTTGGCCCCCACAAACAAGCCCATGCATGGGTGGTCACCACCCACAGACATCCACTTCTCAGTCTGTGCCTCCAGAGACCACAGGCCTGCTGTGAGCCGTTGACAAGCTCTGGCTGACTCCAAGACCTCAGGCCTACAGTCAGAAGGACCTGGGTTCTGCCTACAGTGTGGGGACTAGACCTGCCTAGTGCAGTCCAGGAGAGAGCAGTCCCTGGGGCCCCCGACTTGGACTAGATGAGACCTGCAGAGGCTGGACCACTGCTCCCCACATGCAGCTCCTGGCTCTGGGGAGTGGGGGTGGGGCACTGATGGGTGCTTGGGTTCCAAGCTGCTAAATGTCCCATTTTCTATATGGTGACAGTGAGGGTGAGTTCAGGACCACCCATCCTTCCCAAAAGCATACACTTCAACTGACTGTGCACCTGACCCCAGGTGGCCTCAATGGAACATGCACACACTGGTCTACCTGGTGGCACACATCTGTCATCTCAGCACTTGTGGAGCAGAAGCAGGCAGACCGAGGCCGGCCAGCCAGAGCTACGAGGTGAGACCTCATCTCGATCGCTGTACACCCAGAAACGCGGCAGGCCTAGGATGCAGCCTAAGATGCAGCCTTTGCCGAGGAGGGGCAGGCCTCTGTCCACACCCCTTCCCACTGTGGCCTGCCAAGTCCCTCCACCTCCAGCTTCAGTGGGCTAGCCTGGGAACCTGCCTATCCATGGCCAGAGCTTTCAGCCAACCCTCAGCCTGCTTGTGCCAACACCATGGCTACCCTGTGACACACAGGGAAAATGCCAGGCTCCTCCAGGCGCCCAGCTAGGGCAAGGCTATGTGGAGAGGATCCTCTCAGAAACACCTTCTTCTTGTTCTGGAGTCAGCGCTAGAGAGGCCAAGACAGCAGATCTGAGCAAGCAGGCCGTTCACAGACCACCTTTCACCTGGTTCTTTGCTACTGAGCCCATTGGCCATCCTTAAGTCATTAGCTTGGCTGACAGCCCCGCCCCGCCCTGCCAGGAATCCCCGCCCCTCGCCCGCAAAAGGAGACTGGGGGTGTGGCTGAATAGTGGCAACGCCTAACAAAGCAGAAGGAAATAGGGAGGGGGGAAATAAAAGAGCCCCCCCACCCGACCCCAACCCCGCCACCCCCGTGACAACCACCCGGCCACAGGAATTCTCCACGGGATGGGCTCACCCGGGCTGCCCAGGTCAACACTGCATGGCTCTACGGGCTAAACAGATAACTACAGGTGCTACCCAGGAGCCATGAAGTCCAGGAAGGGGTCTGAGAGCCCGGTGTCACCATGGCTGCCCCTGCACAGGCTGCACTGGCAGGCAGAGGCCATGGGGTGGGGCATGGTGACATCTGGCCTCCCCAGGGCATATACCAGGGTTACAACCCACACCACCCGCCTGGGCCACAAAGCGCCACTGTCTCCGGGGCAGAAGACACAGCCTCGTTTGTCCCCTCAAGACTACGGCAAAACAAGGGACGCGAGGGGGAAAGAAGGCTGCCTTGGGGACAGACAGCCTGGGCTCACAGACCTCTGGGAGGAGTTTAATAACTCTAATGCCGTGGCTAATGTGACCCTTCAGGTTCCCTGCTGCTACACAGGCCTGTTCTGCAGGCTTGTTTCCTTGTTTTGAGACAAGGTTTCCCTACGTAGCCCAGGCTGGCCTAGAGCCTGCCAGCTTCCAACTTGCAGTCATCCCTCTTCCTCTTGTCACCTCCCACGCGTGGGGCTGAAGCGGAGACCAGGACAAAAGGGCTCCCTTGTCTCAGGGGACAGGTTTGAAAGGATTGCCTTGGGCCACAACCAGGGACCTGCCACCCAGGGGACACTCCCTACAGTGGCTCGGGAAGCCTGCCTCTCTGCACTGACCAACTGCAAGCAAACAACGGTCCTGGGCCCATGGTCCGACAGAAGGAGACCATGGCCGCAGTGTAGACTGGCTGCGGGGATGGACAGGAAACTGCATCGGGGAATCAGGTCTGGAAGGCCCTAGGGGGGAAGATGCTGGGTTCCAGGCCAGCATGAGCCTTACTACAAACCTTCCAAAAATAAAATATAAAGAGGGCTCGGGGCAAAGCTCCGCAGTAGAGAGCCTACCTATATCTACAGCGAGGGCCTGAGGCTAAGTTCAGGGGTGCACAAACCAGTGAGGGAAATGGGGTGCGGCTCAGGGGTAGACCACTGCCTCGGATCCCAGAGATGAGCAGGGTTCCTGCCTAAAATCCGCTACTGAAGGGAGGGGGCACGGATCAGCAGCACCGTGCCAGCCTAATATAACCAAGTCCAGACTTACGATCCCTGGTACCACCAAAGATACCCCAAGAATTCCCATAGGGCACCACGGCTTAAAGAGAAACTGCACACCTGCTGTCAAGATGGTGAATAGACAAACCTGCGGCAGGGGACTAACTGTGATGACCCGTATCAGGCAACCGGAAGCAACTGGAAATCACGGGGTTTCCGGAATGAAAAAGTAGGGTACACGCGTGCGCAGCAAACCGACGGCATAGGGCGCGGTGGGTGCAAACCCTGTGCGCACGCGTGTTAGCGTTGACCGCTCGCGCACGCGCACGCCCACCGCCTCCCGGGAAGCGCGCGACACCCGGAGCCTACGCGGTCCGCCCCGGCAAGGCTTTATTTCCCCGTGTCCACCGCCCGTGCCTCGTTACCAGCCCCGCTGCCCGGTGGCGGATGCGGAACGGCGAAAGCCGAGACCCTACGGCGGGTGCTCACCTGAGGGACGCCCGCGCGAACGCCACGCTTCTCCAAGTCCTAGCAACCGGGCCGCCCCGCCTGTCGCCGCGGGGCACGACGGGAACGTAGTTCTGTGGGCGGGGCCTACTCCAGGCAGAGGCGAGGCTTTGACTACAATTCCCTTAAGGCCGCGCGCTCGGCTGCTTCACTCTACCCTTCTGTATCAAGGGGCTTTTTTTCCCCCTGCGTCCTGGTGGGGTGGGGTGGGGTGGGAAGGGGGGTGAAGGGGGGATGGAGAGGAACACCGTGTCACTAGTTCGAGACCTACGGATGGTGCCGAAAGTTGGACCCTGCTTGACACTTGGCAACATCAGCAGAGAGAGGAGATTTGAGGCAGGAGACTATGGCCATAAAGAGCACACACACTCAGATTACTGTAAAGGACCCCATCGCCACTGAACAGTCACTTCCACTGCTTGGAAGGCGACCCGTGGTCTGAGGTTTGGGTCCACACAGGCCCTCATTTTCCTCGTCTGTACAGTGGGTGCAACAAACATATGCACTCCTGAATTAAAATTTAGGACTGAACCCAGGTGGTGGTGGCGCACGCCTTTAATCCCAGCACTCGGGAGGCAGAGGCAGGAGGATCTCTGTGAGTTCGAGGCCAGCCTGGTCTACAAAGTGAGTCCAGGACAGCCAGGGCTACACAGAGAAACCCTGTCTTGAAAAACCAAACCACAACAAAATAAGTAAATACTAAAAAAAAAAGGTTTATTGAATGAGCATTGGGGAGCAGAAAAGGGGGGGCCACCCCAGAGACAGAGGAAGAGGGGAAGAGAGAGGACTAAGAGGTTGGTTTTTGTTGTTGTTGTTGTTGTTGTTTTTGTTTTCTGAGACAAGGTTTCTCTATGTAGCCCTGGCTGTCCTGGACTCACTTTGTACACCAGGCTGGCCTCGAACTCACAGAGATCCACCTGCCTCTGCCTCCCGAGTGCTGAGATTAAAGGCGTGTGCCACCGCATCCAGCTTGTGAATACTTTTTAATTACTTTCATTGTTTTATAGAGAGTCTCACTGAATAGCTTGGTCTGGCTAACAACTCACTCTGAGGGACCCCCGAGACTGTCCCAGAGCAGTTCTTCCTCTGCCAATCAGAAATAAGGACTTTTCCTGGGGCCCTCACGAGGCTGCAGACTGCCTGGCTGAGCCATGACTGGCCGGGAAGGTTCAGACTGGCGCCAGAGAGCCTGGGTTGTCCAAGTCTGCAGGGTCAGCCTGTTTGCAAAATCCTCTTGGCCTGCCTGTCAGGACCTTTCCGGGATAAGGGGTGTCTTGTGACCAGCGTAGGTCCCACGGGATGGGTTTGTGGACACTTGCAAAACAAATGAGCAGGAGATTAGTGTGGCTGGGACAGCTTCACAAAGGTGGGAGCCGTGGGTGCTGTGCTGGCTTCCAGGAAGCCACGTGAGCTGAGGGACTCTGAAAGGACACCAAGAGTTTGGGACATTACAACAAAAGAGGACCGCTAGAAAAACCCATGGAATTTAATAATTTCTGCCTGAGCCAAGGCCCACAAAAATGCTATACCATGTAGGCTCAATTTTCTAAACAATTATATTTCATAATGAACTTATTAACCAAGTGTACCTCACTTATAACCCGACTAACCCTAAACAAGAGGAAAAGAAGATTAAAGAATACATGAATAGCCGGGCGTGGTGGCGCACGCCTTTAGTCCCAGCACTCGGGAGGCAGAGGCAGGCAGATCGCTGTGAGTTCGAGGCCAGCCTGGTCTACAAAGTGAGTCCAGGACAGCCAAGGCTACACAGAGAAACCCTGTCTCGAAAAAAACCAAAAAAAAAAAAAAAAAAAAAGAATACATGAATGAACCCTTCTGTGTCTCCGTTCCCAGGGAAGATTCTCCTGGCGTAGTCAGCAGGATTTCTTCTTCTGGAACCTGGAGCAACCAGAACCTGGAGCAGCAGCCAAAGCCTAAAGTCTTCACTGGAGCGGGTCTCTCAAGGAGTGTCTCAAAAGTCAGCGATGAGCAGCCACTCAATCCCAAGTCTCCAAAGACCCCCACCTCCTGTTTTGGGCTCATATATGTATCTCCTCCCAGAGTCTGTTCACGGATGTTTTTCAGCGGGCCACAATCAAGCTCCCGCACGAGGCGGTTCGTCCTCTAGTGGATTAACCTCACCTGTTCTCTCACGAGTCTGTTCCTCATCCCACACGTGGGATCATAACAAAATCGGGTTTCTCTCGTCTTCATCTCCCCGTTCTATCAAGTAAAATAAGCTATATAGAACAAAATAATTGCCGGGCGGTGGTGGCGCACGCCTTTAATCCCAGCACTCGGGAGGCAGAGGCAGGTGGATCGTTGTGAGTTCCAGGAAAGCCTGGTCTACAAAGTGAGTTCAGGACAGCCATGGTTACACAGAGAAACCCTGTCTCAAAAAACCAAAAAACCAAAAACAAACAAATAGAACAAAATAATTATAAGAATTATCCAGCCGGGTGTGGTGACACATACCTTTAATCTCAGCACTCGGGAGGCAGAGGCAGGCGGATCGCTGTGAGTTCAAGGCCAGCCTGGTCTACAAAGCGAGTCCAGGACAGCCAGGGCTACACAGAAACCCTGTTTCGAAAACCAAAACCAAAAAAAAAAAAAAAAAAGAAAGAAAGAAAGAAAAAAAAAGAAAATTATCCAGTAAGTCACATTTACAAGGCCCATTCCATTTGTAGTTGACAATTTTTGAGAACTTATTCCACTATCTATCCTATGCTACTGAGACTTTTTCAAAACATGGTCTCTCTATGTTATCTTGGCCGACCTGGACTCACTTTGTAGACCAGGCTGGCCTCAAACTCACAGCAATCCACCTGCCTCTGCTTCCCAAGTGCTGAGATTAAAGGCGTGTGCCACCACGCCCGGCTTACTGAGTCTTATCCTAATGTCTAAAGTTTGGTTTTTTTTTTTAAACTTTTAAACTAAAATTTATAGTAATACTGTGGCTATCTAGTCTTCAACCCCATCAGAGACCCCAGAAGGAAAAATTATCTAATATGAAGGAAGTGCAGGCAAGCAACTTCCAAAAGTTTTGACAGGACAGAGAACTGACTGTCTGGACAGTCACAGGTTCCTCTCCATCGTCCAGGCATCCAGTCTTCAGCCTGCTGGCTCAAAGCATCTCACAGACTGCTCTGAAGCAGGAATCCTGAAGGACTGGCCCACCTGCTCTCTGCAAGGCTGGGCCGCCAGTTTCTCAGTGTCAGGCTTGATCATAGCGGACGGTCAGTCTCTCATCAGCGGTAGAGATGAGCATAGTTCCTCAGTCCAGTGACTATCTGCCACTATCATTTCTTGATGCCCACATAATTAGACTGGAGGTGCTGCCAGGAACGGTTGTGTCTCTGTGTCATAAAAGCCCTTATTATTAAATGCCATAATCTGTGAACCTCTGAAGTGTTTGAAGACCGACTATCTAGTCTATCCATCTATCTATTCCTTTGAAAAACATTAAAAAACTAAATAAAGCTTATTCTATAATTAAGTAATTTAGTATCTAGTAAGGTTTTTAGGTGACCAACTACTAGCTTCTATCTCCTAGAGATCCTGAACAGGTTGTAACAGTTAGTTTTCACCTTTTCAAATAAGTTGTACATATATAATACATTAAGTAAATATCACATACAATATATAGTTTAAGTTTCCATCAACATACCATATACACTACATAAAGCAAAAATTGAATAAAGTAATCTTAAATTTCCATCAATCTACAATACCAACGTGAAATCTTAATTTGAATATCAATATAAAATATTTGTGGCTAGTAGATTCAATAATCTACTTTTTAGTCTATAAATCTATCTCCTCCCTTGTTATCTTCCCTTCTTCCCCCCTTTTTTTCCTAACATTGGGATAGAGAGAGAGAAAGAAGGATAGAAGAAAGAAATCCCGAAATGAAACTTTTATTAACTTATAACTAACCCCCCCTAGGCAAAAATGAACATTGATAACCCACCAAAAACAGCCACCCCATCTAATGGGGGCATCGTTTTCTCAAAATTACTTTTTGCTGTTTGGGGAAAAACATCTTTTGGGTACCTTTAGAAAAATGAGATGTTGGCCAAATGCTGGAAAAGCTATCTGTATCTGTTTTTGTCCGGTGTTTTGGGGATCAATCCTGGGGGATAGCCCTTTTTTAAGTTGATATGCATGCAATGTCTTTTCTTATTTTGTTTTATTTTTCAAGATAGGGTTTCCTCTATTATCTTGGCCGTCCCAGACTCCCTTTGTAGACCAGGCTGGTCTCGAACTCACAGCAATCCACCTGCCTCTGTATCCCGAGTGCTGGGATTAGAGGCACGCACGCCACCACGCCTGGCTACATGCAATTTCTTGAGGAAACAGTAGCTGAATCAGTCTTTGATGTTGAGTCACCCGGGCTACCTGCTTTGTCCTCATAATTATCTGTTTTTTTTGCTCTGAGAATACGCAAACGTTTACAAGTATTAGTGTAAGTACACAAATATATAATATGCAAGGTATACGAATTATCTAAAGATAAACATCTGCTCATTTTTGAGCAGGCGAAAGCCATCACTTTTGTACATCTGTTTGAGCTGTAACATCCAAGCTGCATGGAGAATGTGATGTCATAAGGACCAGGTGGCCCTTACGATTCCCTTGCTGTACGAACGCATTCATGTTTTAGGTGCTGCGAGATCTCTCCTGATCAGATCTAATCTTTTTTTTTTGTTTTGTTTTTTTCGAGACAGGGTTTCTCTGTGTAGCCTTGGCCATCCTGGACTCACTTTGTAGACCAGGCTGGCCTCGAACTCACAGCGATCCACCTGTCTCTGCCTCCCGAGTGCTGAGATTAAAGGCGTGCGCCACCACGCCCGGCTCAGATCTAATCTTTATACGTTTTGTCGGCAGCCATATTTTTTCACTCCCCGTAGAAACAAACATATCCATTGCCCCATATCAAAACTTCTTTAAAAAATATTTTATTTAATTTTAATTTATGTGCATTGGTGTGAGGGTGTCAGATCTTGGAGTTACAGACAGTTGTGAGCTGCCATGTGGGTGCTGGAAATTGAACCCAGGTCCTTTGGAAGAGCAGGCAGTGCTCTTAACCACTGAGCCATCTCTCCAGCCCTCCCATCTCAAAACTTTTGCAGGTTTTCAGTCCATGGTCAATAAATCTTCATAGTAAATTGCTTGTTCTAGTTCCTCAGTTTTTTCTATAACCCCATGTCTCTCAGCTGCTGTTGTCTCTTCATCAGCAACATTAAGAAAATTTAAAGTCAATAAAGCATTATTTAATCTGTCCCTGGGGGGTCTTTACCCTTCCCTTTTCTTTAATAAGCATCTCTTTTAAGGTAAATTAGCTCTTTCAATCACTGCCTGCCTGCCCTGTCGGATTGTGTGGTATACCAGTAATATGCTTAATATTATAACATATAAAGAATTTCTTCACCTTAAGGGTATATATGCAGGAGCATTGCCAGTTTTTATTTGTGCCAGTATTCCCGTAATTGTCATTATTTCCAATAAATGAGTAATTACACAATCAGCATTTTCAGAACTTAGTTGCCCAAGTAAATCCCGAATATGTATCGATAATATGATGTACGTATCTTAGTTTTCCAAATTCTTCAAGATGAAACACATCCATCTGCCAGATTTAGTTCCTTTTTTTCTGGAAAGCTAATATTAACTGTTTTTCTTACCCAGTCATCTAATGGCGCTCCTCTTTCCTTTAAGGGTCTGATTGCCCTCTTACATTCTGTGTTAGCATTCTCATATGCCACAATGAGTTTCAATGCCTGTTTGGTGTCAGCATCTGCTATTGCTCTGTCTAGCGCTGATCCCAATCTCTGCAAAAATTCTGCGAAGGCTTCCCCAGGCCCTTGAAATATCTTAGTAAAGGGAACAGTTATCTTACCAGGCTCCTTCACCATGTTCCAGGCTCCTAAGGCTGCAGCACGACATTGTTTGATCACTGTGTCATCCTATTGGACTTGTTGTCTTAAGTCAGCATATCACCCTTCCCCAAGCAATTGCTCTTTACCAACATTTATGTCCCTTCTCCTATTTTCTTGTTCTAATCTCTCTGTCTCCCTTCGCCACCACGGTAACCACTGCAGCTCTTGTGCAGCTTCTAATACCACTTTTTCAATCTTGGGGGACAAGTCTATGCTGCGTGGCCCAGGTACTCAGCATTTGTTCAACAAAATCCGAATGTAGTTCATACCTGACTACAGATTCCTTAAAATGTTTTAAATCTAGCATATCTATTGGACTCCATGCCATTTCATCATAACCCTCAGCTCCATGCTGAGCAGGCACGCATCTTACAGTAACTGGAAAAGCCGATGGTGATGGTGTGATTCTGGGGGGTTCATCTATGGGAACCTTTTCCTCTAAAGACCCTTTTGTTTTTCTGCTCTCCTGTTCCTGTAGTGTTTTACAGCCTCTCTGGCGTCCCATTTCTCTCCACCCCCTTCCACACGCTGGCGCTCTGACCACCTGGCTTGTGGAGCAGGGCAGGGCGGCAATGGTGGGAAACACTCACTCTCAGTTACCAGGTTTTTCTCCTTTATCAACTGCACTTTTTGTTTTCCATTTGCTTCAACCTTTACTTTAAATTCTCTAGTTGTATGGCCAACTCTGCCGTCCTTTCCAGAATGATAGAATTTACTGACGCTTCTGGTTTTCGCATCTTATTTATTGGTCTCTTTTCCAATCTTTTAAAAATTGTTATACAATAAAAAGACCAAGAAAAAAATAAAAATTCTGTCTGGGTATAAGGCAGGAAAGGACTTTGTAATAGCAACTGCGATTTTATCAACACCCTGAAAGAGCATTGCTATCTCTTGAAAACCATTATCTTCCTCTACAACATTAGAAGTTAAGTTACCCATGATGCCCAAAGCACGTTGGGCTCCACTTGTAGGCTCAATTTTCTTAGCAATTATATTTTATTATGAACTTATTAACCAAGCATACCTCACTTATAGCCTGACTAACCTAAACAAGAGGAAAAGAAGATTAAAGATTACATGAATGAACCCTTCTGGGTCTCTGTTCCCAGGAAAGATTCTCCTGGCGAGTGAGTTAACCCAGAAGCAGAAAGAATCAAATGGTATATACTCACTTATATCTGCATACTAGCCCAAGGGGCATGTCCCATGAAAGCCTTCACTTACCAGGAAACTGGGACAGAGGGGAGGACATCCTATTGGGACTCTAAATGAGAGAAGCATGGGAGAATAGCAAAGTAGAAGGATCCAGAGGGTCCTAGAAACCTACAAGTAGAACATTATGAGAGGCAGATTTGGGCCCAGGGTTCCCCCTCAAACTAAGGCACCAGCCAAGGACAATACAGGTGGTAAACTTTAAACCCCTACCCAGATCTAGCCAATGGTCAGAACATTCTCCACAGTGGAGTGGAGAGTGGGATATGACTTTCTCACGTACTCTGGTGCCTCACCTTTGACCATGTCCCCTGGAGGGGGAGACCTGGTAGCACTCAGAGGAAGGACAGCAGGTTGCCAAGAAGAGACTTGATACCCTATGAGCATATACAGGGGGAGGTAATCCCCCTCAGGAACAGTAATAGGGGAGGGGAATAATGGGAAAATGGAAGGGAGGGAAGAATGGGAGGATACAAGGGATGGGATAAACATTGAAATGTAACAAGAATAAATAAATTAAAAAAAAAAAAAAAAAAGATTCTCCTGGCGTAGTCAGCAGGATTTCTTCTTTTGGAACCTGGAGCAATCGGAACCCAGAGCACAGCGGAAGCCCAGAGCCCCAGAAGCCTTGCCTCGAGTGGTTTTCTCAAGGAGCGTCTCGAAAGCCAGAGATGAACAGTCACTCAATCCAAAGTCTCCAAAGACCCCCACCTCCTGTTTTGGGCTCATATATATATCTCCTCCCAGACTCTGTTCACGAATGTTTTTCCACTGGCCACAAACAAGCTCCCGCACGAGGTGGTTCATCTTGTAGTGGATTAACCTCACCTGCTCTCTCACAAGTCCGTTCCCCATCCCACGCATGGGATCATAACAAAAACAGATTTATTTCTTCTTCAATACTAGGGGCTTAGTAGTGAGGAACCCTGACTGCTATCCCAGAAAACTCAGGTTTGATATCTGCACCCACATGGCTGTTTACAACCATCTCTAACTCCAGCTCAAAGAATCCAATGTCCCTCCTGGCCTCGATGGGCACTAGGCTCTCATGTGGTGCACAGACAGATAAATATGCATAAAATAAAAATACACACTGGGTGGTGGTGGCACAAAGCTTTTAATCCCAGTACTTGGGAGCGATAGCTGTGAATTCGAGGCCAGCCTGGTCTACAAAGCGAGTCCAGAACGGCCAAGGCTACACAGAGAAACCCTGTCTCAAAACAACAACAACAACAACAACAAAAAACAATACAAAACAAAACCAAAACACAGAAGTCTTTTAAAGGATGCTATGCAAGGGGACTAAAGAGATGGCTCAGTGGTTAAGAGCACCAGCTGCTCTTCCAGTGAACCTGGGTTCAATTCTCAGCATCCACATGGCAGCTTGTACCTATAACTCAGTTCTAGGGGATCCAATACCATCACATAGACATATATGCAGGCAAAACAGCAATGCATATGAAATAAAAATAGTAATTTAAAAAGATGCTATGCAAACACTCACCCTGAGCAATGCACCAGGCCCTCACTGGGAGATTCTAGCAGTTTTCTTTTCTTTTTCTTTTTTTTTTTCTTTTTTTTTAATTTTCCTTTTTTGGTTTTATGGTTTTTTGGTCATTTGTTATATTGGCTGTCCTGGGCTCACTTTGTAGACCAGGCTGGCCTTGAACTCACAGCGATCCGCTTGCCTCTGCCTCCTGAGTGCTGGGATTAAAGGCGTGCGCCATTTTTGTAGTGATATATTTTTTAATGCTATTCGGAAATTTATTATAGTCATAGGGGTACGCAAGAAAGAAAGAGGGGAGAGAGAGAAGGAGAGAGAGAGAGAGAGAGAGAGAGAAGAATAAGAGACAAACAAGTGAGGAGAGTGGAAGAGGAGCAAGAGCAATTTGTTTCTTCAAATATTACAAGAATAGGTCTTTGTTTTATACACGGAGAAACCTTGTCTAGAAAAATAAAAAACAAAAAACCCAAAAAAGATGAGGCTGGCTCAGTGGTTGAGAGCATTTACAGCAGCCAGGTGTAATCAAGGGAGCAGACAGGGTTTCTAAACAGGGTCTTTCAGTGTAACCCTAACTGGAACTCTGTAGATTGGCCTCAAACTCAGAGATCAGACTCCCTCTGCCGCCCAAGGGCTGAGATTAAAGGCCTGCGCGACCCCAGTCCCCCCTTTTTTTGACTGTATGTGTCGGGTGGCTGCAGAAGCCAGAAGTAGGCGTGGGATCCCCTGGAACTGGAGTTACAGAATGACGTTAACCGCCTTGTGGGTGCTGGGAACCGAGCCCTGATTCCTTGTAAGAGCAGACAGTGTTTTAGAGCTCAGAATGAGAACCTGAGAGAGACATATTTGACCTCGCCTCTTCCTGGAATGCGGAGGTAAGGAAGTGGCGGGACGGGAAGGCAAGAATAACTTAAATAACCACTGGACAGCAGACTCCGCCCCCTGAACGAGGTTAGGCTCAAGCCTGGCCCCAAGATGGCCCTGCGCTTCTTTCCCGGCCAAGACCCTGTTTCCTCTAGATGATCCACCCGCAGGTCCACTGCGGCCCCGCCCCCGGAGTAGCCCCGCCCGCGCCACAGACCCCGCCTTCCACCTCTAGCCCCGCCCAGTACCCAGGCCCCTCCCACCCGTGGCCCCACCCCAATGCAAGCCACGCCCTCACAACAACCTACCCAATCCGCTTCGCGGTCGCTTTGCCCCCGCCCCCATAAACAGCTTTGGGAGGGGCCTCCTAGCTGGCGCAGTCCCCTCGCATCACTTCCGGGGCGGTATTAGAACAAAGCTCACTTCCGCCCGCGGCGGAGCTGCGGTGGTGGCGGCGCAGGAGGCCGGGCCTGGGTCCCCAGGGACAGACGGACGGACACACGGGCGGGCGGCCGGGAGCCATGGAGTGCGGCCCCGGGGCCGGCGGGCGCGGGCGGCGGTGAGTGCGGGCGGGCAGACGGACGGACGGACGGACGCGCGCGGGCCGCGGCGGTTTGCGGAGTGGGGCCGAATCGAGCGTGGCCCTGCGTCCGAGACCTCCCTGCGCCCTCCGGGGATGGCTGCGGGACCAGTGCACCCACCCCGGCTCCCTGGCTCCCCCACGTCCTGTGCAGCGATCCAGAGCGATAGCTTAGCCTCCTCGGGACGCGACTGTGCTCCGAGAGACGCCCGGGCCCAGCCGCAGACCCCTGAGCCAGCTCAGGAACCTGCCCCTAACCAACCCACACCATCTCCGCTTCCATCTCTCTGCTGACACTCGCCGGCCACCTCTGCTTCACGTCTGGCGTCTTCCTGCCAGCTAGGGCCCACAGCGGGCTTCCCTTCATGGCTCCTCCTCATCCCCACGATACGGTCCTCACGCTGCAGCAGAGCCCAAAGGTGCAGCTCGAGCCGGCCCTGCTCCCCTGGGAGCTCTTTTTGCAGTTTTTCGAACCCTCTTTCGCTGCCCGGGTTTACCTACCCTTTCCCGTCCTCGGTCAATTAGCTATTTCCTTTTTTTTTTTTTTTCCCCCTCACTTGTGTGCGCCCACGCAGAGGCCAGAGGACAGCTTTCTGGCTTTCTGGAGTCGGTCCTCTCCTACCGTGTGGATGGATCCCCTGATCCAACTCGTATCTTCAGACTTGGTTGCAAGCACTGAGCCATCAATCTGTCTGCATTCTTTGCACTTTTCAGCTCCTAGGAAGGGTCGCTTGCTGACACTGGCTGGGTGAGGCATGCCAGTGCAGGCAGTCGTATGTAGGTCGTCCTAGCGCCCTTACAGTAGCCTGGCTACTTGTAACACGGGGCCTAGTTTTGGTTTTGATCACAATACTTGGGGCTTTTCAGTGGCAGTAAGTGAAGTAATCTTGGCTTACACTACCATCTGTGACACGAGCTCCCACATGCTGTCAGTCCTCAACATGTAACACTGGCAGATCTCGGAGATTTATGTCTTCCACAACTTCCTCATTTTCTCTGCCTGTTCAGAACATAGTTGGTTTTTTTGTTTGTATGGGTTGGTTTTCCAAGACAGGGTTTCTCTGTGTAGCCTTGGCAGTCCCTAGACTAGCTTTGTAGACCAGGCTAGCCTTGAACTCAGAGATCCCCCTGCCTCTGCCTCCTGAGGGCTGGGATTACAGGCGTGTGCCACCACTGCCGCCGTCGCTGCCCGGCCTCAGCACATGGTTGTTGAGGGAAACCAGGTATTTATTGGTCTTACTGGTCCTGCCCCCGGGGAGTTTCTTGTTGTAGGGTGGAGAGCTGGTTATCTGTAGAATCATGAAAATGAGGGGTCCTCACGGTGTGGACGACTCAGGTTGCTGGCATCGGCAGGGACAGACTTGAGAGGGAAACTGAGGCCTCTCCTTGTTTGATTTGTCGAGAAAGCATACTGCAAGATGAGACCCCAGAGGTTGCACACTTGATACGCTCTGACTAGGGGTGCAGTGTGTGAATAGGAAGGAGGACACCCCTAAAAAAGGAGGCCATTCTATGGGTGTGTGCTTCAGAAAGTGTCAAGGTAGCTAGGGGGCGGTGGCTTGGCATGGGAGGATAGTGGCTGAGAGGTGACCCAGGCAAGGAGGCTAGAGTACAGTAGGGAAAGGTTCAGGCGGGGCCAGTGGGTGGGACAGCAGGACTAAGGATCTGTGCGAGTGGCCTGGAGGGACACAGCCTCTTCCCTGGCTTCCGTGATAGCCTGTTCACCCCGTTCTTGTCCAGTGTGGTTCTCCAGGGGTTCTCCTCACCAGACTGCAGATGCCTCCAGACCCGTCGCCAAAGGCTGTCACACGAGGAGGCCTGGACCGTAAAGCTGATGTCTCTAAACATTGACCTTGTGGACGTTTCGGGCAGGGTCATTCCCTGCTAGGCTGTTTGGGCTATTCAGGATCCTGGACAGAGTCCCAGGTCCCCACCCACTCAGTGCTAGGAGTGTTCCCGGTTACAGATGTGGCCTGGTGTCTCTTAGAGACAGGTTAACCTGCGTCTGAAACCCACTTCCTGCGAGCTGTGGCCTTCTTGACACTATCTTTGTCTCTGCTGTGGCTGTCATAGCTGTTCTTCCAGTGTGGCCCTGAACTGTGGACTGCGACAGCGCTTTACCTAGCCCCTGACCTCACATCTGAGTGTCATGTGCCTCCCTTTGCCTGTTACCCATGTCCCTCTGTCCCTGTGGACTTACATGCTGTGACCTAAAACCCAGGTGTACTTGGATATCCTGTCAAAATGGAGTCTCCTGACTTCCTCCCAGGCTGTGAGAGAAGGCAGGCATGGTCTGGAAATGTCTCTGTGTCTGTCCCTCGGGCAGCTCTGCACACAATGGCAGTGGCTTTGGTGTTAGCCAGACACATTTCAGAGTGTCCTGCAGCGTTTGAGTTGCCATTGGAGTCAGGCCCCTGTCCCCCACTTAAGTAAGTTTGCTGCCTCTGGGAGGCAAACAGTATCCACATTTGTAGGTGCAAGGGACCCAGGCTTGGGAGGTTGGGTGACTGAACCCCAAGTTTGCAGCTGCAGGAGACCAGCCTGGCCCCAAGCACAGGGACAAACCATTGTCCCAGCCAATGGGGCCCTTCGTCTGACTTGCATCCTGTCCTTGTTTCCCGGTCTTTGTGACTGTTTCCTCTGTCTCTGTTCCAAGGCCCTGTGGCTCACCTCCTCTCCCCCCCTTCCCCCTGCGTGGGAGCCCAGGAGCCTTTGGGTCTCTTTGGCTCAAGACCTGGGCTGCCTTTGTTACCTGTTCTGGAGGATAACTCCTCCAAGGTCAGAGGGAGGCACTGGTGAGGCGGGCAGAAGGGTCTGGTTATAGGCTTGGGCGTGCTTGGCAGGGCGTACATAGCAGGAGTTGGATCAGAGGCCCAGGAGAGGCTGCTGGGTGAGCTAGGCCAAGAGGCCAAAGATAGACCGCGGATGTGGAGACAGGTCTTCCTCCCTGCCCGGCACAGGCTGACACGTGGTTCTGCCCTAGCTTCCTGGAGGGAACCCACATCTTGGTGTCCCCCGCAGGGTGTTCCACTGTATGGCATGGAGACCTGTGGCTGCGAGGCTCCCGGAGGCTCGCCTTGGACCACGATGGGGCCGGGCCGCGGCCTCCTAACGGGACTGAGGTGTGCGGCCCACGAGCCTGGCCGCCTGCTGCCTGCGTCTCGGAGCACCCCCACCCCTCCCCTGGCCCGGCGCGGGCCGTGCGCCCGCCATGAACGGCCTGTCGGTGAGCGAGCTCTGTTGCCTCTTCTGCTGCCCTCCCTGCCCGGGCCGCATCGCTGCCAAGCTCGCCTTCCTGCCTCCCGAGCCCACCTATTCTCTGGTACCTGAACCCGAGCCGGGGCCCGGTGGTGCCGGCGCTGCCCCCTCAGGTCCCCTGCGGACCTCAGCGGCCACCCCTGGGCGCTGGAAGATCCACCTGACCGAGCGCGCTGACTTCCAGTACGGCCAGCGCGAGCTGGACACCATCGAGGTCTTTGTGACCAAGAGCGCACGCGCCAACCGCATCGCCTGCATGTATGTGCGCTGCGTGCCAGGTGCCAGGTGAGCTGGGGCCCCCCCAGGCTTCACTGCAGGGGTGCACGGATGGGGCACTGCCCTGTGGTCCAGCCCACGTTACCCTTCTGGTGACAGTCAGGAGATTCCACTTTCAGGTCCCCACCAGAGGGTGAGGTGGAGCCCAGAGTCCAAAGGGTGAGCTTTTTCTTACGAGTCAGGCAGGTGCTTGAGGAAGCTGCCCAGGCAGGGCCAGGCACAGGCCTGAGGCCAACTGGGAACAGGGTGGACCTTAAGATTTTGCTGGTGGCCAGGGATGGGGCTAGTCCTCCCCCTCGCAGTAGAATCCTCTCGTGGAGGCAGCGCAGAAGCAGGCTCTTTCTCGTGCATAGTTCCCAGTGCCGTGGGGTGTGACACCACCGCTGAGATGGCCATTGGCCTCCTGTGCTGGACGTGTTGCTGTTGAAACTTGAATTCACAGTGGGTCCCTCTGTGGATCCTGCTGTACCCTGCAGATGGGCACCCTATGGCCTGCTGCCTGACTACAGCGAGGGCCTACAGGACTAACTAGCCTTCAGATCCCATCCCCAGCTGGCAACACACACACACACACACATGGTCTCACATACATGCATACACACACGGAGGCAGATACATACCCATGCATACACATGCACACATGCATACACATGCATGCTCTCTCACGCACATGCACACACTGTGGGAGCCTAGGTATGAAGCTGGGCTCTCCTGTGTGGCTCCAAGTAGAGCCAGTGGGTGCTGCTGGCTGCCAGTGTGGGCGGTCAGCCTGTGCCCCTCCCCTGCTCTGCTGCTGGCTGCCAGTGTGGGCGGTCAGCCCGGGCCCCTCCCCTGCCGCCCCGCCAGGTACACAGTTCTCTTCTCGCATGGCAACGCCGTGGACCTGGGCCAGATGTGCAGCTTCTATGTTGGCCTGGGCACACGCATTGGCTGCAACATCTTCTCCTATGACTACTCTGGCTACGGGATCAGCTCTGGCCGGCCCTCGGAGAAGAACCTCTATGCTGACATTGACGCTGCCTGGCAGGCACTGCGGACCAGGTGAGGGCCCGCTTCACATCCTCTCCCCAGGGCTCTCTTTGTGGACTCACAGAGCAGCGTCCATGCAGGGAGTGTACAGGGGGCCCCACCCTTGTCATTAGGGCCCCATATGGTGCTGGAACTGACGGCCCTGGGGAGGTGGGGACCCTGGTTGGCCTGGAGATGTGCCTGGTATCACTGGGCTGGGTCCCCTGGTGCTACTGCTCCTGGCACTGGGGACTTGAGTGCCCTTCCCCCTGTGCCGCAGGTGCCAGTACCCTGGGCTGGCTTCCCCCTGCTTCCACTGCCCAGCAGCCTGGAGAGTCACTGAGCTCTGTCCATTTGCCCTAGTGCGGCACTGCCCTCCAGGGACCTCCCTCAGCACTGCAGCTAAGCCTCCCTGCGGTGGGCGGAGCATGGGCCTGAGCTGTGGGTGGTGCCCAGCCGGCATAGCTGGGGGGGTCTTGATCAGCACACAGGGGCAGTGGATTGCGTCGAGGTGACACTCCTACCTGGGATCTAGGGAGGTTTGCCCAGGACAGACGGCTGGGACCTACGGCAGGGCCAGCACTAGGCCAGCTCAGCAGGCTAAGTGCCTATGCAGAGCTACTCTGGTAGGAGCTGGGAATAGGCTGGTTCCCAGGACCTGAGCAGCCACATTGCCTGTGTTGTACAAGCTTCTAATTGGGCAGGAGGGACTCAGGGAGTTCTAAACTGGGCCGAGCCATCCGGGGACACGGTCTCCTAAATTCCCAGAGACTCAAGTTGGTGGAGAGGCAGCGCTGGGAAGAGTCAGCCCGCCTCCTCTTTGGGGTCAGGAGGGAGCAGGAACTTTCGATCTGGAGTCTGACTTGAGTCGCAGTCTGCCTCAGTCAGGCCCCATGGTCCTGGCTCCCTCGTGGGAGGGACTGCGGGAAAAGCCAGGGAGCCACCGCTGGGCAGGACCCTTGGGAGCTGCCCCGCTCCAGCTCTGCCGGTCTTGCTCTGACAGGTACGGTATCAGCCCGGACAGCATCATCCTGTATGGCCAGAGCATTGGCACGGTGCCCACAGTGGACCTGGCGTCACGCTACGAGTGCGCTGCGGTGGTCCTGCACTCGCCTCTCACCTCCGGCATGCGGGTGGCCTTCCCTGACACCAAGAAGACCTACTGCTTCGATGCTTTCCCTAAGTGAGCGTGGGGGTGGGGCCTGGGGCCGGGGCCTTGGGGGCGGGACAGAACCCCAGCCTGATCATCTTCTCCCTCAGCATAGAGAAGGTGTCGAAGATCACGTCGCCGGTGCTCATCATCCACGGCACAGAGGACGAGGTGATCGACTTCTCCCACGGGCTGGCACTGTATGAGCGCTGCCCGAAGGCCGTGGAGCCTCTGTGGGGTGGAGGGCGCTGGGCACAACGACATTGAGCTGTACAGTCAGTACCTGGAGCGCCTGCGCCGCTTCATCTCCCAGGAGCTGCCCAGCCAGCGCACCTAGCCAGGCCGCAGGGACCTCGACAGTGTACGGGCCTCCTGCCGGGGCTGCATGTGACCCGGCACCCCAGGGGCCGCCAGCCGTGTGCAGGTGACACAGGTCCCTCTTCTCTCCTCGTGGAAACAAAGAGAAGGAAAGAGGGAACTTAATTAAAAGGTTTAAGATTTTAGGGTTGCCTTGGTTTCTTCGTGGCTCCAGTGCGCCTTCCTAAGGCTGGGAGATCGCTAAGACCGGCCGGGGGTGGGGAGTGCGAGGAAGACCTCAGGTCCTCTCTGCTGGGCTCCGCACCCAGGGACTGGTCCCCACTGCACACAGGTCAGTGGACCCCAAAGCCAAAGCCAGGGCCAGGTCGTATACTGCCAGCTGGGAGCTGAGGAGGTCTCCCCGGGAGGTGGCCCTAGGGTGCTGTACTCTGTAGAGTTGAGCCCTGCGTTGTTACCTCTAGCCATAGGGTCCCTAGACTGAGGAAGGGCTGTCTGCAGGAGGTCGGCCTCCTGACGCTGCAGGGTCACTTAAAAAAGCGGGTGGTGCGTCTGGGGGTGGGGGGCGTGGCACTTGAATAAGAACAGAGGTGACTCCAAAAGCTACTTAGTGCCGAGCTGGCTCTCAAGCCTCTGATGCCCGAAAAGCTTCACCAAATCGGAGCATTCCTAACCCTGCGCCCGCTCATCTCTGCCATCAGGACCTTTGCACGGTTTGCAAGGGTGCCCTCACTAGACTCCCTGTCCGACGTGCCGCTGCCTGGCTTGGTTCTCCTCCCCCGCCCCTCAAGCTGTTCCAGGGCGGAGTCTCCACTGTGATCTCAGTGCAGGCAGGAAAGTGGCTGTACGCAGGCCCAGGATGCACATGGTCAGGAGGGATAAGTGATCCTAGTCAGGCTGAGGCAGGAGAATTGCTACCAGTATTTAGGGCAACCTAGGGTACAGAGCATGACCCTGTCTTAAAAAGCTTTTTAGTGGGGCAGCGGGGAGCAACAAACAAACCAGCAAAGCTGTGTTGGAATTACTTAGAAGAAAACAAATGCTTTTCTTTGGTCCCGCCCCTCTCCCCAAGCCAGCTGTTGGTGCCTGTTTCCTGGGTGCTAGGGATGGGACCCAGGGCTCTCTGCCCAGGCGGCCGGCCGTGTGCTGCAGCCCCAGCCCTCTTTCTGCTCTTTGAGACAGGGTCTCGCTCTGTGGCGCTCTGAGCCTATGTGCTGCTGGGGGTGCATGCCGGGAAGAACTCCACTCACCCACATTGCCTGTTCTGTTGTTTTGTTTTGCTTTGTTTTTGAGACAAGGTCCCACTGTCTCTGAGCCTGGTGAGCTGTAACTCACATGTAGCCTAGGCTGTGCAGGGAGTCTGTGGCCTTAAGCCTTCCCACTGCTGGAGATGACAGGCATGAGCAAGCGTGTGCACTACATCAAGTTAAAAACAAAAGGACAGGCAGGTATAGTGTACGCACGCCTTTAATCCCAGCACTCGGGAGGCAGAGGCAGGCGGATCTCTGAGTTTGAGGCCAGTCTGGTCTACAAAGCGAGTTCAGGACATCCAGGTCTACACAGAGAAACCCTGTCTTGAAAAATCCAAAGCCGGGCGTGGTGGCGCATGCCTTTAATCCCAGCACTCGGGAGGCAGAGGCAGGCGGATCACTGTGAGTTCAAGACCAGCCTGGTCTACAAAGCGAGTCCAGGACAGCCAAGGCTACACAGAGAAACCCTGTCTCAAAAAACCAAAAAAAAAAAGAAAAATCCAAACCCATTTATTGGGGGGTGAGACATAAGTGCCACTACATATGTGCAGAGGTCAGAGGTCAAGTGTCAAGGGTCAGTTCTGGGGCTGGATTCAGGTATCAGGCTTGGAGGCAAGTGTCTTAACTCACTGAGCTGCCTGGCTCGCCCGACTACAGCCAACTTTTTAAATGCTTCTGTGTTTTGCAATAGCTGTCTCTGTCACGATTAGCTGTTCAAAAATTGGATAAAAGTACATGCATTATAAAGATGCATATTTAAGTCATCCAAATTTCCTGGCCTCTTTCTATCCAGTTGGTTTGGTTGTTTGCGAAAGTGTTTCATATATTCAGGAAATTGGGGCTGAGGAGACAGCTCAGCGGTTAAGAGCACTTGCTGTTCTTGGCAGAGGACTCAGCTCAGTTCCCAGCATCCACATGGAGCTCCCAACTGCCTGCCACCCCAAGGGCCCCAGGGCCTCTGGACTCCTGAGCTCCTGCACACATGTGCATGCACAGACACACAGCTACACGAGACAAGGAAGTTACTGCTTTGTCTGCTGGCAGTTTTGTTTAATGTGAGTGGCCTAAATCCAGGTCTCTGTACCACACTAGAGGGCAGGTGCCCCGAGAGGCAAGAAAGGAGTCCCAGCGCCCCTGAGCTGGAGGCAGCTGTGAACTGCCCCACATGGGTGCTGGGAGCTGAACCTGGATCCTCTGTAAGAGTGGCCACTGCTCTTTTTGTTGTTTTGTTTTTCAAGACAGGGTCTCTCTGTGTAGCCTTTGCCGTCCTGGACTCACTTTGTAGGCCAGGCTAGCCTCGAACTCACAGTGACCCACCTGCCTCTGCCTCCCGAGTGCTGGGATTAAAGGCGTGCGCCACCATCTTAAGTACCGAACAATATGTAATCCCCCCTTGGCTCTCTCTGCTGGACACTGAGCACTTGTGGCTTGTGCATCACAGCTCAGTCTCAGGCACCATCCTCACCTTGATTGGTTCACTTGTACAGGTGACCCCTCTGCATCTGTCAGGAAGAAGCACAGCATCTGTGGGTGTGTGTGCTGTCTCTGCCTGCTCACGGGAGGCAGGGCATGGCGGTAGGGCTGGGAGCCCTGCAGACCATGGACAGGACAGTGACCCCAGCTCCTAGGTTGTCTGTGACTCCTTGTGTCTTATAGTTACTTCTTAGTGTATTGCTCCCCTAGGCTCCTATTCACACACACACCCCTTCACCAGAGGCCATGGACTATTCCAGGAAGCCCCCCGCCCCCATCTTTGGTTTGGCTTGGGGCCAGGCTGCTCTCCCAGCAACACGTTCATACCCTCATTGTAGTGGTTTCCTAGACCACACATGGCCACAGGGCCCTGGGCTTCCCTGGTGGTCCCTACACCTGACCTCAGACCCATGGTCTGCCAGCCGTCCCCCATGGCTGGTGGGACCTTCCTGTCTTGAGGGCTCTGTGAGCACCAGCTGCACCCAGCTGAGGGGAAGAAAGGCAGGGACCAGTGACTTCTGAACCCACTGTGTCCTCTGGGACAGCTACCTCCTTTACTCAGCACATACACTGGGGACAAGAACATGTTGGACATGCGCCCCCTTTGGCTGACCTGTCCACTCCTGTCCAGTCATACTTCTTTTTTAGAAAAGGATTTTACATAGCCCAGGCTGTCTTGGAACTCACTCTGTAGACCAGGCTGGCCTCAAACTCACAGAGATCTGCCTGCCTCTGCCTCCCGAGTGCTGGGAGTAAAGGTGTGTGCCAGCAGCGCCCAGCTCTGGAACTCACTTATAATAACCAAGAGTACTTTGGATTCCCTGATCCTCTGGCTTCCACCTGGGGAATGCTAGGAATAAAGGTGTGCACTACATTCTCAGAAAACAAAAAACAAAACAAAAAAACCCTAGCCGGGTGTGGTAGTGCACACCTTTAATCCCAGCACTCAGGAGGTACAGGCAAGCTGGCCGCTGTGAGTTCGAGGCCAGCATGGTCAACAAAGTGAGTCCAGGACAGCCAGGGCTACATAGAGAAACCCTGTCTGGAAAAACCCAAAACAAAACCAAAAAAACAAACAATGGACCTGAGTCCCTGGCCCATCCATTGCTCAGCTTATCTTCAGTCACTGTCCCCAAGAGAAACAGCCTGAATGGGCTGCAGGGATGGCTCAGTGGTTAAGAGCACTAGCTGCTCTTCCAGAGGACCCAGGTTCAATTCCCAGCACCCACATGATGGCTCACAACCATCTATAATGTGCTCTGATGCCCTCCTCTGGCCTGCAGGTGTACAAGCAGGCAGCCCGAAGCCTGGCTGGCCTCTGGAGGATGCACAAATGACACAGACCTGTAGTCTCTGTCCCACCTGACTGAAGGGTGTGTAGCTTTTCCCACGGTGCAGGTCAGAATAGGCACACTGTAAGTCTCAGGGAGGTGACAGGCCTTGAGGGGGCCTTAGCATATCTCAGAACTTGAGTGGCTGCCAGCTGCTCTTAGGCCCCCAACACTTTAGTCTTGTCCCTCAGAAGGGAGCCTAGAACTCTCAACACAGGGGTCCTTAGGAGTTCGCCTCTGGGGCCTGGTGTGGTGCACACATTCAACCCCAGCCCTTGGCTGGGCAAGTGGATCGCTTGTGAGTTTGAGGCTAACCTGATCTAAACAGTAAGTTCTAGGACAGCCAGAACTGTCCCAAAAGAGACCTGAAATACATGCAGCCAAATGTTAGATAGGCATGGTAGCCCAGACCTGTCACCCCCCCCCCCCCCACACACACCAGATCCTGTCTGAAAATAAAACAACTCACCCAGGGGACTAGCCAAGGCCTATGCCTGAACCCCAGGGGTACTATGACAGAGAAAGCGACTCACCTCTTCTGCCTTGTGGGAGCAAGCTGTTTATTTATCCCAGAATCCTCAGTGGCAGAGCTGTGCGCCCTGGGTTCCAGCCTTGAGAGGTGCTTAGGCCCAACCTGGGTCAGCAACAGGCTCCTTGGTGACACACATGGCTTGCACTTGGCGGCGGCTTGGGGTGTGAGGATGGTATGCAGGCACACCACGTGTGCCCTCACGTGGAGGCTGCTCTGTGCAAAGGCAGGCATAGCCCAAAGATGGCCCTGGGGCACGACTGAGCTGGGGGTATGGTTGGGGTAGGGTAAGTGGCATCACCTGGTGGTTGTGCAACCAACCCTGCTTACCACCGTAGGGCTGTTAGTGGGCGTGACATCACGAGCCTTGGGCAGCCCTTTTAGGGCTGCAGTTCTCAAAAACAAAACTGTACATGGCTTCTCTTCAGGTGTGTGTGGGGGTGCAGAGGATGCCGGAGTGCAGAGGGAGGGCAACAGATTCCTACGGGCTCTGGGCCAGGATGCTTCTGGTTGGTGGAGTGCAAGCCTGGGGGAAAGGGTGGGTCTGTCCTCCTTCCTGCGCGACGTAGACTTGGGTAACCTGTCCACGCCTGCCCATCCCGAGTGTTGCTGAGGCTCCCAGAAGTATCCAAGCTCCGACATTGAGGGACACAGGCTATCACCAAGAAGTATAGTAGGGCCTGGGGAACATGGCAGAGGTGGAACCCGACCAAATCAGCCTGGGGTGCAGGTAGGGAAGGTAGAGATGACGCCCAGGGTAGGGACCTCTGCTACCATCATCTACCCTCAGCTGCGGAACGAACGTGAAGATGGAGGAGGTCCGGCTGAGACGGCTCCGGCTGGGGCGCTTTGCCCCCTGGAGGCCGCGCGGGGCACTGCATGGCCTCCACAACCCGGCGGGAGTTAGGAAGGGGCGGGCGCCGGGTCGCCAACTTCCGCGCCCCGGACGCCTGGGGCCTGGGGCTTGGAGACGAGTTTCCAATCTCTCCATTAGCCAGCCTCAGTTTCCCTGCCCTAGTCTCAAGAGCCCAGCGGGGGAAAGGAAGGAACGCCCAGATCTCCGGTGTCCCCTAGCTTCGCATGGATGACCGAGCCAGGCCTTTTCATTGGAAGCGCCGCTCACTTTTGCCATCCCGGTTATCCACAGGCCTAGTGATTCCCGAATCCCGGTGCGCAAATACGAACTCTAAAGATTCGCTCAGCCACCCTCGCTCACGTAAGGTGGTGGGCACCCTACGTTTTCCCAAGTCCCACCACCAGGATATTTCGTCCCCAAGCCAAGCATGGTGTTGGGGAACCCAGAGACGAGTCAGGACTGCTGGGTTACAGCCCGGCGCCAGGGCGAGAGAGGGGGAGGGTCGCGCACGTGGCCCGGGGGCGGGGCAGCGCGTTTCCGCACCCCCACCCTGGCCACGTGCGGATCCCAGCCCCCCCTCAACCCCCGGCGGACAGGGGCGCGCCCCAGTGCCTGAGCGTAGGGGGGAGGGATAAGTTGGAGAGGGGAGGGTTCCCAGCGACTGTGCACCCGGCACAGCGTGGTGGGCGCGCCCCGTAGAAGATGGAGCGCGCAGCCGGGGGAGGCGTGGCGCGTACTGGGCAGGAGGCGGGGCATCAAAGGCTGGGGTGGGGCATGTGGGCGTGTCGCGGGGGTGGGCGTAACTCCCAACGCGTGGGGCGGTGGGGATCCGGGAGGGGCACCGGTGGGATCGGTGCACGCCGGGCCGAGGGGACTGTTTCCCCCGGTTTCGCTTGTTCTTGCGTGGAGAGGGCACGGTACAGGGTGATAGGGACCCCGGGTGCTGTGCCCGTACACGAGGTGTGAAAGTGGGAGAGGACCCGCAGCTGGCGGAGTGAGCTCCGCCCATTCGCGGTGGCGCGCGACTCTCTGGACGGTGGAGGGCGCGGCAGGAGGGGGCGTGACCGCGGTGGGAAGAGGGCGTGGCCACTGAGCCCCGAGGGGGCGTCCTCCGGGCGGGGCGGGCCGCGGCCGCCCCCGCGGGCTCCGGTGCGTCAGGGCGCGTCAGGCGGGGCGGGGCGGGACTGAGCGCGGGCGGCGGCGGAGCGCCGGGGCCTCCTCCTCTCCTCCCTCCTCCGCCTCCCGCACACCAGCAGCCGCCGCCGGCCGGACGGGCGCAGCTCCAGCCGCCTCCGCTTCTCTCCCGCCGCCGATCCCGCGCGTCCTTGTCCGGCATGTCGGCGGCCGTGGCGTGCGTGGATTACTTCGCCGCCGACGTGCTCATGGCCATCTCCTCCGGAGCCGTAGTGCATCGCGGACGACCCGGCCCCGAGGGCGCGGGCCCCACTGCCGGCCTGGATGTGCGCGCCACGCGCCGTGAGGCCACGCCGCCGGGGACCCCTGGGGCACCCCCACCTCCAGCCACCGCTCCGGGGCCGGGAGGCGCCACCGCTGCGCCCCACCTGCTGGCCGCCAGCATCTTGGCCGATCTGCGAGGCGGGCCGGGAGTCGCCACCGCAGCCAGTACCGCGGGGGGCACCTCACCGGTCTCCTCCTCTTCGGCCGCTTCCTCTCCATCTTCGAGCCGCGCCCCCGGCGCCGCCAAGAGCCACCGCTGTCCCTTCCCAGGCTGCGCCAAAGCCTATTACAAGTCTTCGCACCTCAAGTCACACCTGCGGACGCACACAGGTAAGCCCCTCATTTTGGGCACCCGTGGGGGTTCAGGGAGCGCTTTAGAGAGTTCTCGGGGACCCCCTTCCCCCACCTCACTGGGAACCCCGAAACTGCGTGGCGCGTGGGGGGCGGGGAGGGGGGCGCGCCCGGGCCTCAGCCGCCCCGCCGGCCGGGAGGGCGGGGACTTGGTGGGTGGGGCGCGCGCGGGGGGCGTGGCGGCCACGCGGTCGGGCAGCGCGCGGAGGGAGGCCCTGGTGGCCAAAACTCCGGTGACTGCAGACTGTTCGGGATCCACCCCGGCATGGCCGGTCCACCGCGCGGGGTCGTGGCCCTTAGCCTCCTAGCCCCTCAGTCGCGATTCGTGTTCCTATCCGGTTTCTCTGCGCTCAGGGTCTCTCGCGCTTGGTGGTCAGAACATCCGGTTCCGTAGTTCTTCCTCGACCCTCCCCCAGCCTCAGTTTCCTTATCTGTGAAGAGGGTGGGTGGATCCGCCTCACCGCCTCCAGGATAGCGGCGCGGATTCCCTCCGGAGGGTGGCGAAGCCTCTGGCTTGGAATCAAGGGGTGGCGATGGTGAGAGGGTGGCTGCCCCGAACATTTTTTTTTTTAATCTCCATTCTGAGTTATTGAACGTAGTGGATGGATGCCAGGGCCTAGACCTGGAGTTAGGGGCTTGAATCTTCAATCCAAAGAGATTGAAATCCCCACTACAAACCTTTAATCCCCCGCTGATCGTGAGGCAGGCGGATCTCTGTGTTTGATGACAGCCAGGGCTATACAGAGAAACCTGCTTCAGAAAAATTTTAAAAAGGAAAGAAAGGGGAAAACCCCACAACAACTCTCCCCTGACCCCTTGTGTTTTTTTGGTACTTCACACACATGTGATGGGTCTGCACAAAGTCCAAGGTGGTCAGCAAGAGACTTAGCCGTGCCAGGGGTTCTGGGAAGCCAGTCCCTTGGCTTTGGATTGGGGAAACCTTTTGCCCAGGTATTGGCTGCTTCCTGACCTGGTCACTCTTAGGGTTTATCCGTGTTAGCTGGGGATGCACACTGGGATTTGAGAAGCCATTCCTTTACAGTCGGCAGCTCTGAGGCCTCCCTGGGATGGGGCGACCTGGCTCTGCCATCCCCCCAAGTTACCTGCTTTTGGTTTCCTGTCTATATAAGTGATACAGACAACCCCACTCTTAACGGTTGCCGTGGGCAACAAGGCATCCAAAAATGGCTTGATCCGGGAGCCCCCATCATGGTCCCACTGGAGGAGAGTTTAGGACAGCCTCCGTAGCTGTGTGGGTGGCCCCAGGCGGATTCAGGGCAGGTAGGGGGTGGAGGCGCCATCTTCTGAGTCTTCTGCCAGAGGGTCCTCTCATTTTGTCCCTCAGTCACTGCCCTTAGCCCCTGTGGTCTAGAGGCTGCCCCGTGTTGGGCCCCAGATGGACCTTCACTGTTGTTACACATCTCTCTCCAGAACATTTGAGGGGACCACAGACATAGCAAGGTTGTGTGTGTATGTGTGAGACAATGGGGAGAGATGTCTTTCCCTGCCTCGGTCTGGGGTCCAGGGTGCCCTGGCTCACGCCAAGTCAGTCAGTGTGCCAGTAATGGGAGCCTGCTGAGCCAGGGACCCTATCTTTCTGAGCCAGGCTGTACTACCCAAACGTCCCATCCCAGCATTCTTCCTGGTTCCCAGACATGGGGTCTGTAAAAGAGGAATCCAGCACACACACACACACATCCCAACACACATACCCTGGACACCAGGAGGCAGTTCTGTTCCGTGTCTGCAAACCACCCCTAAGCTGAAAGAGGTGACCTGGCTTGCCAGAGAAACTGAGGCCGGCAAGGTGGCGTCCCCCAGACTGGCCTTCGTGCTGCCGGGGGTGGGGTGCTGGCTTCACTGGATCCTGTGTCCTACTCTATCACCTCTGTCACCATGGGAGACTGGGCACCGTGTCCCCAAACTCCTCTTATAAATAGCCATTTGTAGGACGGGAGGGGCCCATTGAATCTGGGCACCTTCATGTCACTTTGGGGTTGTCTGGGGAACATTTAAGTCCTGCTAATTTAAATGACTTGGGTTGTTTTTTGTTTGTTTGTTTGTTTTTGTTTTTGGTTTGATAGATAGGGTCACTGTAGCCCTGGCTGTCTTGCACTTCACTCTGAAACCAGGCTGGCCTTGAATTCACAGATGTGCCCGCCTCTGCCTCCTAAATACTGGCATTAAAGGTGTGTGCCACCAAGGTAGAACCATATAGTTAATTTTAAAAGCCTCTTTTTGGGGGGGGGCAGGGTCTCTCTGTGTAACCTTGGCTGTCCTGGACCCACTTTATAGACCAGGCTGGCCGGCCTCCAACTCACAGCAATCCGCCTGCCTCTGCCTCCCGAGTTCTGGGATTAAAGGCATGTGCCACCACGCCCGGCAAAAAGCTTCAGTCTTTGAGACAAGTTCTCACTTCGGTAGCCTAGACCAGCTTTGAGATGCGTGTCAATCCTGCTTCAGCTTTCTCCCCAGGCCTAGGAGTACAAACCCCGGCCATGTCTGACTTTTTACCCAGCCTCTTTTCAGTGGAAGGGGGTTTGGCTCTTCTACCCTGCAGGGGAAGATGGCACACTGGCTGGCTTAGGATCTAGTTAGCGGGGCTTGCCTCTAGTGCAGGGCCTGGGGTAGGTCTGGTCCTCTCAGAGCCCTGTGGACTAGGAGAAAGAACACTGTCGCTACCCACCCACTCTTGCCTGCCTAGGGCCTGGATCTGTTTAGTTCTCTGACTGAAGCCACCCCCATTGTACTTGGGGGTGCAGAGGAGAGCCTGGGGCTGGGGGGGGACACCCCCACCCAAAGGCCTACAAGGCAGTAGGCAGAGCTTGGCGCTACTGGTTGCCACAGCCCTTGCTTGGGGCGGAGAAGGACTTTAGAGACTGTGGGAGATGTTGACGTGGTTACCATGGATACTGCCAGAGAGCCAGCCTTGGGGCGGGGGCGGGCGGGAGGAGAGGCTGGCTCAGGTTCTGTTTGCCAAGCCCCCTCCATCTCTGGCATCCTCTTTCGGGGGGTGAGGGGGGTCCCTCAAGACAGAATGCAGACCTGGCAGGGTCTCAGTAAAGGCGTCCAGGCCCTGCTAGGTGGCCTCCATGCACCCCACACCATGAACTCCCCCTAACTGCGACAGGCACATGTGTCCCCTGGACATTGCTTGGTGTCTTCTGGAGGGCTTCAGAGTCACCTCCAGTCATATTGTCTGAAAGTCTTGTTTACTTAAGTCTGAGGAACATTAGCACCTGGGCGGGGGCTGATGGCCAAGAAGGACGGTCCCAGAGGCCTGCACGGTGGACACCACCCGCTGCCACTGCCCTCCGCACACACCATGGTGCGCACACTCCCACCCACCCACAGTAATGTGAAAAAGTTATATGCTTTGGGAGAAATGTTAGTGCCTGTGATTACCAGGACTGGGGGGTGGGGGTGGAGGGGAGAATGTTGCAGTCCCCTGTCCCTTTCAACCCAAACCATGAGTTGGGAGGGCTTGATGTGCGGGAGGCCTGTGTTGCTGGGTAGGGCTAGGAGCAGTGGCTAGAGAAGCAAGGGTAAGCTGGCCCCAGGGCTGGCATTTTGAGGGCTACTGAAGGGTTTGCCTTTAATCTCCAGGGCAAGGGTGGGGGGGCTGTCTAGGAGGCCGGCTGGCTTTATCAGGAAATCTCTTTATAGAGAAGGGATTAGGGTAGGAGGAAGCGTTGGGGGGGGGGGTGCAGAGACCGCTACAGCTACCCCTTAGTGTTTACACCAGTTTAAAGTGCAGAATGCCTGAATCCCAGGGCTGGGGAGGAGGTCATGGGTTCGAGGCCAGCATGGTCTACAAAGTGAGTCCAGGACAGCCAAGGTCACACAGAGGAGCGGGGGTGGGGAGAGTGGTTCTAATTCTTCTGAAGCAGTCTCCAGGAGGAGAAGCAAGTGGGGAAACTGAGGCCTGGGATGGATGGGCCTAGTCAAGATTCCTCAATGAGAGTTGAAGTCCTGTGGGGGGGAGGGTCAGATGGCCTTTGGGGACTGCCATCACGTTCCACCCAGCTGCGGCTCAGTGCATGCTCCCCAGCTGGTGGGGGCCCCCAACATTGCTGGAGGTGATAACCACACCCCTACCCAGGCTTCTGATAAAAGGAGCCAGATGGGCTGGCAGTTGGTAGACCAACCAGAGGACCGCTGCCCTTTTGGGTATGTTAGTGTCTGCCCTAGGGAGTCTGGTGGGGGTTACTCTACTTCCCAGTAGCCCTGGCTAACTTGGGACTTAAAGTGTAGCCCAGGCTGGCCTCCAGAGATCCCTTTTTTTCTTTTTTTCTTTCTTTTTTTTTTTTTTTTTTTTCTTTTTTTTTTTGTAGTCCTGGCTGTCCTAGAACTTGCTCTGTAGATCAACTCACAGAGGTCAGCCCTTCCTCCGCCTCTTGAGTGCTGGGATTAAAGGTGTGCGCCACCACTGCCTGCGTAAAATTATTTGTATTTACTGTGTGCTCGTGTGTATAGGCATGTGTACATATGTAAAGGTCAGAGGACTTCCTTCTACCATGTGATTCCCGGGGCTCCAGCTCCTAGTAACGGTTAAGGTGGGCCTGGTGGCAGGAGGCATCTGCATGTCTATAGCCTACTACTGCCCCCCCGTTTTTTTAAAGAATGATTTGTTTTGTTTTGTTTTGTTTTGTTTTTATGTGCAGTGGTGTTTAGCTCATGTATGCCTGTGCAAGGGTGTCAGATCTGGTGTTAGAGACGGCTGTGAACTCTGCCATATGGGTGCTGGGAGTTGAACCCAGGTCCTCTGAAAGAGCAGCGGGTGCTTCTAGCCACTCAGCCATCTCTCCAGCAACCCCCTCCCATGTAAATGGAATGATAGGAGTCCCCTAGTGGGAGGTGTCAGATTCAGGAGCAGTGAGCCAGCCTTGCTGCTCCGGGTTCACCTTCTCTGTCCGGGCTGTAGGCTTCCCCACAGGTGAGCCTTGAACCCCCCCTCCCCCGCTTCCATCCCCCTCCGTGCAGCCCAGGCTCACCCTATGATATTTCAGAACCGGCAACTCAGCACCGGGCCTCGGCTCACATCTAGGCATTGGGGAGGGACAAATGTCATACTGGGAGACCACCAGCAGAATCTGTGATGCCCATCCGGGACGGGGTAACCCACAGACTTTACCACTGACTCCCCAGCCGTGATGGTGGTCAGCTGGGCCATCTTCCCCTGAGGAGGTCAGACCCAGGCAGGGTGAGGCGGGGCCTGATGGAAACTGCACCTCCAGGTCCCCCTCTTCTTGCCACTCCCCTCTTGAAGCAAGTTTACAGGGTGTCACAACCTGCGTGTTTTAGAGGCTACAAAGCACCCAAGCCGTCCCCAGTTCACCTCGGCCCCGCCCGAGTCAGAGGGTCAAGTCCACAGCCACGCCCACGGGGCTCTTCCTGCATGGTCCCCACCCACCTAATCCTCCTCCTGCTGGCCCAGAGTTCCTGTAGTCAGGTACCCAGGACTTGGGCTTTGAAACGCTCCCTGGCCTGCAGCACCCCCACTCCCACCCCCAAATTACCCCTCTGGGTAGATTGTGATACGGTAGCACAGCCAGGCCAAGGCGTTTGGCAAGTGTGCTGAAACGCCACCACCGGTGTGCACACGTGCGCTCCCCAACCCCCTAGCCTGGGGCGGGGACTGGCAGGTCCCAGCACAGCGAGGCGACCCTGGCCCGGGCCTCTGTCTTGCCGTGGCGGGAGTTAGGACCGCGTGAGCAAGGCCGGTGGAGCTGCCGACGTCTCCACCGATCGCCAACGCCGCCGAGCTACGTGCAGCAGCTGCGTTCCCAGCGGGCTGGCGCTGGCAGCGGTCGCCTCCACTGCAACCTGCTCCTGGCAAAGTGGCGAGGGGCGGGGACTAACCCCACAGGGAGGCCCCGAAAGGGGAAGTAAGCTGATTGCATGCTAGGGGGGATGTCCCCTTTCCTCTTACGCCCCCCTCTTCAAAATGGGGACAAGATTCTGTGTCCCCCTTGGACAGACAAAGTTCTGCCCCCCACCCCCGCGTCTGTTCCAAAACTAGGAACCCCGCCCTATAACCCAGCACCCAGTCAAGATTGAGCCCCTTGAGCGCTGTGGTCGGGCCGGGAGTCCTTTCTGGAGCTGTCTTAGGGCTCTTGGGCCCCGCTGACAAACATTTTTACAGGGACCCAGCATTTTGGATCACTTTAGGTATGAGGGCTGCTGGCAGCCACCTGGGAACACTGGTCCCTTCCCCCTTGCCTAGGGTCGCAACTTGTGGGGCCTCAGGTTGCCTGGATGCCATATACAATTGGCACATGGGTGCCCCAGAGGCAGTTTCCTGCGTCCTGCGCCCCATGATGAGGGGCCGCTTGGGTGTGGTTTGCAGGGGTCCCGGATGGAGAAAGTTCTTCCCTGGCTGCTTCCTGGGCGGTGGTGGCTGGCGCCTAGTCCCTGACCGGCTCACTTTCCCTCCCCTTCCTCAGTTCGTCTCTCCTGGGATCCCCTGAGTTGCTTGCTTAGAGGAAAGATGTCACCAGGTCACCCGGCCTTTGGTCTGGCCCGGTATCTGTTCCGCTTTCTGGTCGCTTCTACACTTCCTCCCCTGATTTCCACTAGTCCTGTCTGGAGGGCCCCTTGGCCATTTTCTGGGGCAGTTTGAATCCTTCATACTGCCGGTTCCCCAGTGGATTAGCCTGGGGACCGCAGGAGGAGACCTCGTGCTAGCCCCGTTGTGAATTCCCAGAGCTTAGGCCTTCGGGTCACTAGTGGCCAGGATCTGCCTCTTTTCCTCCTCTGGACAGGAATTGTACACGGCTTTTCAGGTCTACACTATATGCATGGGCCCTGGAGCCCAGAGCCACATCCCCACCAGGTCCGAGGCGCTGGGGTTCTGAGTGAACCCACCGGCCCCTTTCAGCGCCTTGGAGACCCATCTAGGAAGATGCTGACCACGCCGCGAGGCCTGGTATTGTGTGGGTCCTTTAGGAGACCGGAGAGCTTGGCTGGGGGTGGCTGTGGCTGCTGAGCAGGGCCAGCAAGGCCACCAGGGTGGTGGGAGGGGTCTCTAGAGGAAGTTGCTTAGTGATGGCCCGCCCCTGCCCAGCTGCTACTGTTGAGTCGGGCTGGCCCCGCCCCCTAAGGCCACACCCCCAGGCTCTCCGCCCTCCACCCAGGAGTTGAATTTAAGCTTAGTTTGATATTGCCAGATGACTTTTCCTAAGTCCGCAGGGTACAAGGAGCGCTGCACTGCACCCCGGCTTCAGAAACGCGGGCTGAAACTAGCTGGGTTTGATTATTCAAAACTGCACGTGGCCCAGGGTATGGAGAAGAGCCCATCCCAAGCCCATGTGCCCCAGGCCCATCCATGGGGAAAGGGTGGGGGTGAGGGCTGCGGGGGGAGGGGGGCGGACGGGACGCCTCCTTTCTGTGCCCCGTGGTAATTTGGAAGAAAGGACGCTGTTGGGGACTAGAACATCCCAGGACCTGTTAGGATGGGCAGAAGTGGGCAGGGTTATGTCCAAAAGACACAGGCTAGCCACGGCACGGACATGGTGGCCCACCCTTGGTAGCCCCAACACTTGGGAGGCTGAGGCAAGGTTGCCTTCCGTTCAGTTCTAGGCTAACTCGGCTCTGTAGCAGGACCCTAACTCCACAGACTCCACAGGGCTGGCTGGGAATGTAGCTCAGTGGGCAGAAGCCAGGTTCAGTGTCCAATGCCTGGCCTTGTGCAGATGAAAGCAAGGTGGCCAAGTCACACTCGGCTAAGGTGCGGAGACACAGCGTGTTGATCAGAGCCGACTCTGTAGGTGGATGGCAGCCTTGGGACTTACAGGAAATCCTCTGTTTTTGTCCAGGTGAGCGGCCCTTTGCCTGTGACTGGCCTGGCTGCGACAAGAAGTTTGCCCGTTCTGACGAGCTGGCCCGCCACCACCGTACGCACACAGGCGAGAAGCGCTTTCCCTGTCCCCTGTGCACCAAGCGCTTCACCCGCAGCGACCACCTGACCAAGCACGCCCGACGCCATCCCGGCTTCCGTCCGGAACTGCTGCGCCGACCTGGTGCCCGCAGCGCCTCGCCCAGCGACTCGCTGCCCTGTAGCTTGGCTGGCAGTCCCGCACCTAGCCCCGTCCCCAGCCCAGCGCCTGCCGGCTTGTAGAGCCCTGGCTAGCTACCCTGAGATGGCCGGCTCCCCAGGCCGCGGCAGGGATTTCCACCAAGGGACACACCTGCCCTCTGGAGAGAGCCCGTGTCCTGGAGTCCCCGCCCACCTCCAGGAAACAGCAAGGGGACTGAGAATGGACTTGGGTCACCTGGGGGGGGGGTGCGGCCTAGGAGGTGGCCTCGGGTTATGTCTGTAAATAGCCATGATTAACTGTCCCATCCCCCTCTGCAGGGACCCCAAAATGGGCAGTCGGCAGGCCTCCCCTCTCCTGCCACCCTCTGCCTTCCCTCCTGGGTGGCACTGGGCTGTGCAGCCTAGACCCTGTTCCCCCACTCCTTTTCTAAAGCCCCCCCTCCCAGTCACTCCTCCAGGTTGGGACACAGGTACACAGAGCCATAGGTGACTGGGGCTTCCCGTGGGCCCCAACCTGTCCCCACTCCACTGAAAGCCATGGCGGAAGTTCAGGGAAATGGAGGGGTGCGGCCTGGCTAAGCCCCGCCCCCCCATGGGTACTCAAATCTCAGGTGTCCACAGGTTCTGCCCTGGGTAAGGGCCTCCCTGTGCTCCCAGCCCCAGGAGTGCAGGAGACGCTAGAGTTTTTCAGAGGAGAATTTAGGGTTAGGGGGCGCAGGCAGGGTGTGTGGCGGTCCCCTCAGAGCATTGCCACTCACTTAGGGTGTGATGCTGGACCGGTGGGGAACAAATTATTTATTGTCCTCTCTGACTGCTGGTATGGGGGTGCCTGGCTCCCCCGATGAGAGTGTGCATATGTGTGAGAGAGACAGTGGGTGTCTGATTCCCCGGGGCCCAGCCTCCCTGCTCCCACTGGGCAAGGGTCCCAGGGCCTTTGTGGCATTGCGTCTCAGACAATCTTCTACAGGACCCCTGTGGCCGTGAGGCAGGGATGTGGGGCTCTGCCCTGTCCTTCATCCCTCCATACTCCTGGGTGTCTACAGAGGGTGGCCTTGGACTGCAGGACTGAAAGCAAGGGGCTTAGCTCCTGGCCTTTCGGGGGGGGGGGGTAGGTTTTGGTTTTTTTGTTGTTGTTGTTTTTGGATGAAATCAACTATTTTTTCAGGCTCCAGTTCCTTGTTCAGGGAGGGGTCCCCTTGTGTGACCACCATCCTCAGCTCAGGGGTGACTGTCGGGGAAGAGAGCCTCTGGTAGGGTCGTCCTCCTACTGCGGTTTGGAGTCCTTTCCTATACAGGCAACTAGGGATGACCCTCCCCCCCTAAGAAGTTGGGGACCCAGAGGAAGTTGAGCTGCCCTGTGTTGGCTGTGGGTGGTTTCTGACATTCCCATTTATTCCAGAATCTTCCATCATCCAATGAGGGAGGCTTTGGGTCAAGCCACCTTTATCTGAGCTTGCGTGAAGGGAGGTGCCTTTCTGGAGCTGGGCTCAGAGGGTCCCGGGCCAGCTTCCCCGCGCCCTGCCCCACCCCCACCCACGTACTTCCATTTCCCCCTTCTCTTTGGCCACAGAAATGAGATGCCTTAGCCTGTGAGGTGTGGTGGGGGACTGGGGCCCCGTTTTCTGTGTCTTTGGATGAAGCCTGCTTCATCCCGGCTCCTGCTGGTCCCCAGTTCTTCCTGCAAACGGGGGTTGGGGAGGTCTGAGGCCCATAAGCAACCAGAGTGTTCTTGGTGTCCTTCCCTTCCCCCAACTCAGGTTCTGGTCTGTCACTGGGACTTGGGTCTAACCATTGAGTGCTGGTGTCTGCAGGGGGTGACAGCCAGGACCAAAGTCCTAAGGGATTTGTTCTTCCTGTGGGGAGGGCGCTCCCCTCCTCCTTTACGCCTGGCCTCACACCCTTGTATTTAATTAAAGAAGCCCTTTTTTAAAACCTGCCCTTGGTGTCTTGTCTGATTGGTTCCCATGTCCCACCCCCTATCATTATTGCCCCCAAGGTCCCCCAGCTACGTCCTGGCGAAACTGAGGCAGCTGGCTGGTACACTCCAGCTGGGTTAGGACCCCCTGAAGGCCTGGGAGGGGGCTGCCTACAGCAGCGTACACCGCTCGAAAGTCACCCACGCCTGGCACAGCTGCGCACCCGCCGCCCCGTTACCCAGCAACCGGAGCTCCGTGACAGGGCGCCTGGGGGCGTCTGCTTCCCGCCTCCTTCCGGAGACAGCAGGGGAGGTGGGGGGTGGGGACAGACCCCTAGAGCTGCACACAGTGAAGGAACTCTATAAGCTGTAGCCAAAAGGTGCCTCGGAACTTCCCCGTCACGCACACACGCCATCCTTGTATATCCTCCCGTCCTGCACAAGTTGAATGCCCGCTTGGAAGAGGAACGAGCGAGGTTGGTGCAGAAAAAGGGTACAAGTAGGGATTCAAGAGGTTAGGAGATTTTAGGAACCAACTGAAGAGCTTAAATCCCCGTTGGAGAGAAAAAGACACTAGGTCCCAGAGGTCTGCTGAGCTCTGGGGCTGGGGTTAGGTGGAGCTGAGCGGCCCCGTTGCACCTGCTGTGCCAGGGAGGTACTGCGCCCCACCTAGTGGCCAACGCTGGTACTGCGAGCCTCCCCAGGTGTAAGCCGTCCCACCTGGCGGTCTCCTCACTGACCCCACGCGCCTGGCGAGCTTGCGTGGAGCGTGCCCACAGCTACTGCGTGACATCCCGCACAGGCCTCCGTGATCCCTTCGGCTTCTCCAGCTCCCGCACTTTCCCGTCGAAGTTTTAGCTCCCTCACGGACCAGAACCCACCATCCCTGTGTGGCTTCTTTGCTTCATCGGCCCCGCCCTGCCGTGCTGTCCCTGTGCCCTGTCACAATGTTCACCACTTGGTCCTCGTACCATTCAAATCTTTGACAGTTTCAGGGTGTGCAGCTGAATGGTGACAGCTTGATTGGCACAAACAACAGCGCCACAGATACGGTTACGTATCCAGGACTCCTTGCCTCTAATCATTTTTAAACTTTAAAAATTTTTTTTAATTCTTGGTTTTTCAAGACAGAGCTTTTCTGTGTAGCCCTGGCTGTGCTGGACTCACTTTGTAGACCAGGCTGGCCTCGAACTCACAGTGATCCACCTGCCTCTGCCTCCCGAGTGCTGGGATTAAAGGCGTGCGCCACCACGCCCGGCTTAATTCTTGGTTTTTCAAGACAGGGCTTTTCTGTGTAGCCCTGGCTGTGCTGGACTCACTTTGTAGACCAGGCTGGCCTCGAACTCACAGTGATCCACCTGCCTCTGCCTCCCGAGTGCTGGGATTAAAGGCGTGCGCCACCACGCCCGGCTTAATTCTTGGTTTTTCAAGACAGGGCTTTTCTGTGTAGCCCTGGCTGTGCTGGACTCACTTTGTAGGCCAGGCTGGCCTCGAACTCACAGTGATCCGCCTGCCTCCGCCTCCCGAGTGCTGGAATTAAAGGCCTGTGCCACCACGTCCGGCCCGTTTTTAAACTCTTGACAGGATCTAGGGCCTTACGTATTGATGGTTCTACACCTGACCAGCTTCTCACTCCGGAATTCTAGTCAGGAGCTTGAAAGTCCCCCACCACCTTGGCCTCTTGTGGCTGGTTCTCTCACTGAGCACCCTGTTTTCTAGATGCCTCCATACCAGCGGCGCTCAACCTGTGGGTCACGACCCCCTTTACCGGTCCAGCGACCCTTTCGCCTAATTTAAGTAAGGGCCGGGCGTGGTGGTGCACGCCTTTAATCCCAGCACTGGGGAGGCAGAGGCAGACGGATCTCTGTGAGTTCGAGGCCAGCCTGGTCTACAAAGTGACCCCAGGACAGCCAAAGCTACACAGAGAAACTCTATCTAAAAGATCATCAGAAAACATAGACATTGCATTATGATTCAAAACAGTAGCAAAATTACAGTTACGAAGAAGCAACGAAAATAATTGTATGGTTGGGTCACAGCGATAGAAAGGCTGGCTGAGAATTGCTGCTCTGTACTGTCATGTGTCACAGCCTTCTGATCAGGACTGAACAAGACTCCAGTGTGTGTAATAAAAGACTATTTTAGAGCCGGGCGTGGTGGCGCACGCCTTTAATCCCAGTACTCGGGAGGCAGAGGCAGGCGGATCGCTGTGAGTTCGAGGCCAGCCTGGTCTACAAAGTGAGTCCAGGACAGCCAAGGCTACACAGAGAAACCCTGTCTCGAAACACCAAAAAAAAAAAAAAAAAAAAAAAAAGACTATTTTGTGCTTAAAATTTGGTTCCTGCGATTCATGACTATGTGAACAGACATATTTAACTTCTTAGGTGAAAATGTGTGTTTTTTTCCTTCCATGAGGATCTATTGGAAGGGCTTTGTAGTCTCTCATCTCCCTTGCTGAGCTTTCTGTCAGAGATCCTTCTGCGAATCCTCCAGTCAAGGGCTGAGGGCGTGGTCAGGGGTGAAGCCCCGCCTAGAATCCCCCAGTGAGGGGCTGGGGGCGTATTCAGAGTGGAGCCCCGCTCAGAATCCCCTAGTGAGGGCGTGGTCGGGGTGAAGCCCCGCCTAGAATCCCCCCAGTGAGGGTCTGGGGGCGTGGTCAGGATGGGGTCCCCGCCTAGAATACCTTTGTGAGGGGCTGGGGCGTGCCAACTTGGCCTGCACAAAGGCCTGGATTCCAACTTTTCCTCCTTGACGTGGTTGGGGGAAGAGGGGGGAAGACAATGTGTTCTAGAAGCTCTGTTTTGTTCCCTCCTCTGCCTATGTTTCTTTTCAGTCATGTATGTGGCTAAGGGGGAGTGGTATACACACAGTTCCTAGCAGTGCTAGGGAGGTGGAGGCAGGAGGATCATGAAGGAGAGATAAACATGTTTTTTGTTTAGATCACAAGTGGGAGATGAGAAAAAGACTTGTGAGGGCGCAGGTGGGGGAGATTGGTTGTTAACCAGCTGAAAACATCCTTGAACAAGTTCTGAGAGGAGGTATTAAATGTGAGCCAAAAACAGGAGGCGGGGCCTTTGGAGACTTGGGATAGTTTTGGCTGTTCATAGCTCCACTTCTAGACAGCGCCTAGAGAGAAGCGCTCGAGGGAAGGCTTCGGGGCTCTGGGCTCTGGCTGAGGTTCCGGGTTCTGGTTGCTCCAGGTTCTAGCAGAAGAAATCCTGCTGATTACGCCAGGAGAATCGTTCTTGGGAACTGATATCTTTCCGGTTTCATTATTGTATTCTTTAATCTCCTTTTCGTATTATTTAGATCAGTCAGGTTATAAGTAAGGTACTCTTGGTTAGTAATTTTGTAATAAAATATAAGAAAAGTGAGCCTATAGGATCAGAATTTCTAAGTCATTTTCACTACTTACAATGTTCAGACCAGCCTACAGTTAAAAAGAGAGAGGAGAGAGAGAGAGAGAGAGAGAGAGAGAGAGAGAGAGAGAGAGAGAGAATAAAAGAAAAAGAAAGAAAACAAAAGCCTGGTCTGGTGGCGTATGACTGAAATCCCAGCACTCAGGAGGCAGAGGCAGGCGGATCTCTGTAAGTTTGAGGCCAGCCTGGTCTACAAAGTGAGTCTAGGACAGCCAAGGCTACACACACACACACACACACACCCCTGTCTCTAAACTCTAAAAAAGAAAACAACAAAACAGAACAAAACAAAAAAACCAGAAAGGCTGGAGAGATGGCTCAGAGATTAAGAGCACTGACTGCTCTTCTTGAGTTCAACTCCCAGCAACCACATGGTGGCTCACAACCATCTGTAATGGGATCTGGTGCCCTCTTCTGGCAGGCAGGCACATATGCAGGCAGAGCATTGTATACACAATAAATAAATACGCTTTAAAAAAAAGAAAGAAAGAAATATATGTACAGTGGCCCACAGATCTTTGCAGCTACTCGGGTGGCCAGGCAGGATGGCTCTGAGTTCAAGCCAGACAAAAGGAAAACACTGTCGTGTGGCCATCCTTTGGCACTTGCTGCTGGACAAGCGCCCCCAATGCAGAACAAATTCGTTCTTTTGCAGTCACTGCGTCAATGAATGGACAGGCGCTGAGGGTTGTCCTGTGGGGCCCTAGGGTACACCAGCTAGCCTGGTGGTGTTGGAGGTGAGACATATATGAGGGCGAGCTATCCGTGAAGGTTTGAGAAGGGATCAAAACTGTCACATGGAGAAACAGAGCTGGAAGCCTCACCTGCTGGAACATTCTAACAGGCTCCCCGCTGCTCCCCTCTCTTCTGCCTAGGATGGGAAATGATGTCACCACTTTTTTGGGGGGGAGGTTTCGAGACAGAGTTTCTCTGTGTAGCCTTGGCTGAACTCCTGTTATAGACCAGGCTGGCCTTGAACTCACAGAGATCCCACCTGCCTCTGCCTCCCAAGTACTGGGATTAAAAGCGCGCCCGGCAATCTCACCACTGTTACAGACTGTGTTTACCCAAGGACTTTGTTGAGAAAAGGCCACATTTGGAACCCTTGCTGGTCCCAGAGCCCTGCTGCCAAGCTGACTGTATTTTTTCTTTTCTTTTCTTTCTTTTTTTTTTTTTTTTTTTTGAGACAGGGTTTCTCTGTGCAGCCCTGACTGTCCTGGACTCACTTTGTAGACCAGGCTGGCCTCGAACTCACAGCAACCCGCCTGCCTCTGCCTCCTGTGTGCTGGGATTAAAGGTGTGCGCCACCACCTCCTGACCAAGCTGACTGTGTTTCTGTGTAGGGAGCCTGCCTTAGAGTCCCTGCAGCACCTGCTTCCAAGGCTTTCGGACCCAAAATTACACCTGGTTCTCTTTGTCCTCTCATTGCTCCGTTCACTTAATTGTTTCTAATTATTATATAAATGCACACTGAAATGAAAATATTAAAATAAATAAATAAATAAAAAGAAAATATACTTAAGCCTGCCCGGTGACTTTAATCCCAGCAATCAGGAGGCAGAGGCAGGCAGAACTCTGAAATGGAAGTTTCGGTTTATTTGTAAATCCAGTTTTTTGTTGTTGGTTTTTTGTTTTTTGTTTTGTTTTGGTTTGATTTTCCTTGTGTAGCCTTGGCTGTTCTAGACTTGCTCTGTAGACCAGGCTGGCCTCAAACTCCCAGCGATCTGCCTGCCTCTGCCTCCTGAGTGCTGGGATTAAAGGTAAATTTGGTTTTTGTTCTAATCCCAAGTGTGGGATTTTAGTTTGAGCTTTAGCTTGTCCACACTTATTGTCTCCTGAAGGGCGTGGCTTTTGCCAGCCGGCCAGGCCTTCCTGGTGCAGCACGCGTGGGGGCTAGGCCTCTGAGGATATAAGTAAGAGCACAGAGAGAGCGAGGTGTGGCATGCGGTGTTGCCTGCAGCAGTTGGAAGAGATCAAGGATGGACGGATGGTTTGGAGCAGACAGAGAGAAACGCTTCGGCATCGAGGAGCAGCGGCTTGGAGGAGCCTGCTGGCTGCGTCCGCTGTCGCCAGAGACAGGTATAAAGCCCAACAGAACCCATTCGACCAGGAGAAGGAAGGGGCCCCCTCTCCCCACTAACCTCTCTCCTATGTAGGGTTAGGAGGTTGGAAGGGAAGTTGAGGCCTAAACATCCCAAATTTAAAAAATGTTTAAAAGATAGATTACTACAGATCTCAGTGAGTTCAAGGCCAGCTTGGTCTACACAGTGAGTCCAGGACAGCCAGGACTACACAGAGAAACCCTGCCTTGAAAACCAAATACCTATCTATCTATCTTTTTTTTTGTTTGTTTGTTTTGTTTTGTTTTGTTTTTCGAGACAGGGTTTCTCTGTGTAGCCTTGGCCATCCTGGACTCACTTTGTAGACCAGGCTGGTCTTGAACTCACAGCGATCCTCCTGCCTCTGCCTCCCGAGTGCTGGGATTAAAGGCGTGCGCCACCACGCCCGGCTCTATCTATCTATCTTTAAGCCTTATTAGCATGGGTACCCTGGCACTGCGAAGCTCACCCACAGGGCTGGGCTTTGTCGCCCGCCATCGTCCGTACAGCTTTCCCTTTGCCACACTGTGTCCATCGGACACTAACGCTCATCCTCGGCCGCTACTGCTCAGCATCTTACTTTGTTTCCATGCCTCTCATGACTCTGTGACCTCCTGGGAATGTGACTCTGTGCTATGTCTTGAGTGGTGGCTCATGAAATTTTTAAAAATATCTTTACTGTTGGGCATGGTAGTGCACACCTTTAATCCCAGCACTTGGGAGGCAGAGGCAGGAGGATCTCTATGAGTTCGAGGCCAGCCTGGTGTACAGAGTGAGTCCAGAACAGCCAGGGCTACACAGAGAAACCCTGTCTCTAAGAACAAAACCAAACATACACACAGGCAGCCACATGTGCACGAAAATGAGCCTTGAGCACAGGAGCTTCTCTTTAAGTAAATAAACACCAAATTAACAAATTAAAAAATTTATAGGTAATGGGTGTGGCAGCTTAATCCCAGTACTCAGGAGCCAGGGTGTGGTGGTGCATACTTTAATCCTAGACTTCAGGAGGCAGAGGCAGGCGGATCTGTGAGTTTTGAGGGCAGCCTGGTCTACAAAGAAAGTCCAGGACAGCCAGGGCTGCACAGAGAAACCATCTCGAAAACAAAACAAAACAAAAAACAAACAAACAAAAATTTAGGGGCTGGAGAGATGGCTCAGTGGTTAAGAGCACTGGCTGCTTTTCCTGAGGACCTGGGTTCAATTCCCAGCACCCACATGGCAGCTCACAGCTATATGTAATTCCAGTTTCAGGAGATCTGATACCCACACAGCAATGCCCATAAAATAAAATAAAAAGAAATTTAAAAAGAATCCGGGCGTGGTGGCGCACGCCTTTAATCCCAGCACTTGGGAGTCAGAGGCAGGCGGATCGCTGTGAGTTCAAGGCCAGCCTTGGTCTACAAAGTGAGTCCAGGATGGCCAAGGCTACACAGAGAAACCCTGTCTCAAAAAACCATAAAAAAAAAAAAAAAAAAAAAGAAAGAAAGAAAGAAAGAAAGAAAAAAGAAAAGAAAATTGAAAAGCAGGCATTCATGGTGTCTCGGGCCTGTAATCTTAGCATCTAGAAAAACTGGCTCAGGTTCAAGATCAGTCTAGGGTACAGTGTCAGGCCCTGCCCAAACAAACAGAAACAGAGGGTCTGGGGACTTAGCTCAGTTGCTGAAGAGCTTGCTGAGCATGCATGAGGCATTGGCTTTGATCTCCAGCACTGTCTAATGGGCAAGTCCACGTCCAGCCTGTGCTGCATGAGATCTGGCTTGTGCACAGCCCGAGGACCCGAGTTCTAATCCCCAGCACCCACTTAAAGCTAGGCACTCTAGGAGGGAAAACTTCAGATCCCAAACTGGCAACCTCCCTGAGCTCAGAAAATAAAGCTTTCATTCTAAGCTTCTGTATCTGAAGTGAGTTTTCTCGGCTCTCACCCCGAACCCAACATTTTGACTTCAGTGAGCCTCAGATACACTCAAGCTGCGCATACACAGAAACACAAAAGTAAATTCTAAAGAAAATATAAATCAATCAACCAAACATAAACAAAGACTCGACGATAACGCTCTCGCTGTCCTCCGGGGGGCGCACAAAGGCTTTAGGCAGCGAAATGCAAATAAGCAGAGTCTGGGCTGGAGGCGCATTTTCAGTCAGGCGCGTTCTGGACAGCCCAGGCTCCTCGGGGGATTTAAGGTTCAAGAATGCGAAGCTGCTGCATCCGCGCAAGTCCGAAGCCGAAAGGCTGAGACCAGACACAGATAATTTACGCGTTTTTCAAATTTTATTTTTATTTCTTGGTGTTTCGAGACAGGGTTTCTCTGTGTAGCCCTGGCTATCCTGGACTCCCTTCGTAGACCAGGCTGGCCTCGAACTCACAGCGATCCACCTGCCTCTGCCTTTTAAGTGCTGGAACAACAGGCGTGCGCCACCACACCCGGCTTAATAACGCGTTCTTTAGAGCGTCTCTTGTCTTGGGCTTCTTGTCCCTTCTCCGTCAGCTACATTTTCTCGGGAGTCGACATTGCCAGCAGGCGCACTTACGGGCAGCCCTTCCCGGCGTCCCTAGCGACAACGTTCCGGGGGGCCTCTAGGGGCCTCGGGGCAAGATGGCGGCGGCGGCGGGGTCCGAGAGGCGCGAGCGGAGGCCTCCGGGGCGAGTGTGAGGAGGGGTCCCGGGGTCCCGGGTAGGTCCGGGCCGGGGCCCCGCTGCGGAAGGGACCATGCTACGTTCTACCGGCTTCTTCCGCTCCATCGACTGCCCATACTGGGCGGGGGCTCCCGGGGGGCCTTGCCGGCGGCCCTACTGCCACTTCCGGCACCGCGGAGCTCGGGGTCCCGGCGCTCCCGGCAGCGGCGGCGCAGCATCTCCCGGCTCAGCAGGTAAAGCCCGCACGACCGCGCCGGGCTCCGCTGCTGGGCCCGCCTGGCCGCACACCCTCCCTTAGCCGCCGTCGCGATGCTGTGCACGAGTGCCCAGGCCTCTCCGATCACAAACTGAACCGTAAATCCCGACAGGACAGGGGGAGTGACAGTGCAGGCGCGTCACCCAGCTAGGGGGACTTGGTGCGACCGGTGTCATTCCCTCCTGTCACCGTGCGCTGGTGGGGAAACCTTGTTTATGATCGAGACCGTTTCCCTTCGGGCGAGACCGTCGCCGCCTCCAGTAGTTTGGATGCACAAGGCTCTAGGGCCACCAGCTGCTTGTCCAGCCGCAAACCCGCTTGGCTTAGATGGGTGTAGACGTTCAGCTTGGCAGGGAGCGTGCCGCACTGTTGAAGAAGGCCTCGAGGATCCGGCAGTGTGTAGGAGGTATTGTGTCAGGAAGGGAAAAAAAAAAAAAAAAAAGAAGTTGGGAGAAATTAGGATTTTTGTTAGCTGTCGTTTGTCTTTAGTGTGTAGGCCAGGCTGGCTTGGCACCTAGGATCCTCACGCTTCGATCTACCGGGTCCTGGAATAACTCTAAACCCAATCCAGAGAACTTCGGTCGCACAGAAGAAGACATTGTAGGAGATGAAGAGATGGCTCGGATTTAAGAGCGCTCGCTGCTTTTGGCTGGGTGTGGTCGTGGTGCACGCCTTTACTCCCAGCACTCTGGGGGTAACGCCCGATGGACTTCTGATTCTGAGGCCTTGTTCAGAAAAGCCATAGACGGTGAGACCCTGTCTAGGGATGGGGCGACAACATGGTGCTGCTGTTGCACAGGCCTTGGGTTGGGTTCCCAGCATCCACATGGCAGCTTGGTAATCCCCGTTCCAGGTGACCTGACACATTCTGGCTTCCGGGCAGCAGACATGTCTGGTGCAAATGCATTCATGCAGACAAAACTACCATACCCACCAAGTTACAAATAAGAAAATCAAAACAAAACCCACCGTTACAAATAAGAAAACCAAACCAAAACAAAACAAAACAAAACAAAAAAACAGCCTTGCACCCAGGCATGGTGGGGCTGCAGAGGCAAGTGAATCTTTTTGAGTTCAAAGCCAGCCTGGGCTATATATATGTAGCCTCCTCTAAGAAAGAGAGACAGGCAGACATTAGGAGGAAAGCCTGGAGGGAGAGGTTTATTGAATAGAGTGTAATTTCGACCTCTCTGGTGACCCGTTCCATAGGAGTGGCATATATATATATATTTTATATTTATATTTATATATATATGTATTTATATATTTTGTGTGTGTGTGTGTGTCTGTCTGTCTCGTGTGAGTGTATCTGCAGAGGCAGGCAGTTATGAGCCTTCAGACACGGGTGCTGGGCCTGGAGCTCAGACCCTTGGCAAGAACAGCCAGTGTTCTTAACTTCTTAGCCCCTTGTTTGACTTTTGAGACCAGGTCTCACTGTGTGGCTCTGGCTGTCCTGGGTTGCCTCTGCCTCCAAGTGGGAACTAAAGGTTAAGTGGGGTTAAAGGTGAAAGCAGTTCTGGACCTCAGGGTGCCAGTGTGTCAGATCATGACTTCCAGCTTCTGCCCACAGCTTCAGGCCGGGGACAGCCTGGCTGCTGGCCTCGAACACAGAGTTCTGTCTACCTCTGCCTCTGCCTCCCAAGTGCTGGGATTGAAGGTGTGTGCCACCACCCCTAGGCTGACATCCGGGCTTTTCTGCCCTGTGGGGATGGAGGCTGGGTCCCTGCCTGTTGTGTGCTGTGCCAGTACAGTCCCGTCCCCAAGCAGAGTGTTGGGGCCTCAGCCGTCCTCTCGTTGTTCTGCTTGTCCTGTCCTGTGCCACAGCTGTCCACCTGCTTTCCCAGAAGGGCATCTTTGGGGTCTGGTTTTGTCCTGCACACCCTACACTCCCCGAGGGTATAGGCACTTCGTTCCTTGTGGCACCTTGTGATGTCCTCAGTGCACCGCGGTGGCCCTCTGAGGAGGCCTGGGCCTGCACTGCTCTAGATGAGGACAAAGGCTCAAGTGCTTGGACCTTGGTGGTGTCCTTTGGGCTTGCTGGAGTAGCTCTCCACAGCCTTTGTGCCCACAAAAAAGCAAACCCACATGTGGCGGGCTTTGGTGCCTCGGAGCTGTAGGTGAGAGCGACATGGAGACAAACGGCCCTGGATGCTGCCAGCTGGCTTTTCCTCAGCTGGGGATGCGTGCTCACCCTGTTGAGGCGGGGCTGAGTGCCATGGAGGGGAGATGGGCTTTGGGGAAAAGGAAGTTTGCTCCTGATACCAGTGAGGGCGTAGGAGCCCCCGTGAGTGACAGGGCTAGGCCTTGGGTATCTTTCAGGGTTCCTGTTGGTTTGGGTTTGGGTCTATCTAGCTGGTATACATGGAGGGGCCGGCACAGTGGCCCTCACAGCCCAGGGCCCACTTGTCTCCACTCTTGCACAGCTCCTGTCCCTGTCAAGGGAGGGAGGGTGAGAGGAGCTGAAATGACAAGTGACACCGTGCGACTCCATCTGAGACTCTCTGGCAGTGAGTTGTGGGTGGTGGCCAGGAGCGAAGTGCCAATGGCCCACCCCCAACCCCCAGCAGGAGTTGTTCCCAGATTCTCCTGTGGACAGTTTGGGTGCCAAGGGGCAAGTCCAGTGCAGTAGCTGTGGAGCTTCTAGAAGGAATAGGGTTTGATCAAGCAAAGGAGAAGGGTGTCCTGGGGGACAAGAAAGTGCCTGTGCCTATGGCCAAGTTCCTTCTGAGCCTATGCGCACTCCTGGATCCCAGCCCAGTTCCCACAGCATATGGGTGAGCAGGGTCAGGGCAAGCAGGCAAGGCTGGCCCCTTCCCACCAAGCTCTGCCAGCGACACATAGGAGGGACCTGGGACTGCCTGTTGTCCTGTTAGGTCAGGCTTTGCCGCCTGCAGAGGCAGAACTCCAGGGGTGGCTTTCCTTGTCTGAGCAAGCTAATGGCAACCTACACTTTGGCCTCCATCCCAGGAAAAGACCAACTGACAGGAACCCCAGCAGGGGGTGCTGCAGGCCACAGCATCTGGCCAGCCCTTGTCTCCCAAAGAGGGACAGTCGAGGATAGTTGGCACTGGGCATGTGGGGAGACATCTGTGCATTGGAAGGTGAAGCGCAGGGCCACCCTACTCTGGTTGGACAGGTGCCTGGTGACATCAGGGCTGCCAGTAGCTGGCGCCACCAGCCCATTGTTGCTGGGGGTGGCGGCTTGGAGGGCTGATGGGCTTCCCAGGGCAGGACTGAGGACACATCCTCCTGCTCCTCAACTGCCACACGTGTCAGGTGCTCTCTTCAAGGTCCTTTTTGTGGGCTGGAGAATGCAGAAGAGCCCCAACGCTGCTCATCCTGTGGGGCCCACATCTGCCCCTGGCCATGGCTCCTCTGTGAGGTCATCCTTCACCAGGTCCTCCTGATGTGTGGCCTGTCTGCCCTGGTGTCATTTACCGAAGGGCCTTGGGATTTCAAGTGACTGCTGGTGCAGGGAGCTGCTGGAGTGTGGGTTGCAGCTGGCCTCCTGTTCTAGGGTACCCTCCCACAGAGGGGGAGCCTGTCCAGGACAGCGAGACAGCTAGACAGACCTGAGGGGTGGGGGCTCAGCTGGCTGGATCCTGGAAGTGCAGCCTCTGCAGGGGCTTCTGTGGCAGTCAGGAGCCATGTGGGAGGAGGTTAGGGCATGCTCTACTCCCTGGGAACGATGTGACAGTCTGGGAGTGCTGTGGGTAAACGCTGGCTCCCACGCCCTGCCTCCGCCATTCTGGCCATTCTGGGCTCAGTGTACACTTATGGGACTGTATGGGAAGAGGGGCGGGGGCAAGCACACTGGCTCTGGGAGTTGAGAAAAGGCAGGTCCTTGTACGACATCCGGAACTGGGTTTTGAAGGGTCAGTAGGAGTTTGTCCGGTGGCTAGAAGAAGCCAACAGCACTCCTCGCTGACGCCCTCGCAGCCTTCTAGAGAGGTTTGGGTGCCACTGTTGATCTGGGGGAGTGACTTGTGCAGGGGAGATTGGAGGCTCAGCCCCGCACCCCAGCTTTCTTGTTAGTCTTCCTGCAGCTGCAGCAAGCCGCTCTTCTGAGGACTCCTGAATCTATGTGTTGAAGGTCCTGAGAGCTGGTGGCCCAGGGTCTGCCCAGTGAGCTGTGGGGGTGGGCCTCAGGGCAGGTCCAGACTTGGGTGGGTAACAGGGGGGCTTGGCTGGGGACTCTTGCATAGTTCTCAGTACAAACATGTAGAGTGGGGGTGGGGTGCTTTTCCCTCTGCAAACCTGCTGGTGTCAGGCTGGGGCAGGACAGAGGGGACCTGGCCATCTCCACGGGGAGCAAGTTAGGAAGGCCAGATAGGGCCTTGTCCTGGAGGATTGTATTTATTGGCCTGTGGGGCAGAGGGAAGGAGGGCCACCTGTAGCCTGGCCTAGGATGATGTCAGCGCATGGGCTCCTCTGACTGGTGGGGACCATGGTGGCTCCATCCTGTCCTTGCCTCAGAGGCCCCAGCATCCGAGGCATGTAGGGGGATGTCCCCTTGCATCCTACTTAGTGGCCCCACCTGCCAGGGAGCCATTGTCATCCTACAGGCCTGGCCTTGTGGAAGAAGGCAGCTTTGGAGGGTGACCTGGGGCCCAGGGTCCTGGGCTTATTACTCAAGGGTGCCCTCCTAGGGTAAGACTTGTGCACTTCCTGGCTCTGCGCCATCTTCCTCGGCCAGGCCTCATAGTGTGCCATCTCCCAGAGCTCTCTTAACCTGCTCTCCTCAAGGAACCTGGGAGCTTGATCCTGCTTGGGTGACCTGCTAAGGGATCCCAGTGTGGGGTGGACAGAGCCAGCCTAGGAAAGATGGGTCACAGTCCTCTGTGGAGACCTTGGGCTGTGTGGTCATCCACTGTGGGGCTGGCAGTCAGTGCTGTGCCAGTCAGAACCCATCCGAGGCAACACAGAGTGGCTGGTTCTCCCAGGACCTCGCGCCCAGCACCCTGCTTTGCCCAATTTCCTCCTCTCCTTCCCCTGTGGTGTTTGGGGAGCATCCTTCTCTGCCTCCTGGGCTGGGAGCTCTCAGAGCCCGAGGCTGGCTGGGCCTGAGCAGTGTCTGGGCCTTTATCAGTTTCTTGGCCTTGAGTGGAGACCTCGGGTGCTGCTGCTGGCCAGGGTCTGGCTTCCTGTTGGCAGGAGAGAGGCCCAGGACTGTACTGCCTTGAGAGACTACCACCTCTGGTGTGGCCTGAGTCTGGGTCACTCCTCCCGCAGGCAGTCTGAGCTTGCACTGGGCAGTCTGCCCTGCAGGTGGAGGTATTTCCGAGAGCATAACCTGTGGGTGCTCTCAGTCACCTGTGTGCCCAGTCCCCCTCCCCAAAGAGCACCGTGTGCATCCAGGTTACACAGAAAGGTCCTGTCTCATTATGAGGCCCAGGCTGGTGCCATCCCCTGCCTCAGTTTCCCCTGTCCTGGACTAACAGGTGTGCAAAACCACCCCAGGGATCAACATTAGTGACTGTGTGAAAAAATACCTGGTAGCAGCACTTCAGAGTTTATTCTGGTTTAGCAGCGGGCTGCAGTCCACACGGGGACCAGGGTGGGGGCAGGGCAGAGGAGGGGAGGGGGAAGGAGCCACTCACATCGAGCCCACAGTCAGGAAGCAAACGCTGGTGTTCAGCTTGCTTTCTCTTTTTTTGTTGTCTAGGACCCCAGCACATACAATGGTGCCCCCAAGTGTAGGATGTGTCTGCCCCTCACAGCCAGTGAAATGATGCTCCCCTCAGTTAACAGCGCCCCTCCCTGTGATGCTCCCTCACAGTTAATAGCACCCCTCCCTGTGATGCTCCCTCACAGTTAACAGCGCCCTTCCCTGTGATGCTCCCTCACAGTTAACAGCGCCCCTCCCTGTGGTGCTCCCTCACAGTTAACAGCGCCCTTCCCTGTGGTGCTCCCTCACAGTTAACAGCGCCCTTCCCTGTGGTGCTCCCTCACAGTTAACAGCGCCCTTCCCTGTGGTGCTCCCTCACAGTTAACAGCGCCCTTCCCTGTGGTGCTCCCTCACAGTTAACAGCGCCCCTTCCTGTGGTGCTCTCTCACAGTTAACAGTGCCCTTCCCGGAGCTCCGTCCCCCTGGCAGTGGTCACAGGTTACCTGTGCTGTGCTCTGAGTCCCTGCAGAGTCAGACTTTCACAAGGTCCCCCAGAGCCCATCTCAGGAGCAGGGTGGGCACCTCAGGTTCAGGTCACCACTGTGAGGGCCACCCTGTGCCTGTGTCTGAGCTGCAGACAATCAGAACCAAGCTCTTGGTAGCTGTGTGCTCAGAGTCTGTAGACTGGCCAGGCATGGTGGGTCACACCTTTACTCCAACACTCGGGAGGCTGAGGCAGGAGAATCACCTGAATTCCCAGACAGCCTGGGCTAAAGTAAGACCTTGTCTCCAAGAAGCAAGCAAGCAAACAAAAACACCTGTGGGGTGGCTGAGCTTTTGCCACCGAGCCAGACCAGCTGGTTGGATCCCTGTAGCCTGCATGGTGGAAGCAGAGGACAGCCGCCAAACGGCTCCGACCTCCACTGCAGACGCTCCAGTAAACAAAACAGGCAGCCAGGGCTGCTCCACATTTGGCTGTCATCCCTCCACTGCCATCTGGGCTCACACGGGGCTGGGCTTGCAGGTGGCCCTGGGCGCAGTGTTCATTTCAGCCCTGGTGAACGCTTTGGTCTCTTAGGTTTCCCGTTCCCGTCTCTCCCCCCGGCCCCAGCGGCATTGGCATGCTAGGCAGCTTCTCTTGAGGCTGTTTCTCCCCAGCCTAGGTCGGCCTTGAACTTCTGATCCTCCTGCTTCAGCGTCAGGCATGGCTGGCCAGCTGCCTCTGATCCTTGACATGTTACTTTCTCCCCCGCACTTCTAGCTGCCGCTCTCTCTTGCTTTTTTTTTTTCCCCTGAAACAAGGTTTCTCTGTGTAGCCTTGACTGTCCTGGACTCAAGACCAGGCTGGCCTGGAACTCACAGCCATTTGCCTGCCTCTGCCTCCTGAGTGCTGGGATCACAGGTGTGCCCAGCCTGACATCTCACCCTGATCACCCCAGCACCCGGGAGCAGAGAGAGAGAGCCGAAGTCCCAGGTCCTCCTCAGCAGCACGTCCAGGCCAGCCTGGCTTCCCCACAGTGAGGTCTCGCCTCAGACAGAGAGGGTGAGGCAGCCCCTCTCCGTCCCCCCACCTGCCTCCTCGCTCGGGGGCTGTGCGCCCCTCTCAGCGCGGCTGTGAGCACCGGGCTGCAGATGTGAACTTCCTGCTTGTGTCCCTCATTGAGGTGCATCTTTCATGCACAGAGCTTGTATTTTGGGGTGTTAGCTGCAGAGATGGCTGTCACAGAACAAGAAGCAAAAGGCAGAAGCTCGCCTGGCCAGTACAGCCCCTGCTCCCTCAGCCTATCTCCCGGCAGGCCCTGTCTCAGCTCCTTCCTGTGTCTCCCAGGCCCACTGCCCTCTCATGACCACCCTGTGATGTCACTAGGCCCCTGATGATGCAGGGTGTAGTCCCCAGCTCAGGGTCATCAGCCACAGGAAACGGGACAGGAGAGCAGTTTGAGGCAGCTGTGGGGGAACTGCCACAGGTTCATGGTGGGCTTTCTGCACATGCTTCAGGTGCCTGACATCTGCGGGGCAGTGCAGGCCATTCCGGTTTGTAACAAGATGCCCACACTGGCCTTGCAGCCTGTGCACTTCAATTAACTGTCATTTCTCTCCTCCCCTCTGCCCCCCCCCCCCCAGTCCCTTGGGGGCAGTGCTCGGCAGTGCCTGGCCCCACTTCTCTCGCAGATGCTATGCACAGTTCGGTCACATAACAGTTCTTGTTATACCAGTGGGTATATCATAGGTACCGATCCCTTTAAGCCTTTAAAAAAAGATCTTTACTTTTTATTATGTACAGGAGTGTGTCTGTGTGGGTGTAGTGCAGGTACCCATGGAAGCCTGAAGTCCCATTCTCTGGACTGGAGTTGCTGGTTTGTAAGCCGCCTGATGTGGGGCTAGGGTGTAAGCTAGGCCCCTCTCCGGAGCAGTGCGAGTTCTCACCTGGCCATCTCCAGTCCCTCTGCGAGGGACACATACCTAGCACAGGTCCTGGCATAGGGCATGTGATCCCCACACAGCAGCATGGCAGTGTCACGGTGGGGATGTCCTCGAGGCCCAAGCGTGGTGTGCAGGAGGTTCTGGAAGGTTGGTTCTCTTACCTTACGCGTCTCTAGCAGGTCGGCTCAGTGGCTGCTCCGTGTTCTTTTCCTTTCAGGGCTTGGTTATGACCCGTACAACCCGGAGCTGCCTCAGCCTGCTGTGCAGAGGGAGCATGGCGCCCTGGGCGCGGACGGCGGCATGCTGGAGCTGGAACTGGTCAACCAGGCCATTGAGGCTGTGCGTGGTGAGGTGGAGCTGGAGCAGCGGCGCTACCAGGAGCTCCTGGAGACCGCCCGGGGGCACGGCGCCGCGGCTTCAGCCCTGGCGCCCTGCAGCCCTGCCGCCAGCATGGATGACGACGACACCTTCTCCCTGGCCCTCACGTATACACCGGGTGGCCTGCTGAGCCCAGACTCTGGCTACCAGCCCACCCCACTGGCTGCTCCTGCTGAGCCAGGTCACAAGTACTCCCTGGCGCCTTCAGACCGGGGTGAGGGCAGAGCTGGCGGAGGTGCTGGTGCCCTGGAGTATGTCCCCAAGGCTGTGGGCCAGCCACGCCGCTGTGGCCGTCCCGTGCCCGGTGGCAAGTACGTGGTGGACAGCTCAAAGCCATCAACAGACCTGGAGTATGACCCACTGTCCAACTACTCAGCCCGGCACCTTGGCAGGGCCAGTGCCAGGGACGAGCGGGCCACCAAGCGGCCTCGGGACTCCAGAGGTGCTGAGCCCTACACACCTGCCCTCAAGAAGCCATGGGACCCCTTCGGCAGCTGTGAGGCCAGGTTCTCAGACTCAGAGGACGACGTGGCCAGCCCCCCAAAGGCTGATGTTAAGAGCCCGAAGGCTGGCGCTGACCCTGGGAGCAAAGCGCCTGGGAAGCCGGCCTCCAAGGAGAGCGCGCAGCCCGGGGAGGGCAGCCTGCGGGGCACCAAGGAGATGGCCGTGCAGTATGACGTGGAAGACCTCGGGCAGCCTCCTAAAGCACCGGGCACAGTGTCCTCGGCCAAGCTTGCCTCCCCAGCCAGGGCCTCTCAAGATGCTGGGGTCCCCAAGGAGGGCAAAGCCAAGAAGAGGAGAAGTGGGACCCCAGCCAGCGTCAGCCACCAGGACAAGGCCCACAAGAAGGACAAGAAGAAAGACAAAGGCCCAGCGCGGGCCCGAGGGAAGGACACGGTGTGTGCAGACAGGAGCAAGTCACAGGCCGGCAGCCCGCGGGCCAAGACCCAGGGGCCCGAAGGGACCAAGAAGAAGCCATCCTCTGCCACCACAGTGGCCAGCTCAGGGAAAGGGGGGGCGGGCCGCCCCTCCACTGGGGGCCCCCAGGATTCTGGGCCTGGTGCCCACGCACCATTAGCCTGGAAAGGCAGCAGTTCAAGAAAGACACCATCGGGGAAGTTAGGGGAACGGAAGGCCCGCTCCCTGGATGAGGGTGCCCCCCAGGACACCCCTAAGCTCAAGAAGCGGGCCCTGAGCCATGCTGAACTGTTTGGGGATGAGAGTGAGGAGGAGGAGGGCTCGGGCCGGGGGGCCGGGGCTGGAGCACCCCGGGTCTGGCCCCCCATCCTGCCCAGCCTTAGTTCGGACTCTGAATCAGACTCCGACTCCAGCCTGGGCCTGGGTGAGACGCAGGTGCCCAAGCGTCTCAAGGCCGCGCCGCCCGCGTCCCCCGCACCGCCCTCCCCGTTCTCCTCCTCCTCCTCCTCGGGAGGCAGCCAGTGTGCGGAGGAGGATGTGGACTACTCGGCCCTGGAGAAAGAGGTGGACTTCGACGCAGACCCCATGGAAGAGTGCCTGCGGATCTTCAACGAGTCTACCAGTGTGAAGACGGAGGACAAGGGCCGGCTGGCCCGGCAGGTGAGGGTGCTGGCCTTGGCAGGCGAGGGCCCTGCGAGGGGACACTAAGTCCTGCAGCCATCTTCAGCCGACTCCAGCCTCTGCGACCCAGGCAGAAGCCGCTCCTTCAGCACCGGCCTCTTAACTCCATTCAAAATTCAGGAACCCTCGGTGGCCGCCTGCTGCCCCCCTGCACCCTGCCCAGAGCGAGGACGCTGGCTCGCTGCCCACCCAGCCGGCTTCCCGTGGCAGCATCCGACTGACCGTTCAGACTGACCGGCAAAGGGGTACCGGGCCCTCCCGCCCCACGCCTGCCTCACACCACCTCCTGTCCTCGGCTCCTTGCCCTTTCTTGCCCCTCTGCCCCTCCCCTAGCTCTTGCTCCTTTCCTGGCCCCTAACCCCTTTCTCTCCTCTCTCCCTGGCTTGCCTGGCTCAGGCCAGCCAGCCTTGACCCATCTGGGTGTCCCTTGTAATGACCCCGTGCTGGCCACCAGAGGGAGCTCACCCTGAGCAAGCAAAGATGGACTTGGCCAGTCCCCTCCAGCACCAGGCCTAGGGACTCCCTTGACTGGCACTCCATATCTGAGCCGTCACCCTGGGCTGGGTGTGGGGGCAGCAGCAGGGGCCATGCCCACTGTCCTGTCCACAGGAAGCCTGGGAGGCAGGTGCTGAGGCCGGGTCTTGGGCCGCAGGGTGCTCATCCTGGGTAGGGCTCTCATTTGCAGGACCACCTGAGCTCTGGTGACAACAGGCTGGGTGGAAGGCAGGGTCTGTCCCCAGTCGGCACCCAGAGTGAGGAGTGCGTGTGTATTTTCAGCCCCCCAAGGAGAAGGCCGAGGAGAAGGCGCACGCTGGCCTGACCACTTTGTTCCCGGGTCAGAAGAGGAGGGTCTCACACCTCTCCAAGCCAGGCAAGGAGGTGAGACCCAGATCTGGGGACACAGGGCGGGCAGCTGGAGGGAGAAGGCCTGCCACCATAGCCTGGCTCCCTGGACCCTGCTGCTACCTTTGGAACCCAGTGCTTTGTGTCCCATCCACACTGCCTGTCCCACTGTCCCTGACCTGGGCACAGGAACAGTGCAGGGTGGAGTGGAGCAAGTCCCTGTGGGTATTGGAGCTGAGTGGACTATCCAGCTGCTGAGCCCAGCTGCCTCAGTGAGGACACTGGGAGAGGCCTGTGCATGGTGTGATGACAAGCCTAGACCCAGACAAATGTCCCAGGTGGTGGGGCTCGGGGTGCCAGATGCAATCGCCAAGGAAAGTTTTGTCTTTGAGGAGACATGGGGTGCAGATAGCTCATGAACCCCAAGAGAGAACTGAGGTCAGGAAGCAGCCCACTGCTGCCTTATACTGGTGGGCGGTGGCACCTTGGAGTCCCTGCTGCCTCCACTAGCTCAGGCCACATCACTCCGTTTGCCTTGAGCGCTCTAGACTCGGAGCTAGGCTCCAGCACCTGTGTTCTTTCAGGCAGAGGCCCCAAAGAGGGTCCCGGTGGCTCCCCCAGCTCGGCCCCCAACTGCTCAGGAGGTGTGCTATCGGCGAGCGCAGCAGGCTCAGAGGGACTCAGCCAGTTGGCTACAGGCTACTCCAAGGCCACCTGAGAGGCCCCCCTCTGTGCACATCTCAGCCCCCGGGGAGAAGAGGAGGATTGCTCACGTCCCCAACCCCCGCCTGGCTACCGGTAAGCCCTGCCCCCCCACCCCCGCTTTTACTCCCCACCCCCACCCCGCATGTACATTGTGAAGGGGAGCAGCACCCTGAGAACTCCTGATGTACTTGGCCTCACACCTTCCCAGGGCCTTGGTGACTAACTTGTAAGGACAAGATGGCCAGGATGGTTTGGGCAGCCTTCTTGCTCCCTTCCAGCCCAGGGCCCTCAGTGCTTACCTGGAGTGGGCGGCAGCTCAGAAGGTCAGGTGTGGGTTGGTCCTGTCCGCTCTGAGTGGTGGTCCCAGCTCTAGGGAGCAATGCTGTGTGTCTCACAGCCCTCAGGGAGGGTCGTGCCAGCTCTGACTGCCCTCGTATGCCAGGCACCTCTTGATCTGCCTCTGCTCGCGGTCTAGCTGCTCACAGGCCGGGAGTGGCTCCTGCAGGTGCGCCCTCCTCCCTGGGGGCTGAGAGAGCACTGGAGAGAGCAGCCTTGGGCTGGTTCCGGGAAGGACAGCAGTGGCAGACTGTGCTTTCCCTGAGCCCTGTGAAAGAGAGATCCCAGCCAGGGCAGGGGTCCCTAGCCTCTCCTCACCTTCTTCAGTGTCGCTGGGCCCTGATGTCAGGTACCTCACACCCTTGCGTGGACATACAGGGAGTAGCTAGGGCGGAGACTCTGGTTTGTGACCTCATTACAGGGACAGGCAGGTAGGCTGTCACAATGAGCAGGCTGAGGCATCCCAGGCCCTTTGGTCCTGTGCCCAGGAGCCAGGGCTACCCCTCAGACGTCAATGTCTCGGAGTTGGGGGCTGGAACATGTGTCAGAAGCCCCGACCACGCCCCACCATTTGCCAGACTGCCCGGACCGTGGCGTTGCCTGAGCCGGCCTCCGCAGCCGCGTGGCCCTTCCCCACCTCCATGGACTTGTCCCAGAGCAGCTAGAGTCCCATGTCCTTCCGCAACCCGGGCCCGGTGCCCCGGCCCCCGCTGCGCTGCGAGATGCGCGTCCTGCTCACACTCAACGACCGCAGCTTCCTGGTGCTCCGCAGCTCCGTCATGGGCCTCCTGTCGTCCTGCACTCATGTCCCCTGTCCCCCACCAGCCCCCACAGGTGCCAAGAGGGCGCTCCCTGCCAGCAGCAGCCAGGTGCCCCACGGCCCCGAACCTGGCAGCCAGCCACTGAAGACACGCACGTTGTCAGGAATGGCATCCAAAACAACCAGCACCATCACCCCCAAGCGCGTCGCCCACAGCCCGTCACTCCAGGTACCCGCACTGCTGCCAGCTTCCCTGGTGCTCTCACAGTGAGCTGCGCTCCGCCCCTATGGTCCCAGCAGGATTGTGTTGGCCTTGGGTCCTAGTGCTGAGAATGAGCTTACTCACGCCTGACCACGCCCCCAGCCCCTCACTGGGGGGGTTCTAGGCAGGGCTCCACCCTCTGCTGTGCCACCCCCGCCCCCAGCCTTTCCCTCTGGAATTCATGGCTGAACTCATGTGGTGGACAGCCTATTGCTGTCTTCCCCAGAGGCCCTGTGTCCTAACAGCCTGGTGTCTTTCCTTTAGAGTCTAAAGAAGCCCGTTATCCCAAAAGAATTTGGTGGCAAGGTCCCCACTGTGGTCCGCCAGCGCTATCTCAACCTGTTCATTGAGGAGTGCCTCAAGTTCTGTTCATCCAACCAGGAGGCCATTGAGAAGGTGAGCCCTGGCGTGTGCGTGCCCTTCATGGGGCAGACTGGGGCCCCTGGCATGCACGTGCCCTTCATGGGGCAGACTGGGGCCCCTGGCGTGTACATGCCCTTCCTGGGGCAGACTGGGGGCCCTGGAGTATGCGTGCCCTTCATGGGGCAGACTGGGGCCCTGGCTCTCATGGCAGCGGGCTACGGCTGGAAAGGTCCCATCTGTCCTCCAGGCTCTCCTCTGGGCATCTTGGTCTGAACTGGCTGCCTGTGCACACATTGCGCTGTGCCTGGCTTGGACTGCTCCTGCAGCCTGCCCACTGTCATCCCCGGTGTAGCTGGCCCTAGTGTCCATGCTCATGGGTGCCAGGACCACAGGCTGAGCACTGTCTTCCCCAGGCCCTGAACGAGGAAAAGGTGGCATATGACCGCAGTCCCAGCAAGAACATATACCTGAACGTGGCTGTGAACACCCTTAAGAAGCTGAGGGGCCTGGTCCCCAACACCGGGCCCAACCTCAGCAGTGAGTCAGGGCAGCTGTGTGGGGAGTGTCTTGCCCAGAGCTGGGTGCTCAAGGGCTGCAGCAGCAGCACCGACCCTGGTCCTTCACTCTTAGGCTGCTGCCTGAGGTGCCCCATGCCCCTCCCCCTCCACAGCCTCTTGACAGTGAGTGCCTGGCGCTGTGCATTAAGCTAGGGGGGCGCAGGAGAGAGGGTTCAGACATTTCTTACATCCTCTTGAGAGGCCGCATTCAGCAGTCCCCGTGGTGGCTGGCTTTCCTGTTCCATTAGCAGCTTCTCCCACCTCAGGACCCATTAGTTACTCGAGTGGCTGCAGCGTGCTCCGCCTCACACCTTTCGTCAGGGGCAGCAGGCCTGGCCTGTTCACCCAGAACTGGTGGGGGTGGGGTGACCTGCTCTGAGGTCCCATCACCCCAAACAGTGCCTCCCTTCCCAGCGGGGACTCCTCCCGTAAGCAGTAGTGGACAGTGTTTGTGCAGTGGGGTGTTTGTTGGGCTAGGGGTCAGCAGTGAGGGACTGTGAGGGCTGATATTGCAGCTGCCCGATCCCTCCTTGACTTTTCTGTCTATCCTTCTAGAAGCCAGTGGCCGCAGGGTTGTGTCTCACGAGGTTGTGCTGGGGGGCAAATTGGCAGCTAAAACCAGCTTCTCACTGAGCCGCCCTAGCAGCCCGCGAGTGGAGGAGCTAAAGGGTGAGTTGGCGGCTCTGCTAGCCTGTGCCTTCCTCCACGCCCGTGTCTGTCTGTTCTGTCCCCACCCTACCCCATATCATCATCGGCCCGTTGTTCTCTCCCCCTCTGGCACACTAACACCCAGTGCCCCCGCAGGGACTGCCCTGTACTGCCGCCTCAAGGAGTACCTGCTCACCCAGGAGCAGCTGAAGGAGAACGGCTACCCCTTCCCCCACCCGGAGCGCCCTGGGGGCGCTGTCATCTTCACAGCCGAGGAGAAGAAGCCCAAGGACTGTGAGTGTCCTCTCAGCAATGCCCTCAGCAGGGCCCTCAGCAATGCCCTCAGCAGGGTCCTCAGCAATGCCCTCAGCAGGGCCCTCAGCAATGCCCTCAGCAGGGCCCTCAGCAATGCCCTCAGCAGGGCCCTCAGCAGGGCCCTCAGCAATGCCCTCAGCAGGGCCCTCAGCAATGCCCTCAGCAGGGTCCTCAGCAATGCCCTCAGCAGGGCCCTCAGCAATGCCCTCAGCAGGGCCCTCAGCAATGCCCTCAGCAGGGTCCTCAGCAATGCCCTCAGCAGGGCCCTCAGCCAGGAGGTCTGGGTGGTTAACTCCCTCTGAGTTGTAGCAAACAGGTCAGGGCTGGGCCCCTTACCACGCTCAGGGGTGCTGCCTGCCAGCCCCTCACACACCCACTTGGTCTCTGCTTGTCCGCCTGTCTTCACACACAGCCTCCTGCAGAATCTGTTGTCGCTGTGGCACCGAGTACCTTGTGTCCTCCTCGGGCCGCTGTGTGCGCAATGAGGAGTGTTACTACCACTGGGGACGGCTGCGGCGCAATCGAGGTGAGGCTTGGCCACTGTTGCACACAGTCCTGCCCACGCCCTGCTGGCCTTGAAGGCCCCGTGCCCACCGCGGCCCAGTGCCGTGTGAAGGCCCTGGCCTTCTGTAATCTGCATGTTCTTTCCAGAGCACAGGGTCTGCCTGTCTCATTCCTGCAATGTCCCTGAGGGTGGGGACCTTCCCAGGCCTGTGTCATCTGGGGACACTGCTGGCCCAGATCCCTTCCCTAAATCCTGGTCCCTGGCTGGGTGGGCAAGGACCCTGCCAGGTGCCCTGAGCACCATTGCTCTGTCTCTCACCAGTGGCCGGGGGCTGGGAGACCCAGTATCTATGCTGCTCGGCTGCGGTCGGCTCTGTGGGCTGTCAGGTCGCCAAGGTAAGTCCTGCTGTGTGCCACCTCTGCTTTGCGCATCTGACTTGGTCATAGCGCTACAATGGGGTTGAGGGACGCAGCTGAGCGCTAAGCCCAGGCCGGGCATGTGGCCGCAGCTGCCTCACAGGCACCTGGTCCCAGGCCTAGCCAGGGCGTGGGAGTCCCCGAGCGCCGTATGTGGCCTGTGCTGGCCTGCTGCTGACCTCCCTGTTCCCCAGCAACACGTGCAGGATGGCCGGAAAGAGAACCTGGAGGGCTTTGTGCGCACCTTCCAGAAGGAGCTGCCAGAAGATGCCCACGCGGGGGTCTTCGCCCTCGACTGTGAGATGGTGAGTCTGGGCTCTCAGGAATCTGGGTCCACCCTGGGAGGCTGAGGAAGCGAAGCCCGATTACAAGTGGCAGGTGAGTGGCTGGCAGACACAGACTGCCACCACAGCACGTGTCAGGCTAGTGTCCTGCTGGGGAGAGGGTCTGAGTTTCCTAGCCTGCGCTCCCCCTGACTCAGTGGCCACCCTGGTGGCCCTGACTGGGCTGGTGCAGCAGCCGTGCCCAGCTGCACAGGAGCCGTGGGCCCGGGAGGCTGCTGCATCTGCCGCTGTCTCTCATCCTCAGTCCTACACTACGTACGGCCTGGAGCTGACCCGGGTCACAGTCGTGGACACAGACATGCAGGTCGTGTATGACACCTTTGTCAAGCCTGACAATGAAGTTGTCGACTACAACACCAGGTGTGTCCCGGCCTACCACGGGACCCAGGCCTTACTCCCGTCCCGCCCATCCCGACGCCCCTCTCGAATCCGGCCCTCTGCAGGTTCTCAGGGGTGACAGAGGCCGACCTCGTGGACACGAGCATCACGCTGCGGGACGTGCAGGCTGTCTTGCTGAGCATGTTCAGCGCTGACACCATCCTCATTGGACACAGCCTGGAGAGCGACCTGCTGGCCCTCAAGGTAGCTGTGCCTGCTCTGGCTGAGGATGGGAGGCCCTGCCCGCCCGGTGCTCTCTGCCACCTACACCCGCCTCCCTATAGGTCATCCACAGCACGGTGGTGGACACATCTGTGCTGTTCCCACACCGCCTGGGTCTGCCCTATAAGCGTTCCCTGCGGAACCTCATGGCCGACTACCTCAGACAGATCATCCAGGACAATGGTGAGGGGCCAGGCCTGGGGCGGGGGCGGGGAGTTAGGTGGTACAGGAAGTGAGGACCATGCTGACCACGTCTGCCCTGCAGTGGATGGGCACAGCTCCAGTGAGGACGCCAGCGCCTGTATGCACCTTGTCATCTGGAAGATCCGAGAAGACGCCAAGACCAAGCGATGACCCCTCCCCCACCGTTACCATGCCACCCTGCTGCCCTCAGCCCCGACCCCTCGGCCCCAGTGCCTCAGCCCCGATGCCCTAGGCCTCTTTTCAAACTCTGTAATAAAACATGACAGCTGACCCTGCGCATCCGAGCTCGGGCTACAGGTCCAGAGCGGCCCAGAGCCGGGGCTGAGGTCGACCCTGAGACTAGCCCCACATGCCGCTCCCCAGTCCTGTCCCCTGGAGCCTGCTGCTGCCCAAGGCAGAGCTGGCCTGGCCCCTGTGCCCAGTCAGGCACCCCTCCCCCCTTCCTCCCCCACCAGCCCACAGCTCCAGGCTGTGGCCTTACCTTCTGCTCCTTTGTATATAGCGCAGGCGACGGGACAAACCTCATGGTTTGAGACAGGGGTTGTCTTTTTTTACTTTATACTGTTATTTTTATTAATTTTTAATTTAAACCTGCTGACCTGCATACCTCCTCAGCTGAGGAGTCCAGCCCTTGTGCCACTGGGATCCAGGGGCCGAACCCCACATGGTCAGTCCCGTGGGCCTGGATGTCTGCCCTGCTTTGTGGGGTGGCTTCCGGAACTCACCCCAGCCCACCAGGACTCCCCAACCTCAGAGCCAAGGCAGCCCCCCAGACCTGGCCTTCCGGGGCCTCTGGGCCACAGTCCTGGGGGCAGCTGCCTCTCTCCATGGGTAGGAGCAGAATAAAAGTTTGTATGAACTTTAGATTTCACAGTGTGTGGTGCTTTGGGGGCCAGGCAGGACCCCGACACACCCCCATGTGGCCCCTGGGCCCGTACGACCCTGCTCTGGGGAACATGTGCAACACCCAGAGCTCTGAGTAGGCTGTGCTTGCGAGCTCTACCCTGAGGGTTAGTCACCTCGCTGTTGTGTCCCAAGTGCAGGCCGGTGGCGTGCCTTCGTTCCTTTTTGCCTATGGTGAGCCCATCTAGTGAGACAAGGGGCAGGTGGAGACCAGGAGCCCCTGCCACCTGATGTCCTGAGAAAGGGCCTGGCCGTCAAGGCCACTCTGTACCCAGGCCAGGAAACAATTTTACATGTGACCTCAGCTTGATTTGCTGCCTCTCGGTGTTTATCTATGGGGCAGAGAAGAGGCCTAGGGCCACTGGGTCCTGACCCAGCTGAGGTTAGACCCATGCAGGGTAACCTGGGTGTGAGGGTCAGGCCCTGGGGGAGCCCAGTCCAAATGCTCCCTCAAGCTTCCCGCAGGCGCTGCAGCCCACAGCCATGCACATGGTTGGCAGGGAGCTGCAGGGCCCGAGGGTATTACTAGCATAAGCCAGGCACCCACCCTTGGGTTCTCTGGACCTACCTGTCCCCTCTACCTTCTGTAAACAGGCTTTTAATAAACACTGTCAATTATTCACAAAAGCCCAGGTCTGTCTTGGGTGCGTTGGTATGTGTCTGCCTCTGCCCTGCCCAGAACATGTCAAGGTCCCCTAGAGGCTTGCCCCAGGTCAGACCAGCCAGCCAGGACCTTTGTTAGCTAATCCTGGCTCTTACACTGAGAACCTCAGGGCCTTTGTGTGCTTGGGGGACGCCTCCCCACTGTGATTACCCCCTCCCTGCGTACATGGGGCGCCTCTGATAAAGGTCATGCAGAGGACGGGAGAAAGATTTGATCAGATGTTGACTGAGTTAATGCTGAGTGAGTGGAGTAGCAATTTCTTTGGCATGCTCCAGGGTCAAGCCAACTTGACTCAAAGCTTGCAAAGGTAAGTGTTGAGGAACCTTCCAGAAGTTCTGCTCTGATGGAGGCTGGGTCCTAAGTGCCCTCCTTATCCAAGACATTCATGTTCTGCCTGTAAGGTGCTCAGCATAGTGTCTTGTCTGCTCCCTTTCCCAGAAGGCACCAGGGCATGGGAGATGAGTACACAAAGACAAAGCGCCTGGCTCAGGCATGCAGTTGACTTGTGCAACCTTTCCACTCCACGTCCCCTGGGACACCTTGGCTTCAGCAATGTCCAGTTTGTAAGGCAGGCTGGGGCTGCCTGCCTTGAAAGACCCTGAGACCCTGGGTTCCACACCAGCGCTGGCCACAGTGGCCCATGCCTGTCCTCCCTGCACTCTGGCTGGAGGCTGCAGGATTAGGCGGTCAAGGTCATTTTCTGTCCTCTGCTACGCAGCAAACTTGAGGCCAGCCTGAGCTTTTCAATTCCTACCCTGCAGAAAGAAGCCGGACCACCTCCCCACCTCCGCAGGGGTGCCCTCCTCTGCAGGGGTGTCCCCTGGATCGTGATTTCACCCTGTCACAATTCTCCTAGGTCTGGCCTTATCTTGGTCTCTTCCAAGGCTCCAGACTACACACACACACACACACACACACACACACACACACACACACACACACACACACACACACACATGTCCCTGCCTGACCTCCTGCCTGATCTCTCAGCAAGGCTTCTTTGTCCCTACATTTTTTTGGTGGTGGTGGTGGTTTTGAGACAGGGTTTCTCTGTGCAGCCCTGGCTGTCCTGGACTCGCTCTGTAGACCAGGCTGGCCTCCAACTCAGCAATCCACCTGCCTCTGCCTCGCGAGTGCTGGGATTAAAGGCGTGCGCCGCCGCACCCGGCACTGTCCCTGCTTTCAAAAAAATTATCTTTATTTTATATATGTTAATGTTTGTGCTGCACATATGTCTGTGTGAGGGTGTTATATCCCCTGGAACAAGTTACAGACAGTTGTGAGTTGCCATATGGGTGCTGGAAATTAAACTCAGCTCCTTTGGAAGAGCAGCCAATGCCCTTAACCACTGACCCATCTGTCCATGCCCTCTGTCCCTACTTCTACCTGTGCCCAAGACCCCTCCCTTTTTCCTGGCCCACGATGCTTGCCCACCCACCTTAGAGGCTTTTGCCACCAAGCATTGGAAGCCTAGTCTCCGCCCATGATGCCCCACCCTCAAGCATGAACCCCAGCCTCTGTGGCCATGCCCACATGCCTGGAGCCACACTGCCCAGGGCGGAAGACATGGCCCCGCCCACAAGACCCGACCACACCCACACACCCTGACCCCGCCCACAACTAAGGGCTGTGCCCTTAACCTCTCTGCCACCTTCCCCCAGGCTCCGCCCCGGCTGCCTAGTCCCACCTCTCTCCCCTCCCTTGAGGCTTCGGTGGGCCACGCCCCCTTCGCAATGCCCCACCCCCCGAGCCCGCGCCGCCCGTTTCTGACCCGTTGGCACCGGGCTAACAGCTCCACAACATCGGCGGCCCTGGACGCCACTGGCCGCCCGCCCTAAGCAGCCCGATCCCACCAAGCCAGGCCCTCACAGGTGAGCACCAATGCTCACGACCTATGCGTCCCTGGGCGCCCGGGTGACCTCTCTGGGCTCTGGGGGTCAGCACTGGGGCCAGGAGATGGCGCCCCTTTGAAGTTCATAAAACCAGACACAGAGTTGGGGGTTGCCGACAGGACGATCTGGTGACCACTGGGGCTGTGCGTCGTGGTGGCTGGGGGGTACTGCTAATGCGATGTCTGGTGAGTGGGCAGTGTTCCTGCCCCAGATCAACTTTGGAAAGATTCTGACTCAAGCCCCTTTAGGGGTCCCATGGCCTTTCACAGGGGCCACCTAAGATCATGTGAGGACACAGATATTTGCATGACAGTCATAGCAGTAGCCAAATTATAGGTTTTTTTCATTTTGTGTGTGTGTGTGTGTGTGTGTGTGTGTTTTGAGACAGGGTTTCTCTGTGTAGCCCTGGCTGTCCTGGACTCACTTTGTAGACCAGGCTGGTCTCGAACTCACAGCGATCCCACCTGCCTCTGCCTCCCGAGTGCTGGGATTGAAGGCGTGTGCCACCATGCCCGGCTTTCAAAATTAGTTATGAAGTGGCAATGAAAATAATTGTATGGTTGCGGGTAACTGCAACAGGAGGAGCTGTGTTAAAGGGTCGCAGCGTTACAACGGCCAGGCCGAGAGCCACCCTGAGCCACTGGGCTCGAGGGCCCCTATGAGCTCAGCCTCCCCCAGAGTCTCCCACACAGGCCTCCAGCCACAGTTACCCTCACCTGAGAGTCAGGTAAAAAGGCCCCAGTCTCCCAGGACCCAGAGCTGGCGCTAAGCCAGGAGGAGGCCCAGCCCCCGGATGCCCTGAGGACACACATGACTCAGACACCAACAGTCCCTGTCCTGGGGGAGATGTGGGGTTCATCAGACAGTAAGACAGTGAAAGCGCTAGGAGAGAGGTGAGCAGAGGCAAGATGGGGGACACCCCAGCGACCCAGGAGGCCCGCAGGAGGCGCAGGATCCCCACAGGCCGGTCTGGCAAGTACAGGATGAGATACCAAGGGTGAGGAAGGCACCCATCAGGGAAGGGATGGGAGGTGGGAGAGGTGCGGGGGGGGGGTAGGGGGGAAGAGCTGCCAGGGTGGGGTCAGCTGCTCTTTGCCTGGGTATGATTTGTAGAGTTTTGCAGCAGAGGCCAGGATCCCCAGGTACAAAGCCAGACTCAAGTTCCCAGCCAGGGATGACACACCGATGTCGGTCGTCCTAGCTACTCCAGGACTCAGGAGAGTCATGCGTTCAAGGCCAGAGTGGTCTACATAATGAGACCCTGTCTTAAAAAAAAAAAAAAGAAAAGAAAAGAAAAAAATTGAGAAAGATTATCAGCTGACAGCTGTCACCACACTCAGGTGGGGCCTTGAACTCATGGACGTCATCCCCCTGTTTCAGTGTTCCAAGTGCTGGGACTAAAGGTGCGTGTCACCACACCAGGCCAGATCTATTTTGATGTGGTTTCATGGTCTGTGAGATGTCACACACACACACACACACACACACACACACACACACACACACACACCCCACCCCTTGGCCCCTGTGGAGTCAGGTCAGCACATATGGACTGAGCATGTGTGGGGTGCTAGCTGGGCCAGCAGGTGGAACAGGAGGGGCACAGAGGAGACTGGAGGTGCTACCACAGCGTCTATGACACAGACAGGGATTTCCTCTCAGCTACCCCCCAGCCTTTGCTTTTATTCTAAGGCAGGGTCTTGCTGCACGCCCCACACCAGGCAGCCTTCCAGGTGTCAGGATGACCCGTCCGGCTTGCAAGGCGGTATTTTAGAGAGAGGTCTTTGAGGGCAGTGACAGACATCATCCAGAAAGACTGTGGGACAGGGTGACTGTCACTTAGGTCTCTCTTCCGAACCCCACAGCCCCACCAACATGGATGATGTTCACCTTGGGGAAGACCTAGATGATAATGGCAGAGGTGCGGTCCTGTGTCACCGGTATGGCAGGGTGAAGAGGGAGGAGAAGTGGGGAACAGAGGGGGGTACGCCCCAGTTTGCACTACGGACCAAATGGGGCTGCCATGACTGGGGCTGTGTCCTCAGTCTAATCAGGTGATCAAGGAGTCCCTGGGACCCAGTTCTCCTGAGTGGAAGGGATTTTAGGGGTGCGAGCACCTGAGCGTCCACTGAACCTACCACTGGCAGCCAGTGCAGGGACCTGCTGTGCCCAGCAGCGTTCTGTCGTCCACTTCTGATGTTTACCAAAGCCCTGGCCTGAGATGGGCATCCACGGTACCTGGGGCCCCCCCGGGGGCCTATTAGGCCTCAGGCTCCAGGGCGACGGGTTGGCGGCTGTCCCTGGCTGAGCCCCAGCAGCTCCTGCCTCTCCTCCTGGCAGAGTTCACCTGGGAGGTAAAAGCCAATGACAGGACCTACCACAAGCAGTTCAAGAAGAAGGGCTTCCTGTGCTGGAGGCAGAAGAAGTACAAGGTGAGTCGTCCTGCCCCCACCCCCAAGCTGTGCCCTGGGGGGCCCACCCTGCGCCTGGCCCCAGGATACACCCTGGGAGTTCTCTTCCTTCTCCTCCTCCTCCTTCTTCTTCTTCTTCTGTTTTCCAAGACAGGGTCTCTCTGTGTAGCCCTGGCTATCCTGGACTGGCTTTGTAGACCAGGCTGGCCTCGAACTCACAGAGATCCTCCTGCCTCTGGGATTAAAGACAACCTAGGCTGTGCTTTAACCCCTGAGAATCCTGCCTCAGCTTCCCTCTGGCTAGGACTAACAGCCTGTGTCACCTGGCCCAGTTTATTTATTTTTGCAGGAATAGGAATGGAACCAAAGCTGGGGGTGGGGGTGGGAGTGGGGTGGGAGTGGGCCTCCGTTCTCTGACCACGCCTTCAGCCACTTACGAGGTGTGGGGGGGGGACTCAAGTCTTTCTGCCTCAGCTTCCTTTTTCTTTCTTTCTTTCTTTCTTTCTTTCTTTCTTTCTTTCTTTCTTTCTTTCTTTCTTTCTTTCCTTTCTTTCTAATATTTATTATATATACATTGTTTTGCCTGCATATACCCCTGCATGCCAGAAGAGGGCACTAGATCTCATTATAGATGGTTGTGAGCTACCATGTGGTTGTGGGAAGAGCAGGTAGCCCCCTTAACCTCTGAGCCATCTCTCCAGCCCCCCCCCCCTTTTTTTTTTGGTTTTTCAAGACAGGGTTTCTCTGTGTAGCCTTGACTGTCCTGGACTTACGTTGTAGACCAGGCTGGCCTCGAACTCACATCGATCCACCTGCCTCTGCCTCCCAAGTGCTGGGATTAAAGGCGTGCGCCACCATGTATTTCTTATTTTTATCCCAATGACAGTGTCTGTGCTCACCAAGCCTCTAAATTCACTCTGTTCTCTGTGAGCTAACCCAGCTGCTGACAGTGAGGGACTCCCGCCAGGCATACCCACAATCCCTTGCTGTCTCTCACTCAGTAGTAGAACCTCAGTTAAGGTCTGCAGGAGGCCTTGCCTTCAGCTGGCGCTCCACCAAGACCGCGGCCTCAGCAGGTGCTCGGTAAATCTGGCTGGAAACCTTGGAGTTACCATGTGGGCCAGAGGCCTAGCAGACGTTCCGTGTTGCCTGCTGTATGCTTTACTGATGGTGCCCAGGCCTTACGGGAGTCGCATCTGGGATGGGTGGGCAGCCTGGTGCGCTGGGGCTGCACCGCGCACGCGCCAACAACTGACCGCTCTTGTCCTAGACCAACGCCATCCACACAGCCAAATACAACTTCTTCTCCTTCCTGCCTCTGAACCTGTTCGAGCAGTTCCGTCGCGTGTCCAATCTCTACTTCCTTTTCATCATCATCCTGCAGGTGGGCGGGGCTGGCCGGTGGGCGGGGCCTCAGGGTCACAACAGCCACCATGGGGGGTCGGGTGGTTCCCGGAGCACCCTGGGGGCTTTTCACTGAAGACTCTTGTGCTCGGGTCTGTGTGACGGGGTACCTAAAGGCCCTCTCGCCTCCCCTCAGTCCCTGGCATGCAGGGGCTTTTCAGCAAACAGTGCCCTGGGGCCTTGTATGTGGCAGGCACCCAGCAAATGCTACCTTACGTCTTTTGGGGGGGGGGGGTTGAGACAGGGTCTCTCTGTGTAGCCTTGGCTGTCCTGAGCTCGCTTTGTAGACCAGGCTGGCCTTGAACTCGCAGTGATCCGCCTGCCTCTGCCTCCCAAGTGCTGGGATTAAAGGTGTGAGCCACCTTAAGTCTTTACAATCAGCAAGTGCCCAGGAATTCTGGCTGCAGGATCAGAAAGGCGGTAGGGCTTTGCAGTATTCCCTCGGCTCTCCCCGCTGCGTGACCAGGCTCTGGGGCTTGGCAGCCTGGCACCTTACAGTGGGCCAGTTCTTGGCACCTGGTTGATGCCTCGCCTGCCGGCAGTGCCTCTGCCTCTGCCTGTGAGCAGTGTCTCTGGAGCAGCCACCAGCTTAGCATCTCCTCTGTTCTGTTTGTCACCCCCTTAAGCTACAGGGCATGTATTGAGCCCCTACTGTGTGTAGGGGGTGATATCATCCAGCTTGCCCACCCCCACCTCTGTCTGCAGGAGACTTGGGGGCCAAATGGCAGTCTGGAAAGGTGGTAGCCTGGAGGTGACAGGAGACAGGGCTCAGGTCTGAAAGAGATGGAAACTGGTTTCCTAGTGGGGATAGGATGGGGAGGTGGTCTGAGAAAGGGCTCCCGTGAGGAGAAGGGGAGGGTGGAGCCTGTGACTCTCTGGTCCCCACAGAGCATCCCTGAGGTCTCCACGCTGCCCTGGTTCACGCTTTTTGCACCTCTGGTCTGCCTGCTTATGATCCGGGCCACCCGTGACCTCGTGGATGACATCGTGAGTGGGGCTAGGCCGGCCCTACGCAGGGTATGGGGACTTGGGACTGTCCACAGACCACACACACAGGGAGTGGGGTGGGGCTCGGAGGCAGGTGTGTGGGCTGTCTCGCTCTCCTGCCTCTGCCTGCCGCCTCTCTGTCACGGTGATCCACTCTGAGGCCCGGAAATGGCGCCGTTGGGCATGAACCTGGCCGAGAGGACACGGGATAGGACCGCCTGTCTGATCTGCACTCTGTCGGTCCAGGGTCGGCACAGGAGCGATAAGATCATCAACAATAGGCCCTGTCAGATCCTGAAGGGGAAGAGGTGAGGCTGACGGGCAGCGCGGGAATGGGGGACATCTGGGGACAAGGGGACTCTAATCATGGGGGCGGGAACTCAAGGCAGGAGTGGATGCTGAGGCCACGGAGGAACACAGCTTAGTGGCTTGCTCTCTGTAGCTCACTGAGCCCAGGCCACCTGCCTAGGAGCGGCCCCGCCCACAGTGGGCAGGAACCCTCCCACATCAACCATCCAAGTCTGATGGAGGCTTCTCAATTGAGCTTCTGCCTCCCAGATGACACTTGTGTCAAAATTGACAAAATATGCGCTGGGCAGTGGCAGCACACGCCTTTCATCCCAGCACTTAGGAGGCAGAGGCAGGCGGGTCTCTGTGAGGCCAGCCTGGTCTACAAAGCAAGTCCAGGACAGTCAAGGTTACATAGAGAAACCCTGTCTTGAAAAACAAACAAACAAACAAATCCAACAACAGCAACAACAAAAAATTGACAAGACACTAAGTACAACCAGGACCCAAGCCTGCATTTATTAGGCGCTTGCTGTGCACCTGGCTGCAGGTTGGTTCTGGGATGGGGACAAAGAGTCTGGGGATCTGACTGGGGAACACAGGCACTGAGACATAGGGGCTGCTTCTTGAGGACAGTCTGAGGAGGACATGCAGAGGGGCTCTGGGTCCTATGGCAGGACCTAAGGTGGTCTCGGAAGGCTTCCTGGAGGCAGCAGCGGCTGAGCTGAGCCTTGCAGCAGGATGGCTCAGCGGGAGTAGTGACCGCAGAGGTGGCAAACGCAGCCCCAGGTGACAACAGGTGGCGTGCAGGGTGGCTTTGTAGGGAGTAAGCCGTGCGTGCCGTGATGGAGACCCCCTTCCTTGTAGCTTCCTCTGGAAGAAATGGAAGAATCTGTGTGTGGGGGATGTGGTGTGTCTCAGCAAAGACAGCATCGTCCCGGTGAGCCGTCCCCCCTCCCGCTCCCCCTCCGCGAGCACCCCCAGGGGACGGTCCTGCGGCAGTCCTGACTTCTCCCTGCCCCTCCCCAGGCCGACTTGCTGCTGCTGGCCAGCACGGAGCCCAGTAGCCTGTGCTATGTGGAAACTGCGGACATCGACGGGTAAAATGGGATCTCTGGGGGTGTGGGCTACAGGAGAACCCTACTTCCTTGTGGCCATCCATTCAGCTAAGCCTTCAAGGCAACAGTGTGTCTGTACCCTTCCTTCGGCAGATGTGCTGTGTGGCCTCAGACAAGGCCCTCCCTTCTGTCCACACGGTGGGTGCTCAGCTCTAAAGTGGTCAAGCACCCGGAGGAAGTATGACTTGTCACTTCAGGGTGTCGTCCCTGGCTGCTTTTTTTTTTAATGGCTTTTTACCATCCCCTTGTCCCCAGGGAGACCAACCTGAAGTTCAGACAGGCTCTGACAGTCACACACCATGAACTTACTAGCCCGAAGAAAATGGCTTCCTTCCATGGTAAGGGATCGGAGGTGGCCCCGTGGGCCTCTCTGTCCCTCTTTTGCTGGGTCAAGATGGAGTGGGGGGTGTCCTGCACAGCTCAGGCCAAGTCCTGTGCTTTTGCCAGGCTGGGGTGTCATAGTATCTTCTACCACGGTCACCCATGGAAAGGGGCCCCTCCCCCACAGCCGACATACCTGCAGTCCCTAGTCTACCACAGAAAGGCCCATGTGCTGCTGTCCTGGCTGTTTGCTGTGTCCCGGTGAGCAGGCACAGCTGCTGCCCTGTCATATGGCACCATAGACACAGATGCAGTCTTTCAACCCTTGGCCACTGGCTTTTGCCCTCTAGCTTGGTTTCGCTAATCTTCCTTAGAACCTACAATAATTCCAGCACTCAGGAAGCTGGGGAGGATTGCTCAGTGGTTACCACCACTCGCTGCTCTTGCAGAGGACCTAAGTTTGCCTCACAGTGGTTCACAGCAGCCTGTAACTCTGGCTCCAAAGGATTCAGTGCCTCTGAGCTCCACAGGCTGCGCCATACATGTGCACATACCCGCACACAGACGTGGAACTGAAAACTTTCTGGGCTGTGGTAGCACACGCCTTTAATCCCAGTGCTCGGGAGGCAGAGGCAGTGGATCTCCATGAGTTCGAGGCCAGCCTGGTCTACAAAGTGAGTCCAGGACAGCCAGGGCTACACAGCTAAAAAAGAAACAAACCATTTTAAAAATCAACAAAATCTGAGGCAGCTCGCTTCTGGTGGAAGGTGGCTTCAGCCTTGATCTTTTGCCTTCCTAAGAGCACAGGGCCTCATGGTCACATGTGACCCCTGGGGATCAGGCATAGAGAACAGGCATACCAAGATGTTAGGTGCGGACAGTGTCCTGGGGTCCTGATTTGTTGGCCACTCAGCATTCCAGCAAGGGGCTTCCGTGTCCTTCAGAGGGAGGAGACCCAAAGATCAGAGGCCAGGGAAGGCAAGAGCTTGTTTGCACAGCAGCCCGTGCACGCAGTCCTCTCTGGAAGTCCCGTTCATACCCGACACGCTAACTGAGCATGTGCTGTCCCAGGTGCTGGGCCAGGCCCTGGGTCATTGTATGGTGGAGGCATGTAGGAGGCCGCTGAGGTCATGGTGGGAGGACTTTGAAGCATTTCAGAGAAAGCTGAGATGGTGCTGGGTGCCATGAGAGACCCGGTAGGGTAGCCTGCGCTAGACTGAATAGAAATGTGTCAGGGAGCTCTGGGACCAGGACCACTACTTAGGCCATAATATGGCTGCTGCTCATGGGGTCGCCACAGGTACAGTGACTTGCGAGGAACCCAACAGCCGGATGCATCACTTTGTGGGGAGCCTGGAATGGAACAACAGGAAGTACCCACTGGACATCGGGAACCTCCTCCTGCGTGGCTGCAAGATCCGCAACACAGACACCTGCTATGGACTGGTCGTCTATGCTGGTACAGTGCCCTGGGAGTCTGACTGGGGACAGGAGAAGCCTGAAGTGAGTGAGGGGCCCAAAGGCTGCCGTGGCCGCAGATGTGCTGCATGATGTGCGGCCCTGGGGGCTGTCAAATGGTTACGCTGAGAAAATGCAATGTTGTGGAGGGTAGGAAGGGTGGGTGGGTGGGTGGATGGGTGGATGGATGGGTGGGTGGGTAGGTGGGCGGATGGATGGATGGGTGGATGGACAGATGAGTGGGTGGGTGGATGGATGGATGGGTGGATGGATGGATAGATTGTTGGATGTTTCAAAGGTGGGCAGGAATATGACAGATGAAAATAAATCTTGCAGGCTTAGATACAAAGATCATGAAAAATTGTGGGAAGATTCACCTGAAGAGGACCAAGCTGGACCTGCTGATGAACAAGCTTGTGGTTATGGTAAGGAGCCAGGAGCACCCGCGGGACGCCCTCGTGGTCATAATAAGGATCCAGGAGCACCGCAGGACGCCCTTGGAGGGATGTCGTGATGATTTCCCTCTTCTGAGATGCCCTGGATTCCCTGCTGTCTCCTCACCCTCCCTCTTCTTCCTCCTGCTCGCTTTTGTTGCTATATAGCCCAGGCTGACCTTGAACTCACATCCTTCTGCCTGTTCACAGCACTGAGGTGACAGACTTGCCCTGGCTCCTTTTGCATCGGGGTTTAACTGGAAGCCTCATAAAGGAGAATCAGGACTCCGGCCAGCCGGGATTACAAAGAGCCTCAGAGCTGGACTAGGGCCTGAGGGAGCCTTCCTCCCCTCTCGCCCTCCCCTTTAGCTGGGCATCCCCAGGTCATCCTGCCTCCACCCATGTCCCTCCCCCTTGCAGATCTTCATGTCTCTGGTGATGGTGTCCCTGTTGCTAACATGTGGCTTCAACTTCATGGTGAAAGAAATCAAATCCAAACACTTCTACTTGTCGATACTGTACGTGCGCTCGGAGGCCATGGAGTCTTTCTTCATTTTCTGGGGCTTCCTCATCTTGCTCAGCGTTATGGTGCCCATGGCCATGTTCATCATGTGAGCTCGGGGGTGGGGCTTAGGCGCCCCACGGGGCGGAGCTTGGGTGCCCCTCCCATGGGGGTGGGGCTTGTGAGTGCCCTCCCCCCCCATTGGGCGTGGCGGTGGGAAGGAACCTGACAAGGTTGGCCTTGGCTGTTCCCAGCGCCGAGTTCATCTACTTAGGCAACAGCTTCTTCATCAACTGGGACGTGAGCATGTACTACGAGCCCCTGGACATGCCGGCCAAGGCCCGCAGCACCAGCCTCAACGACCAGCTGGGCCAGGTGCAGTACATCTTCTCAGACAAGACCGGTACCCTGACGCAGAACATCATGACCTTCAAAAAGTGCTGTATCAATGGCTGCATCTATGGTGATGCCCCGCCCCCCGCCACTCCCAGCACCCCTGCCCCTCCCCACCCCCAGCACCCCTGTCCCCCCACTCTCAGCACCCCTGCCCCTCCCCATCCCCCAGCACCCCTGCCCCCCCACTCTCAGCACCCCTGCCCCCCCACCCCCCAGCATCCCTGCCCCCCACTCTCAGCACCCCTGCCCCTCCCCATCCCCCAGCACCCCTGCCCCCCTCAGCACCCCTGAGCCCCCACTCTCAGCACCCCTGCTTCTCCCCACCCCCCCAGCACCCTGCCCCCCCACTCTCAGCACCCCTGCCCTGCCCCACCCCCATCACCCCTGTCCTCCCCTCTCAGCACCCCTGCCCCTCCCCACCCCCCACACCTGTGAGGTCATGAGGTTGTCCTGGGGGATCGACACCTGGATACAGACCACCATCCCTGAGGTCTCAAGCTTTGATAGTATGTGAGGTCCCCTGGAAGCCCGCTCTGGGGATCTCTCAGTGTGGCCTCCTGCGGGAAAGCTGAATCCTGAAGCGGCTTTTTTCCCCAGATTCAGATGATGAACACGGGACACTCCGGAAGGTGAGCCGTGTGGCCCCTGCCTGGCCGCTGGGCCTGAATGGGCTTGGTGGCGGGTGGCAGGTGGCAGGTGACCTGACCCTGTACCCGGCCGTCTTCTAGCTGAACCCATATGCCTGGAACCGATTTGCTGATGGCAAATTCCAGTTTTACAATGAGGAGCTGGAATACATTGTGCGAAGTCAGGAGGACAAACTAGTGCGAGAGTTCTGGCGCCTGCTGGCCCTCTGCCACACCGTCATGGTACAGGAGAAAGACAGTGAGTGGCCAGGCGCTAAAGACGGCTCTCCTCCTGCCATCCAGGAACCCACCACCCCAGCCGCTTGCGCTTGGGTTCAAGTCACCAGGCTCTGGAAGCTGTTCGGGCCCTGTTGGTCCCCAGGGGTTGTGTCTTTCCACCACCCCAGAGGCTGGTGTTAGGCGTTGCCGCCACAGGCAAGGTGCTGGGAGGAGGTGGCTTGCCACCCCTTCTTACCCACACATCCTCCTTTTTCTGTCAGACCAGCTGTTGTACCAGGCCGCCTCCCCTGATGAGGAGGCACTGGTCACCGCTGCCCGGAACTTTGGCTACGTGTTTCTGTCCCGGACCCAGGACACCATCACCCTGGTGGAGCTGGGGGAGGAGCGGGTCTACCAGGTTCTAGCCATGATGGATTTCAATAGCGTTCGCAAACGGATGTCCATATTGGGTGAGTGCAGGCCCCTCCGCGACGCTCCTGTGCCTCACAGTGGTGGGCATGGGGACACCAGGACCTTATCTTCCTCCACCCCACAGTCCGGAAGCCAGAGGGGTCCATCTGCCTCTACACCAAGGGTGCTGACACAGTAATTTTGGAGCGTCTTCGTAAGAAGGGTCCCATAGAGACCACCACAGAGGAAGTCTTGGCTGTGAGTCTCCTGCTGGGGGCGGGGGGTGGGGGGAGGCCACTGCGCATGCGTGCTGACAGAGGCAGGCACCCACATTTGGGCAGGTTGTTCATTATGCGAAATGTTTGCCTGTGTTCCACTCCCATCCCCTACGCAGAAGCTGCGAGGCGATGAGCCTGTGCCGCGTTTTTCTGCTACCCACAGGGACACCCGGAGGGTGGTGGGCTCTGATTTTGGATGCCCCTTCACCTGACCCTCCCCAGCTGCGGCTGGGCTCTGGGACCCTTTTAGACTTCCGCTCTGTGGATGAAGTGGGGTCTCCCTGTCTCAGTGTTGAGGGTGTAACCCTTGGTCTCTCCTCCCTGTCCTGCCAACCCCACGTTCTCTGAGCTCGGGCAACAGGCAGACCATGTGCACCTGTGCCTCAGTGGTGACTGCTTATTCATTTCTTTTATTCCTCAAGTCTCAGACATAATCCTCACCTCCAGGGCCCAACTGTCTGGCTGGGTGTGTGTGTGTGTGTGTGTGTGTGTGTGTGTGTGTGTGTGTGTGTGTGTGGTTTGTGTGTGTCCCCGTCCGTCCACAGGCTTTGCTGAGGGCTCTTGGGTGCCCTTCTCTGCTGTGGGGAGAAGGGGTTCAGGTCTTCCAGGATGCGGAAGACCCAAAGTCCAGGGGCTCAGTCCAATGGACCAGTCTCCCATTGGAGCGGGTGGGTAAACGGAGGTCCAGTGATGCGCACAAGTCTGTTCGAGGCACCCACCCCTCTGGAGACCTGGTGTGACAATCAAGCCTGACCTCCCACCCCACCGCACCCCCGTAAGCCAACAGCCATGGTCCAAGCTCTGAGGCCATAGCAGGATAGAGGAACACGAGAAACAAGCGGCCCCCTTTTCCCTGGTGCCCCAGCCTCTGGGGCCCCCGGACCCTCAGCCTCCAAGAGTGAACATGTTCCAATTCTGAGGGCCTGAGAGTCCACTGAGCAGCTGGGGAGTAGACACACACACACAACTTCCTTTCCAGCACTGGATATCTGAGGCAGGAGAATGAGGAGCTCAGGCTAGCCTGGGCTATCAGGCTAGCCTGGTCTATCAAGTCAAGAAAGAGTCGGCTGGGCCATGCATTGGGAGGGTGTTAGTGGAGAAGTTGCTGCTGGTGCAAAGGTCCAGGGCATGAGGGCGCTGTAGCTCTGGGGACCCTGAGGACAGGGTGGGCTGTTCATAGCTGGGCTGCCGCAGGCCTTTGCAGAGCAGACCCTGCGCACCCTGTGCTTGGCCTACAAGGAGGTGTCGGAGGACGCCTACAAAGTCTGGGAACCGGAGCACCGGGAGGCCGCCCTCCTGCTGCAGAACCGCGCGCAGGCCCTGCACCAGGTGTATAATAAGATGGAACAGAACCTCCAGGTGGGTGGGGGTAGGGGGGCCAGGGAGAGGGGGCGAGGAGAGGGGGCAGCGTGGGGACCCGCAAGCCAGCGGCCTCCTTGCATCTGGGCCTGGGTGCCTCCTGAACTTGCTGCGCTCGTCTCCCCCAGCTGCTGGGCGCCACGGCCATTGAAGACAAACTGCAGGACGGCGTTCCTGAGACCATCAAATGCCTCAAGAAGGGGAACATTAAAATATGGGTGCTGACCGGGGACAAGCCAGGTGGGTCCCCGGCTCTGCCGGCCCCGGAATGAAAGCCGCAGTTGGAGCGCTGTCCCGCTAGCCGCGAGGCCCTCAGTACTGTCCTCAGGAGCGGGGCACGGGGCACGCACAACCCCGGCGCTCCTGCGTTCACCGTGACCATCACGCAGCCGGGTGGGGACCCCTTCACATCCTTGGAGACACACCTGCCTTGAGGTGACCTCCGGTTGGCCTCCTGGTCAGCGTTGAGGGGATGTCCTGGCCTCCCTCCCACCCGTGGTATAGATGGGCCCACTTTGACAATCTTTGAGATTTTAAATTTTGGTTATTTTTGTTTTGTTTTCTTTGTTTTTTTTCTTCTTCTTCTTCTTCTTCTGACTTTGAAATAAATAGGACATTTTCGTTGTTTGCTCAAAATGTGCGGTCCCCAGGACCCCAGCCTCCATCCCACCTTGCGCTCCCCTATCTCCCTTCAGACCCCCCCAAATCCAGCAAAATCCATCCCAGGGCCACCTCTGATTGGCTAGCCTGGTTATGACACGTGGCCGCTCCGGGCCAATCACTGCGGCCGGCTGCAGGAAGGCGGCAGTAAGGGATGAGGCCTCAGTGGTGGGCGAGGCCTCTGGGTGTAGGTGTGTGGGGCTCCGGGATCCGAAACACTGTAATGTGGCTGGATTTGCAGAGACAGCGGTGAACATCGGCTTCGCGTGCCAGCTGCTGTCGGAGAACATGTTAATTCTGGAAGATAAGGACATCAAGTAAGCAGGTGACCTCCCTGGTACCCTCTCACACAGTCCCATGGGCGGGACAACAGGGCCGCCATCCCATCCATCCCATGTTCCCCCGCAGTCTTTTACTGGAGAACTACTGTAACGGAATAGACCAACAGAGAGAGTTCAAGGTGATGATTCACCACAACGTAGCCTTGGTCATCAACGGAGAATTCTTGGTGAGTGTCACTGGCGGCGAGGTGCGCAGACCGGTTGGTGAAACCCGGGCTTGGGGACATGGCAAGAAATGGCGATGCAGTCCTAGTGACTCAAGCCCCTTCTCCCCATCTTTACCCCCCCCCACACACACACCTGACACCCAGGACCAGCTGCTTCTGTCCTTGCGCAAGGAGCCCCGAGCCCTGGTCCAGAACGCAGTTGTGGATGAGGTCACCGAGGAGCAGGGTATGTCCGCCATGGACTTTCTCCAGGCGCGGAGGATCTCACAGTTTTGGAAAAACTTTGGGCCCTCCCGGGGACCGTCCCAATCAGCCGCCAGCAAGATCCACGAGAGCCCGGAGGTGCGACGGGAGAGAGCCTTTGTAGACCTGGCTTCCCGGTGCCAAGCTGTCATCTGCTGCAGGGTGACCCCCAAGCAGAAGGCCCTGGTGGTGGCATTGGTGAAGAAATACCAGCAGGTGGTGACGCTGGCCATCGGGGATGGAGCCAACGACGTGAACATGATCAAGAGTGGGTGACGAGCCTGTGGCTGGGTCAGGGCGGGGAGTCAGGAGTCCGGGGATCGGATCCCGGAGGGCTGACGCGGGCTGCCGTGGCCCCTGCAGCTGCGGACATCGGCGTGGGGCTGGCGGGTCAGGAGGGCATGCAGGCCGTACAGAACAGCGACTACGTGCTGGCCCAGTTCTGCTACCTGCAGCGGCTGCTCCTTGTGCACGGGCGCTGGTCCTACATGCGCATCTGCAAGTTCCTGCGTTACTTCTTCTACAAGACGGTGGCCAGCATGATGGCCCAGATATGGTTTTCCCTATTCAACGGCTTCTCCGCGCAGGTGTGTGGGGGCCTGAGGCCTGCTGGGAACAGCCCAGAGGCTGGCCTTACAGCTGGCTGTGTTGTTGCATGCCTGTCATCCCAACCCTAGGGAAGCTGAGGCAGGAGGATTGCCACTAGTCAAGGACCACCCGAGCAGATCGGGTGGGGTGGCACACGCCTCTACATCTTTAATCCCAGCACTCCGGAGGCAGAGGCAGGCGGATCTGTAAATTCTAGGTTAGCATGATCAACAGATTGAGTTCCAGGACACAGAGAAACCCTGTCTCAAAAAACCAAAAAGCAACAACAAAGCTAAGGTTATTAGTTAGAGCCTGGGTTGGAACTACAGCATGAGTGGCCTCGGCCGTAGCTCAGCTGGTGGAGTGCTGACCTACTGTGCACAGACCCTCGGGACTCTCCTGCCCCATACATGTGGTGCTGGGTGTGGAACCCAGGTGAGCATTCGGCAATTATAGCCCAGCTGGAGATCCCAGAGCGCTTGCGCTGTGGGCTCCTGCTGACTGCTTTTTAGCTCAGTGAGACAAGTGGGACCGGCCATCCCTGGGTCTAGTCTAGCTCCTTTAGTCTGAATCAACCTTGATGCTGTCCTAGGAAATTCTAGAAGCTCATATTTTCCGCCTGCTCCTAGCACCTCAGAAGTCCCCCACATTCCAAAGTACCAAATGTCCATCCATGTCTACCCTTGCTGTGGCCTGTCCTGGCCAGCCCCAGCCGGCTGCCTCAGCTCCTGAGCAGACGTCCTCAGGGTGCCCCCTCCCTTGCAGCCCCTGTATGAAGGCTGGTTCCTGGCTCTCTTTAACCTGCTGTACTCCACACTCCCAGTCCTGTACATTGGTCTCTTTGAGCAGGTGAGTGGGATGTGGTGTTTTGCGTGCTGTCTGCTATCTGTTCTTTCCAGAGCTCTGTCTTGTGGGGGTCTGTGGGAGGGGGTCCCCTTGCTGGAGAGAGTCCTGTACCCCGAGGACCAGATCTTCTGTGGAGAGGGGGGACCGGAAGGAACGTCCTGCTGTCCCTCCTACTGGTGACTCAGAGTAACTCTGTCAGGGGGAATACCTTTGGGGGGAGAGAACCACAGGGAACATTCTAGAACAGTGAGACTGAGGACAAAGACAATTTCACCTCCCATTAGTTTTTTTTTTTTTTCTTTGTTGGTGGGAAGAAAATTGGGTTGTTGTTGGGCATGGTGGCACACGCCTTTAATCCGAGCACTCAGAAGGCAGAGGCAGGCATATTTCTGTGAGTTGAAGGCCATCCTGGTCTACAAAGAGTACCAGGACAACCAGCGCTACACAGAGAAACCTTGTCTCAAAAAACCAAAACGAAAAAAAGAGAGAGAGGAAAAAAAAGGAAAATTGGGTTGTTTTGTTTGAATGTATGTCACATAATGCTCAGGCTCTTTAAGCCCCCACCTCCAGACTCCTCCCACCTCCAGACCCCCCCCATCTCCAGACCCCTCCCACCTCCAGACCCCCCCATCTCCAGACCCCCCCCACCTCCAGACCCCTCCCACCTCCAGACCCCCCCCACCTCCAGACCCCCCCCACCTCCAGACCCCTCCCACCTCCAGACCCCCCCACCTCCAGACCCCTCCCCCCTCCAGACCCCCCCCCCACCTCCAGACCCCCCCCACCTCCAGACCCCTCCCACCTCCAGACCCCTCCCACCTCCAGACCCCCCCCCCCTCCAGACTCCCCTTAGAGCCTCTGCCTCCTGTCCAGGACGTGACTGCTGAGAAGAGCCTAAAGATGCCTGAGTTGTACGTGGCCGGCCAGAAAGAAGAGCTGTTCAACTACGGCATCTTCCTGCAAGCTATCGGCCACGGCATCCTCACATCCCTCATCAACTTCTTCATAACGCTTTTGGCCTGTCACGACATGTCCAAGTTTGGCAGCTCGAGCGACTACCAGTCCTTTGGGGTACTGGTGGCATTATCTGGCCTGTTGTCCATCACCCTAGAGGTAGGTGGGGCCACGACCTCTGAGAAACAAGGAGGCCTCTGCCCCACACTGACTTGTTTTGTTTTGTTTTTCAAGACAAGGTCCCTCTGTGTAGCCTTGGTTGTCCTAAACTCGCTCTGTAGACCACACCAGCCTCTGCCTCCCAAGTGCTGGGATTAAAGGTGTGCACCACCACGGCCCCAACCTGACTTTTTATTCTATCTCCTCAAAAAGATTTGGGATTAAGGCCAGGTGTGGTAGTGCCTTTAATCCCAGAACTCAGGGAGGCAGAGGCAGGTGCATCTCTGTGATTTTGAAGCCAGCCTGGTCTACAAAGTTGAGTCCAGGACTTCCAAGGCCACACAGAGCAACATTGTCTTGAAAAACAAACAAACAAAAAAACCAAATCAAGCCGGGCGTGGTGGCGCATGCCTTTAATCCCAGCACTCGGGAGGCAGAGGCAGGCGGATCGCTGTGAGTTCGAGGCCAGGCTGGTCTACAAAGTGAGTCCAGGATGGCCAAGGCTACACAGAGAAACCCTGTCTTGAAAAACCAAAAAAACAAAAAACAAAAAACAAAAAACAAAAACCAAATCAAAACCAAAAGATTTGTTTTAATTGTGTATATGTGTGTGTGCTGGAGTTACAGGTCCCTGTGGGCCAGCTGACTGGGTGCTGGGAACTGAACTCGGGTCCTCTGCAAGACACCCATCTCTCCAGGCTCCCCTTTTAAACGTCTGGTTGGGTTTTTTGTTTTACACGCACGCACGCACGCACGCACACGCACACACACACACACACACACACACACACACACACACACACACACACACACACACCCCTTTCTCTCTAAGCCAGGCTGGCTTTAAACTCACAAAGGCCTGCCTGTCTCTGCTGTCACACAGCTGGGGTTAAAGGTGTGAACTTGCACACACAGCTGCCTTGGAAGTGAGATGGTGTTGATTTTGCGAAGGGAGAGTCTCGTTCATTGCTGCCATGGTGTGACAAGACTTCTGGGGAGACATAACACCATCTGCTCGCCCCACACAGGGAGCTCATGCACCGCCAAAGTCCAGTGTGGGGCACCAATGAGTTTTGTTGGGGTTACTTACAGGAGCAGAAATAGCTCAAAGACAGCCAAGTCACCGAGTCCTCCACAGCATGGGGTGCACTGCAGGCCGTGGCACAGGCTGCAGAGTGTCCTTTGGTTGGACCCTCCTCCGGGCAGCTTGGGTGGTCTCAGCATTTTTTGCAGCTCAGCTTCCTGAGGGGACTCGTGGCTTGTGCTGCTCACTCTGGCAGGGAGGGGCCTAGGGAAACTGGTCAGTTTCAGGGAGTTCCTGGGGATGCTTTGTGTTCTTTAATTTTCCTGCTTAAGAAGTTTCCTGAGGAAGGCGTGGTTTTGTTTTTGTTTGGTTGGTTTTGGTTTTTTGAGACAGGGTTTCTCTGTGTAGCTTTGGCTGTCCTGGACTCGCTTTGTAGACCAGGCTGGCCTCGAACTCACAGCGATTCACCTGCCTCTGCCTCCTGAGTGCTAGGATTAAAGGCGTGCACCACCACCGCCGGGTGAGGATGGCATGTTTTAATCTGGGAAGGGATATTATGGAACAGCGGGGCTCCCTGGCCATGGGGCTTTATGGATTCGTCTTTGCCTCTCATCTACCTACAGGGGGGCTCAGGTGACAGGTGTGTGGTGTCACACCCAGCTTTATATGGATGCTGGGGATTTGAACTCAGGTCCTCAGGTTTACACAGCGTCTCCGGAGCCATCTCCCCAGGACTCCGCTTTAATTTTCTGAGATGGGTTCTCCCATTGAAGTTACAACTAATTAGGCTGGGCTGCCCGGTAAGCTCCAAGGGTCTTTTGGTCCGCCAGGCACCCCTGCCCTCAGTGCTGGGGTTCAGACACACACAGTTGTACCCTCAGCCTCCGTGTGGGTGTTGGAGACTGGAACTCTGGTCCTCCCACATTGCACCCCCACACAGACTTCGTTGAGGGGCTCTCTTCCGCGGCCCCTGGGCCCCTGCCTCTCATGTCTCATCGCTGCCCTCTCGGTCCTCTGCCAGGTCACTCTTATTATTAAGTACTGGACGTTGCTGTGCGTGGGCAGCATTGTGCTCAGTCTCGGCTCGTACGTCCTCATGACAAGTCTCACTCAGAGCCTGTGGCTGTACAGGATCTCGCCAAAGACCTTCCCATTCCTCTGTGAGCTCCCGGTGTGTGTGTGTGCGTGCGTGCGTGCGTGCGTGCGTGCGTGCGTGTGTGCATGCGCGTGTGTGTGCACGCGTGCATGCATGTGTGTGTGCGTGCACGCGTGCGTGCGTGTGTGTGTGTGTGTGTGTGTGTGTGTGTGTGTGTCAGGGGCATGGGCAGGAGGTGGTGACCTGTTGGGTAGCAGGAGGGTAGCAGCAAGCATCTGCCAGCATCAGGAGGGAGGAGGCTGCGGGAGGGGAAGGTGGCCGAAATCAACTGCCCCATACTCTGCTCCATCCACAGTTGCTGACTACAATGTGTTCAGCCAGCCCTACAGCCTGCTGGTAATCCTGCTCAATGTGACCCTGAACACGCTGCCCATCCTGGCCTGCCGCACAATCCATAGAACTGTCGTCTTGAAACTGCGCCCCAAGGTGAGAGGCCGAGCCGGAGAGCTCCCCCCAGCCCCTTGCAGCCATCACAGACACTGTGCCCTGGGAACAATGCAGGTCCCTGGCGCCTCCTGATGTCCTCAGGGGCCCAAGTCCCTAAGCACTAGGATACTCTTTGACACAGTGGGTTTCTGCCTTGTGTCGCTCAGAGCCCAGGGAGGTAGGAAGGCGGGTTTGGAATAGTTTAGGCAAAATAGAAAGTTGGAAGCACTTTGAAACTGCCCCACTATTTCCATCCACGAACCTATACGATATATACGGCCCATCCATGTGCTGGACTGCACCTCGGTCTCCAAAGAAGAGCACTGTTCCAGATGGGCGTGGTGGCGCACACCTTTAATCCCAGCACTGGGGAGGCAGAGGCAGGCGGATCGCTGTGAGTTCGAGGCCAGCCTGGTCTACAAAGCGAGTCCAGGACAACCAAGGCTATACAGAGAAACCCTGTCTCGAAAAAAAATATTGACATTTCTTTATTCATGTAGTGAGGGTAGGGCTTGTGAGCATGGTGGTTCATGCTATGAGACATTTGTGGGCTATCAGGCTTGGTGGCAAGTGTCTTTCCCCACCCAGCCCTCTTCCCGGGGCCCCTTAGTGGAGGACTCTGATCCTGGCTCAGAATCCATTTCCAAGATCCGACACCAGTTGGTTGACCCAGTGTTGGGAGAAGCTCCCTCGCATGCAGGGGACCCTAATGCCCCTAACTTGCAGAAGGAAGAGGAGGTCCCAAGCGAAGAAGTGGCCATTGAGCCAGCCATGAGGCATCTTCGTCGCGGGATCCCAGCTCGCCGGTCCAGCTATGCCTTCTCCCACCGCGAGGGCTACGCGAGTCTTATTACCCAGGGCACCATCCTTCGCAGGCCGACTGGGGAGCTGGACGGAGGCGACAGAGGTGGCGAGTCCCAGAACGAATCTGAGGAAGACTTACCCTCGCTGCGCAAGGAGTCGCTGTTTAACCCACGGAGGATCTCATTCTTGGCCAAGAAGAGACTTCAGCACTTTGGGAGGGGGTCCCAGGAGGAAGTCCACAATGTGGGCACTCAGACAGTGGAGGACCAGACCACTCTTCACTTGGACAGCTATGCTCCCGGCATTAAGAAGGCCCCTGCCAGCACAAGTACCACCTTGGGGTCACTTCAGGTGTCCTCTTCTGAAGATCAGACCTTCCACACCGTGCCGTCCCACTACACGCTGGTGAGCCAGCCGGAACACTTGGACTTTAGGTCCTTGTCTTTGAGGGGTCCCCCCTGGAAGGGTTCCGTCTCTCCCAGCCGCCTAGAAGTCCCCACGAACCACTAGAGCCACAGCTTTAGTGAGCTAGAGGCCCCAGCGCGGCGCTGGGAGGTCCCCAGTCATCCAGGACAGTAGAGAAGCCACCTGGAGGTGAGCAGAGAGGCCTGAGGTGGAGCCAGGCAGCATCGCACGTGAAGTGGGTGTCAGTGCCTTCCCAAGTTGTCCACACAGCTCAAGTGTAATCGCGCCCTACAGGAGCTGGCATGGCCAGTCAACAAACAGCACCCACAGACAAGAGGGGGCGTGTCCTTGCCTTTTCCTAATAAAAACAGGGTCCCTCTGGCCCCAGGCCTTCTGTGGGCTCGTTCCTCAAGCTTGTCTTTTGGGGAAGCCAGGGTAACAAAAACAAAAGCAAACCCACGTCCCAACACTGCCCCTATGGTCAAGGAGTTTAATTGCAGGAGAATTTTTTGTTGGCTTTGTCCCCTTTTCCTCCTCCTCCTCCTCCTCCTCCTCCTCCTCCTCCTCCTCCTTTTGTTGTTTTGTTTTTGCTTTTTCTAGACAGGGTCTCTCTGTGTAGCCTTTGCTGTCCTGCACTTGCTTTGTAGACCGGGCTGGCCTTGAACTCGCCGCGATCCACCTGCCTCTGCCTCCCGAATGCTGGGATTAAAGGCGTGGGCCACCACACCCAGCTTCGTCCCTTTTTCTTCTAAGTGCATAAAACTTCATTGTTTTTGAGAAAGAGAAGGAAGAGCCCAGGCTCTGCTTACCTTTGCCATGTTGGCCCCACACCAGCCTTGGCTTCAGCTGCACCCCAACACCCACCTGCACCTTCCTCCAGGCCACACCTCCACTGAAACACTGACTGGAGCCATTAGAAGCAAGAGCTGATGCGGTCTGCATCTCAGGCTTGGCTTGGCTGACAGGCCCTGACCTGACCCCTGGGGAAGGTAGAGTGGGGGAGGGGAGACGGGCCTGTGCCCCCACCCCTCACCCCTCCCGCCCTGTGCTGCCCTCTGGGTGGCAGACTCTGCGCTTTCCATCTGCACTGGTCCACAGTCCAGCGCACACATAGAGTGGGTGACTAGGAACTTCACTGCGGAAGGAAACCAGTGCGGAGATGGCTAACAATACAGACGGATTCCTCTAGCTCTCTTTAGCTTTTTAAGCCTGTCACGGGGGAGGGGGGCTGAGGAGGGCTGCCCCTCAGTCTTCCAGTTGAGGTCTGGAGCCTTTGATCCCAGAAGGAGCCCTATTTCACACTACTCCTGGCTGAGATGCTCCACCAGCACCCACCAAAGCCCTCGGACCTGGTGGCTAAACTTTGGTTGAACCATTTTGAGAGACCAAGGCAAACCCCAGCACCTTGGGGTGCAGTCCTGCAGCTGGGAGCCCTTCTAGCCCTCCATCCCAAGCCTGCTACATAGGACCTGCCTTTCTTTTCTTTTTTTTGGGGGGGGGGTTGTTTGTTTTGTATTGTTTTTCAAGACAGGGTTTCTCTGTGTAGCCTTCGGTGTCCTGGACTCACTCTAGACCTGGCTGGTCTCCAACTCAAAGCGATCCACCTGCCTCTGCCTCCCGAGTACTGGGATTAAAGGCGTGCGCCACCACACCTGGCTGGGACCTGCCTTTCAAAACCAGCTCTTGGCCTGCAACCTTGAGACCTGGCTGGGTTGGGGGTGGGGGGGGTGCGGAACAGGAGGGGGGTGCAAAGACTCACAAGCTGGCTTGTGACCCCACTTCAGGGGTCACAAAACCATTCTTCAGGGATGCCCCTATGACTGAGGGTATCCCAGGAGAGGTGAGTGGGCCTTGGGAAGGCTCTTGGTATCTGGGAAAATTGGGGTGCACCCAAGGCCACTTCCTATCTTCACTCATGAGTTTCCTGGTTGTCTGTTTTGAAGATGCTTAAGAAGGTTTATGCTGAAGTGAAAGCCAGGTGGGTGGGAGTTGGGGCAAGGAGTCCACAGAGGTGGGCAGCCACCCACATCTGTCCCAGATCCCACAAAGCGGGGGCATGGTCCTCAGCCAGGCCGGACACAGGGCGGGGCTTGAGAGAGGAGCAGAGTGGACAGTGTGCAGGTCTGGCTTGCTCCACGACCTTGTCACCTGACTGGACACAGAGCAGGGCAGAAACAGAGGTGCCCAGAGGGCTACAGGTCAGGCCAGCTGGCTCACGAAGTACACCCCGTGCCCACCCCTCCAGCTAAGTCGCCAAGTGTCAGTCAAGGTCCATCACCTCTTTGGTTTTCATCTTTTCATTTTTCTTTTTTTCTTAAATTACATTTGAACACAGAACACATAGAATCATAAATACTCTCAGAAGACACGACTCCATAAAACGAGGGAACAGAACAAGCCAGGGAAAGGTACAGCTGTCGCATGCCTTTCTCTCTTTCCTAAGAGACTTGTACATAGGAAATCTGTGAAGGCCACCGGTCCCACTCGCCCTCCTGGGGACCACTGGCTTCGTTGCCCTGACATTCGATGCGTCTCCCACGGAACCGGTCAGAGATAAACATGCCATTATTTGCAAAATTATAATTGAACGGTATAAAGCTTCGAGTCACATAATCCCAAAACTAGCTAAGGTTTTTTTTTTTTGTTGTTGTTGTTTTTTTAAGCACATAAACTATACATTAAATATTTTGAGGTATTTCAGAGAGAATTGTCAAAGGCTAAAAGGAATTGTGCTGGGCTGTGGGTTCCCGGTGGAGGGAAGGATCTTTGGTAGGAAAGGACAGTAGTGTGTGGGGCAGAGGGACAGGATGGGGGTTCCACCTGGGTCTTGAGAAGACCCTGACCTTGTCTGAGTGTGCGTGTGTTGTGTTTCAGAGTGTGTGTGTGTGTGTGTGTGTGTGTTGTGTGTGCACGCGCCTATATGATGGTATTTGAAAAGGTTCCATTGGTGGCTCAAAAGTGGAGGCCCTCAATCTCCTCGTGAGGGGGAGGCTTGGGGCGTGGTCAAAGTGGAGCCCCACCTAGAATCCCCCAGTGAGGGCTGGGGGCGTGGTCAGGGGTGGAGCCCCGCCTAGAATCCTCTGTGAGGGGCTGGGGGTGTGGTCAGGATGAATACTTGCCTAGCCTGTGCTAGATCCTAGGTTCCATCCCCATCACCACCAGAAACAAAAACAAAAGCCAGAGAAAACCAAAACTGCTTGACAATGCATCTCCCTGTGATCCCAGCTCTCAGGAAGCTAAGACAGGAGCACACCTCAAGCTAGAGGCTAGCCATGGCTATAGAGCAAGACCCTGTCTTACAAATTTACAAATGTGTGTGTGTGTGTGATATTTTATAACCTGTCACTGACTCATAGATCTTTTGTGGCAGGGCCTCACTCTATGAACTCACAGAGATCCACCCGCTTCTGCCTCCTGAGTGCTGGGACTAAAGGGGTGCGCCACAGCTGCCTCCTGAGTGCTGGGACTAAAGGGGTGCACCACAGCTGCCTCCTGAGTGCTGGGATTTAAGGGGAGGAGGGAACCTCAGTCTTGACGAATGAGAGCTAGTGTGTTTTAAAAGATTTATTTTTCCAGCACGCAGGAGGCAGAGGCAGGTGGATCGCTGTGAGTTCGAGGCCAGCCTGGTCTACAAAGCGAGTCCAGGACAGCCAAGTCTACACAGAGAAACCTTGTCTCGAAAAAACAAAACAAAAGATTTATTTTTAGCAGGGCTGGTGGTGGCGCACGCTTTTAGTCCCAGCTCAGGAGGCTGAGGCAGGTGGATCTCTGTGAGTTCAAGGGTCAGCCTGGTCTACAGAGAGCGTTCCAGGACAGTCAGGGCTACAGAGAAACCCTGTTCTAAAAAGCAAAAATACAAAAAACAAAACAAACCCAAACATTTTGTTTTTAATTGTGTATGGGTGTGTGCATGTGAGGGCTTCAGGGTCCTCTGGGACTGGAGTTAAGGATGGTTGGAAGTCTCCACATGGGTGCTGAGGCCCAGACTGGGCCCTTGGCAAGAGCAGCGTATGCTCTTAACCCCTGAGCCGTCTCTCCAGCCGTGTGTGTTTGTGTGTGTGTAACTTCCAGTGTGTGTGCGAGTGTGTGTACCTGCCAGTGTATGTGTGTGCGTGTGTGTGTGTGCATGTGTGTGTGCAAGTGTGTGTGTGCAAGTGTGTACCTGCCAGTGTGTGTGCATGTGTGTGTGTACCTGCCAGTGTATGTGTGTGCAAGTGTGTGTGTGTGCATGTGTGTGTGTACCTGCCAGTGTATGTGTGTGCAAGTGTGTGTGTGTGCATGTGTGTGTGTACCTGCCAGTGTGTGCCACTGTGTGCCACTGTGTCAGGGGAGACTTGTCACTTGATGAGTAGGAACAGGGGACTCTTTTCACTCTGAGCATTCCGCCTCACACCTGAAGGCTCTAGAAGCATCCATCCGAGCTGAGCTGCTCCCATGGCAGAGCAGCAAGTCACCGGGGACAGAGGACACTCTACACATATCTTTGGTTCAATAAAAAGGCACTCGCCGACCTCGCTGTCCTCCTGTCTCTCTCTCTCTCTCTCTCTCTCTCTCTCTCTCTGGGGTGGGGAACAGCCACAGGGTGGGGGTGGGGACACCCTGGCTTCCAGCACAAACCCTTGGGGTAGGGGAAATCTTTGGTATCAGACGTGATCTTTTGAATCACAGCGTGGGCTCAATGAGGTAGCCTTTACAGGATGGGGGCGCTTTCCTTTTTCTTTTCTCACTAGAAAGTTCTCTTGCATTCTCTAGGGAAACAGGGGGGCCCCTCCCTGGGAGGCAGCCATGGGGTGGGGTTCAGAAGAGAGGGAGTCCCAGGATCTTGAACCCAGAGGGGAAGCAGGAGAGGCAGCCTCCTGGGACCTGGCTGCCAGGCCAGTCTTGAAAAGTCACACAGAGGGGAGGGCTGAGCAGTGGGGTGGGGGGCGCCCCCTTGCTTCTGACCCTTCCCCATTGTACATTTTTTTTCTTTTGGCAAAACAATGGAGCAAGCAGTTTTCAACTTCATCTTCTCTCTTCTGAGAGCGATGTCACCAATGCAAGGCTTACCCCCTGAATGTCCTCTATGGGGGTGGGGGGCTCAGGTATGTACCCCCAATCAACCAAAACAAACAACAAAAAACAAAAAACAAAACAAAACAGGTGATGAATTCCACAGATTTCCAGAGCTTTGCATCCAAGGGACTCCGAGAGGGTGCCTCCATGGGGCCCCTGGATCTGGGGGAATCTGATGTACCTCCCCTGAGATCTGGGGTGTCATCTTTTGCTGTCTGGTGGCCTTGGTCCCTGTGTAGCATTCTTTACGTAGCAAGGTGCTTATAATGAACTCATTCTGGGATGGAGGCTGTGGGCAGCCCTCACCTCTGCATTTGCCACCGTCTCCTTGGAGACACGGGGCTCCCCACAGGTCCCCTCCCGGCTTAAGGCAGGGGATTGTTGGCACAGGCTACCCAGGCCGCTGGAGTAGGGGTGGCGGCTGGGGTCTTGGCTGTGAGGGGGCCGTGGGGGAGGTTGGATTGGAGGACAGGTTTGGGCATCGGGGTGCTGTAAGGATCTGGCTTGTTGTTTGTTGGTTTGGGCCACTTGGGATGGGTCTCAGTTCTTGGGGAGGGGACAATGGGACAGAAACCTGGCCTAGAGGAGAAAGTGGGGGGGGGAGGCAGGCAGGCGTCTTACTCCCCCCTTTTGAGGTCTGGGATCTGGGAAAGAAGAGTTCTCTATTTTTAAAAAATCTTTTTTAAATACCCGGGTTTTGTTTGTAAGGTGTGCTTGATTCTTGACCCACTCTTCCCTTGAGGTCCCCTTGGAATTCAAACTTGATGGGGGGCCTGGGGTGGGTCCCTGTCCCCTAGGGGTGGGTTGGGGCTTGCTTTGGCTGGGTAGGGGACGGGTCCCTCGGTCCCCCGGGGCTGGAGTGTGCGGTCCCCTGGGGGCTGGGGTGGGTGTGTCGGGGTGGAAGGCTCAGGCCTTGGAGAATGTGGCAGTGGCTGTCGCGGTGCCCGGGTTGGCACCCGGCTCCTCTGCCCAGCGGTTCATGCAGCGGCGACGGGCATTCATGAAGAAGTTGCTGACGGTGTTGAGCTCCAGTCCCAGCTGCTGCGAGATGGTAGCCTGCATCTCCTTGGATGGCCTCTTGTTCTCCTTGAAGATGGCGATGAGCGTGCGGCGCTGCAGGTCTGTGAACACCAGCCGCTGCTTCTTGGGTTGCAGGGCTCTCTCTTTCTGCTGATCCTGCTCTTTGCGTTTGCAGGCTGCGGAAGGGGACGGGGGAGAAAGGACACCACGGTGTGTGTGTGTGTGTGTGTGTGTGTGTGTGTGTGTGTGTGTGTGTGTGTATGCAGGGATGTGGGGGTCAGAGCACGGGGCCACGGATGGGGGAACATGACAACCAAGGGATGGGGCAGGAATAGGGATAAGGAGACTTGGGGAGAAAGGGGACCAGATGCACACGGATGAAGAGATGGGGCGCGGGGGGCGGGGGGCCGGTGAGAGTCGAGCATCAACGAAGGAAGAGGAGTAGACAGAGATGGGGCACACAGCCAGGGAGAGAGGGTAAACACTGGAAATGTTTAGAGGATGGAGAGAAAAAGAAATGGAAGAAAAGAGAAGAGAAAGGTCCGGAGAGCTGATGGTGTGAACAGGAGCAAGAGGCAGGGTAGACAGCCATGGGGGAGCCATGGCGTCAGAGACAAAGCCAGCGGAATCTAGTTCCCACAAGAGCCATCACCCACTCCAGCAAAGCCTGCCAGAGGTGACCAGACCCCAGCTTTCTACCCCTAAGCCTTTCCCTTCAGGTCTCTCCAGCAAAGACTGCCCACCCTAACCCCAACATGGGCCCTCCTCCCCCGAACTATGGCAATCCCACCTGGGACGGCCCTGGCATTTTCTCTCAAGCCTGACCAAGCAGGAAGCAGTCCCGACCTCCTCCCGTCGGCCCAGCCCTGGTACTCCTAGGAGCCCTATCCACCTCAGGTTCTGCTGATACGGAGTTTACAGCCCTTGTCGGTTGCACGTCATCTCCTTGCCTAGAGTCCCAGTGCGAGGGGGTTGGGGCGTGGCTTAGGCTCAGGGGCGTGGTGGAGCAGGCCGGGTGGTGGCGCATGCCTTTAATCCCAGCACTCAGGGAGGCAAAGGCAGGCAGATCACTGTGATTTCAAGGCCAGTCTGGTCTACAAAGCGAGTCCAGGATAGCCAGGGATACACAGAGAGACCCTGTCTCAAAAAACAAAAACAAACAAACAAACAAAAAAACAAAACCGGAGAAGCAGATGGTGGAGAAAGAGGGACAGTTTGTGACATAACTCAGAGGGTAGAAGTGCTTGCCACCTAAACTGAGTTACCTGAGTTCAATGCCTGGGAGAAGATCAACTCTAAAACACTGTCCTTTGGACAGGCGCTGAGACAGGCTGATCTCTGTGAGTTTGAGGCCAGCCTGGTCTACAGAATAAGTTCAAGGATAGCCAGGGCTACATTGAGAAACCCAGTCTTGTCCTTTGAACTCCATGTATGCACCATGGCATGTGTTCCCACACACACACATCATAGTACACACGACATTAATAAATACATAAATTTAAATAAGTAGGTTAAAGTTAATTTCCTGTGTGACAGAAGTTAGAACCACCCAGGAGATGAGTGTCTGGGTTTGTCTGCTGGGGGCAGGGATGGGAGTAGGGGATCTTGATTAATTTCATTGAGGTGGGAAGACCCGCCCACTGTGGGCAGCACCATTTCCTCGGCTGGCATCCTGGACTGAGAGTGGAGAGAGAGCTATGCCTTAGTGTGAATGCTTCACTGTCTCTTCTGTCTGTGGACACAGTGTGCGCGTCTCCCTGGGCTCCTAAAACCTCAGCTCCCCACAGTAATGAATTTGGAACCATTAGCCAAGCAAACCCTTTCTCCCTTGTGTTGGCGTAAGTATTTTATCACAGCAACGGGGGAGAAGGAGACACCGGGACTAAAGAGCACAGCTCTCATGACATTTGTGACATTTCAGGACCCTGTGGTTAGCCAGGCGTGGTGGCGCACACCTGTAATCCCAGCACTCGGGAGGCAGAGGCAGGTGGATCGCTGTGAGTTCTAGGCCAGCTTGGTTTACAGAGTGAGTCCAGAACAGCCACGGCTACACAGAGAAACCCTGTCTCGAAAAACAAACAAACAAAACAAGACAAAACACAAACAAACAATCAAGAACCCTGTGATTAGACCGAAAATTTCTAAAGGAGGAAGAGGAGGAGAAGATGAAGAAAAAGAAGAAGAAGAAGAAGAAGAACAAGAACAAGAACAAGAAGAACAAGAAGAAGAAGAAGAAGCCGCCATGGGAAAGATTCAGAATCAAGGTGGCTTTGGGGTCCTCAGAGGCTAGAAGACAAAAATTCCACGGACAGGACTGGCTGCTGCTCAGTATTTAAGAGCATTTGTTGCTTTATCAGGGGGCCCAAGGCCAATCCCTAGAAACTACATTGGACAGCTAACCTGCAACTCCCGGAGGTTCTACGCCCTCTTCTGGCCTTTGTAGGAATTAGCATGCAAGAGACACTCATAAAACAGGCAGTGGTGGCACAGGCCTTTAATCCCAGCACTGGAGAGGAAGAGGCAGGTGGATTGCCGGGAGTTCGAGGCCAGCCTGGTCTACAAGAGAAACTCGAAAAACAAAATAAAAATAAAAACAGCCAAGCCAGGCATGGTGGTGGATGCACGCCAGTAATCCCAGCACTCAGGAGGCAGAGGCAGGCAGATCTGAGTTTGAGGCCAGCCTGGTCTACAGAGTGTGAGCCCAGGACAGCCTGGTCTACAGAGTGACCAGGGCTACACAGAGAAACCTTGTCTCAAACAAAGAAACAAAACAACAATTAAATTAAAAACGAAACAAGGAAGATGTATATTCCACCAGAATTGCCAAATATCTCAATATCAGACAGAGAAGTGCAGTACAGATGCAGTCTGACAGGGGTAACTTTTTATTTTAGTGCAGAGGTGGGCAGATCTCTGTGAGTCCAAGCACAGCCTGGTCTAGATAGCAAGTTCCAGGCCAGCCAGGGCAGTGTAGAGAGCTTGTTTCAAAAAACAAACAAAAGACAGACAGAGTTTAGATTTCTGACATCTTTTTTTTTTTTTTCCAGAAAATTCCTACAGACTCTGTCCCATTCAAATGAAACAGTAAAGTGTAAATGAAAAAGGGGTGGTGTCCCAGGAATGTAAGAAAAAGAAAGGTGCCCTGCAGAAGATGAGGGGTTCCCTGACTGGTTAGGGTTCCTTGAGACTGGGACAGACAGTTTCAGGGACAGTACATAGGACCTCATGAATTCCAAGTCTCTTGTTGAATTCTTTATATTGTTTGTTTGTTTGTTGAGACAGAGTTTCTCTGTAGTCCCGGCAGTCCTAGACTCACTTTGTAGACCAGGCTGGCCTCGAACTCACAGCGATCCGCCTGCCTCTGCCTCCCAAGTGCTGGGATTAAAGGCGTGCGCCACCCCGCCTGGCTCTTCCAAAAGTCTTAATGAGTTGGTTTTGCATCCTGGTTGGGAACTTGCGTGGCTTCAAGTAGCTTTCGGGTCTGCAGAATTGCACAAAAGGAGAAATGCGATCCTTACTTACTATCTACGTGGCTCGGGCATGGATGCCAGTCACACGCGACCAAACCGTGAGCCTCTCGGGCTGCTTTGAGCTGATCGCTATGAGGAACTGTATGGTATGGAGAAGCTGGCTCGGGGTTGGGTGGGGTTTGCAGGAGAAGGACGGCTGGAAGGCTGGGGAGACGGCTCCATCAGTAAATAACTTGTATATAAACAGGAGGACCTGAGGGCGAATCCTCTGAGGACCTCTGACCTCACGTGCACTTGTGCGAACCGCAGAGTGGCCGAGGCACAGACAGCTAAGGGATCCGTTCCTATTGCTGGGAGAAAATACATTGACAAAACTAACTGGGGGGCGGGGGTACGGGGAGAGGGGTCCGTGATTACCCGGTTCGGAGGCCGGCTCTCATGATTCGCTTGTGCTCCTCTGACTTTTTCTACTCTTTCTTTTTAACCTTTCATTTTGTTTTTAGTTGGGGCTGGTGGGCAGGTGTTGTGCCCGTGGAGGTGCAATACCTGACCAGGCCAGAAGGGGGCGATGGATCGTCCTGGAGCTGGAGTTTACAGACAGCTGTGAGCCCCCACAGTGGTGCTGGGAAGCCAATCCAAGCTTTCACAGGAGCAACCAGGGCTCTTACCTACCGAGCTGTCCCCACAAGCCCTGCGGGACCCCCCAGGGACTGGGGGGTAACACATCAGAGAAAATCGTTCGGCCAGTCCTGGTGGCTCACACCTTTAGTCCCAGCATTGAGGAGGCAGAGGACAGCCCCGTCCGCAGAGTGAGTTCCAGGACAGCCAGAGCTACCTCATAGAGAGACTCTGACTCAAAGTCTATCATAACGTGCCCACAGCCACCCTGGTCCTTCCCGGAGACTCCCTTCCCAGGTGGTCCTGGGGTGCCCCAAGTGGACAGTGAAACTGACTGTTCCCACAGGCACGCTGCGTGGTGCGACCCAGGCTCCCATCCTGAGCACCACAAATATGCATAAATAGCTATATAGACTTGGCAAAGACCGGAAGTGATGGAGGGTGCAACAGGTTGTGTTCAGGGTATGACGTTGGAGTGCAGCTGGTGGGTGGACACTGATGGAAACAAAAGTAGCTGCTCTTGCCTGGGGCTCTGTGGGATATGGCTGCCCTATGGTGTCAGCGAGAGAACACAAGCTAAAGGAATGACAGCCCGAGCTCTTACATTCCTGTGACATTTACATTACATGTCAACCACACACCCACCCACCCACCCACCCACCATCCATCCACCCATCCATCCATCCACCCACCCATCCATCCATCCATCCATGCACCACCCACCCACCCACCATCCATCCATCCACCCATCCATCCATCCATCCACCCACCATCCACCCACCCATCCACCCACCCATCCATCCACCCACCCACCCACCCATCCACCCACCCACCCACCATCCATCCATCCACCCATCCATCCATCCATCCATCCATCCATCCACCCATCCATCCACCCACCCACCCATCCACCCACCCACCCATCCATCCATCCATCCACCCATCCATCCATCCACCCACCTTACCATTAGCAGTCTACTAGACTGCTAGAAAGGGACAGACACAAATTTTCACAACACCTAAGATTTTCATGTCAAGCACTTTCTGTGGATTTGTTATTTTGCCCTTACAATGAAAAAGAAATTTATATACACAGCGACTGCTAGTCATTGGCCTAGGGAGGCCGAACCAGGGACAAACAATTAACAGGCCAGACCTGGGTGGATCCTCTTGGAGTCTCTAAAGGGGACCCCCACACAGAGCCTGGGGGAGTGGCCTGCCACAGAATAGTCTTTTTGGTTTTGTTTTTGTTTTTGTTTTCGAGACAGCATCTCTCTGTGTTAGCCTTGGCTGTCCTGGACTCGCTTTGTAGACCAGGCTGGCCTTGAACTCACAGCGATCCACCTGCCTCTGCCTCCTGAGTGCTGGGATTAAAGGTGTGCACTACCATGCCCGGCTATACAGAATAGTCTTGAAAGAAACAAAATGTTCTTTTCTGTGGATGGCTCAGGAAGCCACTGCCGGTTCCCTGCCCTCAGCCTATGCTGCCTATCGGCATGGACAAGGCCCCAGCTCCAGGCTCTGCTGCTGCTTGCGCATACGGGTTCTCCCATCATGCACCTCCCCGCAGCCAAGAGGAGCCTCGGGGACTCTGAGCAGCTGTCGCAGCCTCCAAGTTAGCCCTAACCCCAGGTCAGAGCCTTTTCAGTGCAGAGGACACTGTGCCTGAAGCTGGGTAGCAGGAGGCATGAGGAGGGCCTGGGGCCTCACACTTACCCACCAGGCAGCTGCAGACTGGGCTGCCTAACCCTGTGGCTCCATCTCCACTCGAGAGGCCTCGAGCTAGGCCAGGCTCTTCCCTCTCACCTCCATCTCCTCCTCAGTTTTCTCCTCTGCTTCCTCTTCCATCTCTTCCTCCACCTCCCAGGTCTGTCTCCCCCAGTGCTGCCCTCCCCTCCCTCCACCGCCATCCTGATGCCTGCTGCCCACCACCCCCATCTCTCCACCATCCCCTCTGCTGCCCCCCTGGCTTGCTGTGCTGTCTTCTTCTCTTCCACCTGCGCCATCCACCGTGGCGTCCTGACGTCACTATCATCTACAGCACAATCCCCACCCTGGAGTCTCCTCCTGGCCTTCCTCCAGGCCCAGCACCAGGGGCCCCACAGCCAGCATCCCAGCAGCTTCTGCATATGTGACGGGGGCTGCCTCACACATAATCCATGCCTGCCACCCATGGGTGTTGTGGCAGCTGTGAGGGTCACCTTGTTCTTTCTAGGGGCTAGGAGGGTGGGGTGGTCCACAGGCCTCTCCTGTCACTGGGAAAGCCAAGACACAGTATTCAGAGTCCTCCTGTCACCCTGTGTCCTTATCTGTGGTCTCTCTCTCTCTCTCTCTCTCTCTCTCTCTCTCTCTCTCTCTCTCTCTCTCTCTCTCTCAACAGGGTCTCATTGTGTGCTCTTGGCTGTCCTGTAGACCAGGCTGGCTGCTACCTCCCAAGTGTTGGCATTAAAGGTGTGTACCATCCTGTCTGGACAACCTTTTTTTTTTTTTCTGAGTCAGGATTTCTCCTTGTAGCCTTGGCTGTCCCGGACTCACATTGTAGACCAGGCTGGCCTCAAACTCAGAGATCCACCTGCCTCTGCCTCCTGAATGCTGGGATTACACATGTGTGCCACCACGCCCCGAGGGACAACCCTTTTTTTTTTTTTAAAGAAAGATTTGTTTTTATTATTTTAAAATTTGTGCATAGACGTGTGTCTGTGCTGGGGCATGCGCAGTGAGTGCAGTTGCCTGTGGAGGCTGGGGGTGTTGCATTTCCCCCCCACCCGCCCTGGAGCTGGAGTCACAGGGTTGTGAACCACCATGCAGTGCAGGGAGCTTTGCAGGAACAGCAAGCATTCTTAGCGGCTGAGCCGTCTCTCTAGCCCCTCACCTTGGAGGTTGTGGGTTAGGGTAGACTGGCTGGATAGTAAACCCTCAGAATCTCCTGTTCCTACCTTCCCAGGGCTGAGACTACAAGCAGGTGCCACCATTGGCCCGGGTTTAAATTTTGCATGTTTAAACTGGGCGGTGGTGGTGCATGCCTGTAATCCCAACACTGGGGAGGCAGAGGCAGGTGGATCTCTGTGAGTTCAAGGCCAGACTGGTCTACAAAGTGAGTCCAGGACAGCTAAGGTAACATAAAGAAACCCTGTCTTGAAAAAAAAAACATTAAAAAAAACAAAAAACAAAAGGCCAGGTGTGGTGGCACACGCGTTTAATCCCAGCATTTAGGAGGCAGAGACAGGCAGATTGCTGTGAGTTCGAGGCCAGCCTGGTCTACAAAGAGATTCTAGGACAGTTAAGGGTACACAGAGAAACCCTGTCTCGAAAAACAACAACAAAAAAAATTTTTTTATGTTTATATGTTTATTGTGAGCTCCTGCACCGGCCCACCCTCTAGCTTTGCCCCATCGTGTTGCAGTTCTCCATATGTCCAGAAGAGGGCAGCCGCCCCAGCCTATTGGGCTGTATCCCGAGTGGTTTGGCAGCTGGAGGCGAACACGGTGCCCTCAAATGCAGGGTTAGACTTCGGGTTTTGCCTACGTCACCCGTTTCTTGACTTTCTAGGGTTACTAGGGGCCACAGACTACGCCAGGCCCAGGCCTGATGCATAGCTGTTCTATGGTTTCCCAGGCAGGACTCACTCCCTTTTTTCCATTGCCAGGAAGTGCAAGAAAAATACTTAAAGCCCGGCAGTGGTGGCGCATGCCTGTAATCCCAGCACTCAGGAGGCAGAGGCAGGTTAATCGCTGTTGAGTTCGAGGCCAGCCTGGTCTACAAAGTGAGTCCAGGATAGCCAGGGCTACACAGAGAAACCCTGTCTCGAAAACCAACCAAAAAAAAAAAAAAAAAAAAGAAAGAAAGGAAGGAAAAGAAAAATACTTAATGAATTGGGAAAGAGATGGGCTCCCCAACTTCACAGGGGAGAAGTTGAGATCTGTGAGAAAAGTTGAGATCTGGGCCTCACGTCCCACATGGCCACGAGAGCATGTTAGGAAGGCCTCCTGGGATCATCCCCTTTGGGAGACAAACAGAGAACTCCTACACATCCCTTAAAGTGCAATTGCAATGGCCCTACCCCAGAAAGACCTTCCCTTCCCTTTCTGCAAAGCTTTGGCTCCATCTCTGTAAGAAATGGTCCCAGGGCTGGGCCTCTGTGGGCAAAATGCTTGTAGTTCAGTGGGCAGGGTGCTTGTAGCTCAGTGGGTAGGGTGCTTGTAGCTCAGTGGGCAGGGTGCTTATAGCTCAGTGGGCAGGGTGCTTGTGGCTCAGTGGGCAGAGTGCTTGTGGCTCAGTGGGCAGAGTGCTTGTGGCTCAGTGGGCAGAGTGCTTGTGGCTCAGTGGGCAGAGTGCTTGCCCATCATGCATGTAGCCCTGGGTTCCTTCCCCAGCATTAACTAAAATAGGCCAGGTGGCACATGTTTGCCCTCGATCCTGTCAGTGTTGGAGAAGAGAAAGGCGTTCAAGGTCCATCCTTGGCTACATAGAGAATTGGAGTCTAGCCTGGGCTATGTGAGACTCTGGCTCAAAAACCAACAAACAAATAATAAAAAATGAAAGGAAAGAAAGAAATCAAGAAAGGCATAGAAAGGTATATAGTTGTCTCTCCCCAGCACCCCACCCTGCCCATCCCATTCCCCACAGAGGCGCTGATGCTCTTGCCACGTTCCTTGCTCCCCGCCTGGCTGCCCCTCATCTCTCTACTAAGGCTGGTGTGCAATGGCGGTGCCTGTCGCCCCCCCAACACGCTCCCCATCCCCATCCCCCCACCCACCCCGCCCCTTCCCCCCTGACCCCCCCCAACACACGCACACTCTGCAGCTGACAATTCAATACCAGCTTGGTCTCTGGCTGTGATGATGGCCGGTTTCCTTGGCGACAAGTCCTGCCCCGCCAACAGCCGCAGGTTGGGACCAACGATCTCTCTCCCCATCCCGGTGACTCAACCCAGCCTGGCTGAGCTTCCCTAAGCTGCTCCTGACCCGACCCGCCTCTCTGGGTGATTGACTTTGTCAGGGTCACAAGTCCCCCAGACATTTAAAAGGAGGCTCCTGTGGGTGGGAGGGCTAGGGTGCCTCAGTGGGGGCCCGTCCCCACAAATTCCCGAACGGATTCCTTCTCCCCGACCTGAGCAGGGCTCCCCTCGGGCACCTCAGTCAGGGTCAGGTGTCAGGCTGGCTCCACCTCTCACGGCCCTGCCCTCCCGCTCCCTCCTTCCAGGAGGGGGTTGATCTCTCCATTTTCTAAAGTCCTATCTGGAACCGTCCACACACACCTGGCCTGTCCCTTGTCGACGAGGAGCACCCTGGCAGGTGGGGACTCGGGGTAGCCAGTGGCAGTTTCCACCTGGACTTTCTGCCAAGGAGATCTCTCACTGACCACTCCTCCACGGGGTAAACCAAGTCAGCACACAGCACTCAAACTCTGATTTTTTTTTTTTTTTTTTTTTTTTTTGAGACTCATGTATTCATCCCGGGTTGCCTCCACCTCACTACATAGTTGACGACCCGAACCCCAGCGTCCCCAGCAGGCTCCCCTCAGACTGGCTCCTCTCTATTTTGATATAAACTCTCAGCCAGGCGATGGTGGCGCACGCCTTTGATCCCAGCGCTGGGGGGGGGGGGGGGCAGAGGCAGGTGGATCGCTGTGAGTTCGAGGCCAGCCTGGTCTACAAAGTGAGTCCAGGACAGGCAAGGCTACACAGAGAAACCCTGTCTCGAAAAACCAATAAACACACTAACAAACTCTCTCTCTCCTGTAGCTCAAGCTGGCCCGGAACTTTTGGCAAGTCTCCTACCTCTGTTTCCCAAATGCTGAGATGACGGACGTGGGCCACCACGCCAGGCTGAGCTTCGATGTTTAAAAAGTCATTTGCAAAATGCAAGGCGGCAGTTGGAAGAGGAATTAGAAAAAGATGGCTGGAAAGGAACCAGGTGACTAGGAAAAGGCGAGGCCGACCCAGAAAAGGCCGGGCCACGAGCAAGCGCTTCAATTGTTTGTGAATTAATCCACCGATAAGCGCCTCGGTTCTGTCCCCGGAAGTGCGTCCCGCCACCCAAGGAGGACAGGGGTCGGAGCCGGACAGCGAGGAGACCGTGGTCGGTGTGGACCCGTAGGCTGCTGGGAAAACCAAGGGAGCTCTTTTTTGCAGAGCACCCTCCCAGCCGGGTCCCAGCAGAATCTGAGAAAGTGAAAAAAATAAAAACAAAAGGCGCACGCCTTTAACCCCAGGCAGAGACAGGCGGATCTCTACAGAATGAGTTCCAGGTAGCCAGGACAGAGAAACCCTGACTTGAAAATCCAAAAATATGAAATAAAAATGATGAATATGGTGACACAGGCAAGAGGATTAGGGGTTCGAGGTCATCTTCAGATACACTGGCGGGTTGAGGTCAACCTGGGCTACCTAAGACGCTGTCTCAGAAACAAAACAAAACGCTAACACGGGATTGTTTTGAAAGAACTGTGTGGAAGGTTAGAAGGGACGTGTGGGAAGACGAAGGGCAGTGAGTGGTAGAGGAGGGACCGGGTGGGAAGCTGCGCCCCCTCCGGGCACCCGGGGCCCGCAGGCTCTCTGTCGAGCCTGCGCAAGAGCCGGGTGTCGTGGATTTCGGGGGATTCGTCTCCACCCAAAGCTGGCGGCTTCCAAAGAGACACGGGGTGGTGTTTATCGCGCACCCCGGGCTCTGGGCCGAGGAGCGCCCCTCTCCAAGCCCCCAGCGCTAAGTGTGGGGTCGTTCGTGCGTGGATTCAGGTGCCCCCCGACCGCAGCGTCCACGCCCCCAGCCAGGCTGTCTTCCCTGGGACCGCAAAGGGACCCCGGCGCAGCGTGGGCACAGGTCCCCGAGCCCCTACGCCCGCCGTCCTGTTTTGTTTCTCTCTGCGGCTTTTCAAGCTCCTCAACTGTCCCCACCTGTGCCCACTGGTGTGACTCCTCGGAGGAAGGATAGTCCGGGTTACTCGGCCTAGGGTAAACTGAGGCCACAGGTGTCTTAAAGCTGCCTGAGGGTCGCGCGCGCGGACCTCCCAGTCACCCCCTCCTAGCCCAGTCCCCCCTCCCCCTCCAGCACTGCCTTGGGTATTGATCAGGGCCTATTTTTAATTAAAAACTTGATTCAAACCAGCTTGAACTCCCCTGGTTAAAGCCAGGCTGTTCACCGGGTAATACAAAGAGACCGCGGGGGCGGCCTGGCTTCCCATGGCCGCCCGGTCTCCGCGCCTCCGGGCTTTTGTCCCTCACCTGGCCCTCCAGCCGCGGTCCTCCCCAGTCACTCAGGAGGAATGAGGGAAGCATAGATGGAAGAATGTTCCGGAAAGACCTTCTCTGCACCTTATAGGCTCTGGCAGGTGATCTTAGAGTCCCCTCAACCGGAGGACAGCAGTGGATTGTCAGGTGGGGAACAGAGGCAGAGAAAGTGCTCGCTTGTGTTTCCGGCCTTAATTCAGGCTAGGAACTTAGCTGAAAGGGGCTTTTCTGTGGGTTTTTAAAATTACTTTTTTGTTTTGTTTTTTGAGACACGTTTCTCCAAGCTGGCCTTGAACTCACAGAGATCCCACTGTGTTCTGCCTCCTGAGTGCTGGGATGAAAGGCGTGTGCCACCACGCCCCGGCTAAAATTACATTTAATGTTGTGTGTGTGTGTGGATGTGGGTGAGGACAGCACGCTTTTAGATGTCAGAGGACAATTTACAGGGGTAGAAGCGGGATTGAACTCACGTCCTCAGCCTTGGCAGCAAGCACCTTTCCACTGAGCCAGGTACCCTACCTCCCAAAGGGGACTTCAGGATGAAGGAGGTCACCCTCAACCTCTCACCAGGCCGACTTGGGACCATCTGTTCCTGTCTGCCCGACCCTGGTGCGGTCACAGAAAGTGGCTGCTGGCTTTAGGGCAAGGTGTGAACTTGGCCTCCCTCCTACACAGGCTCACCCCGGAACCCTGGCATCAGCAGACAGTGCCAGGCAACGGAAGTCACCATGTCCTATTGAGTCCAACTGTAGGAAGCTAGCCTTCCTCCTTTCCTGAAGGTCTCTGAGGACTCGTGTGTGTGTGTGTGTGTGTGTGTGTGTGTGTTTGTGTGTGAGAGACATGACAACTCACCAGTGCCCAGGATACTGTCACCTTCACCAGAGCTGGAGGGACAAACACAGGCCTCAAAGCCACTGCTGTGTGTGACTGCTGTGAAAGTGGAAAATAACAGAGTGTCACACCAGCTAACGCACTGTAAAGTGCCATGTCTCTCTAATGTCCACCAAGAGACCCCCCAGCTGACCTGCTGGGTGGGTCTTAACCACCTTGTTTCTCTGGGAGCCTCTCCCTAGAATTCCCAGGTGCGGAGGCTGGGGGTGTGGCCAGGAGTGGAGCCCCACTTAGAATTCCCTAATGAGGGACTGGGGGCGTGGCCTAGGGGGTTGGACACTTTCTTAGCCTGCGGGAGGCCTGGGGGGAGGGTGTCTTATCCTCAGGACCCTGTGAAATTTAAAAACCCTCCCATTGGAGTCTTTGCTGAACTAGCAGGCTGGCGGGTCCATTACCCTGAGCAGACTCTGCATTCTGGACAGTGGGGCTCATTTTAAGGATACCCTGTGGGAATGGTTCACAAAGGCCACCTAGCCCTGGAGACATGGCCTCAGGAGCTGAGTGTATCCTCTGTGGGCACCTGCAGTGCCCCTCCCCACTTTGACCCATGTGGACTTGTGCCACCCACAGAGCCCATTCCAGGAGCCTCTGCCCCTCTCTGAGGGGCTTAAGCAACTCTGTCCATTAATGAGATTAGAAAACTGAGGCTTGGACCTTCGTCTAGGACCAGTCAGGGATGGACCGAGGGGAGCCCTAGGTCTAAGTCAGGCCTTCTGGGGCAGTGTCTCTACTTCCTGGGGTGGGGGTGGGGGGCGGTAGCTTTTGTGGGGATGTAGGGGTGTGTCTGAGGTTTACACAAAGACCTTAAGGATGGGGGGCGTGGCTGCGGATTCGTGGGAGCGCCCTGTTCTGGCATGAGGCCCTGGGTTCCAGTCTTGTGTGTCACCCCAGCACTCGGGCAGTGGAGGCAGAGTTAGGAGTTCAAGGCCGTCTTCAGCTACCAGGAGGCCCTGCCTCAAGTAAAAGATCAAGGGACACCAGGGGGTGCCCATAGCCCCCAGATGGAAGGGTAAATGTGTATGACTGGCGCTGGTGGCACAGGAGGCAGAGGCAGGTGGATCTCTGTGAGTTCGAGGCCAGCCTTAGACTACAGAGTCCAGGAGAGCCAAGACTACACAGAGAAACTCTGTCTGGAAAAAAAAAACAAAAAACAAAAAACCCAAGCCAAATAAAATAAAAGAACAAGAGACCCCATAGATGGCCACCTCTCCAGTTTTCCCAGAACCCACAGGGGAGGAAACAGGGCAGGGTCTGAAGAGCCTGAGGTCACACATTCTCACCCCTGGGACTTCTTGTCCCCTGCCCATAGCTGGCTGCGTCTGTATCCCTACGTGCAATTCCCTTGGGGAGACCAAGCACCCACAGTCCCTAGATCCTTCTCTCTCTGTGTGTGATGTGTGTGCACATGTGTGTGTGTGTGGTGTGGTGTGTGTGTGTGTGAATTCCTATCCCCTCCTTTGAATATTTCATTATATATGTATATTTTCCTGATCAGTTAAAAAAAAAAAGATTTTTTTTTTCAGTCCAGAGTTGCAATTTAAACAATATTTGAAGCCGGCCGAAGCTATCGACCTGGCGCACGGTGATGAATCACAGACGGTAATTCGAATTCATCGACCGCCCCACCCGCCAGGAGCCACCCCTCCCCCAGCCCTGCTCCCATAATCACAGTTTGTGACTGTCGCTGGTGTGTGTGTGTGTGTGTGTGGTGTGTGTGGGGAGGGTAGAAGCTCAGAGAGGAAATTCTGGGATGGGGTGGGAGCTAATGCAAAAATTCTCCCAACATGGTGGGGGAAAGTGTTTGGGGGAGCTGGAGTCTGGACCTTCGGTGGCTCCTCCCTGCACACGATGCATTCTTTACATTTGGGGGAAACTGAGGCATGCAGAGGACAGCACACATTGGGGATTCTGAGGCTCTTTGCAGCATTTCTCCTCAGGCACAACAAAGAAAGGAATCACTCTCTGTGGTCCCCAAAGAGGTGGCTGTTTTACTGGGGCTGGGGGACAGGGAGGGGCCAGGAGTCCTGAGCCTGAGCTCAGACACCTTCCAGTTCCCCCAGGGCCCCATCCCTCTCTCTGTCTCCAGCCTTGCTTTTGGCTTCTTTCAGCGGCAGCTGCTTGGGTCTCTTTTCCTCTCTGTCCCTCCATCCGCCCCCTCCTCTTTCTGTCTCCCCAACTCTCCATTTCTCTCCCCTTTTTTTCCTATCTCCCTGGTCTACCTCTCTCTGTCTCTCCCCCCCCCCCTTTCATTCCCCCTCTGGCAATTTCTTTCTTTCATCTATCTGTCTGTCTGTCATCTCACCTTGTCCCTTTCTCTCACTGGTTCTGTGCTTTGCAGAACCCTCTAGGGCTGGTAGCTTTGGGGACAATGTGTTTCTACCGGGTCTGTGATGCTGACAGAGAGTTTCCCTCCTGTGCTCATGGAAGCCAAAGTCCAATTTTGCTCCCACCGGGTCGGGGACAAGAGAGTGATGCTCTGGGTTTGCCGGTGTGGTGGGGGGCACCTGCAGGTCTTCCGGCTGTCCCTGAGACACGGGTATGTTGAAGAGACTCGCCTGGCTGCCTCCACCACCCTCTAAATGCCACAATTTACCGCCACTTAACTGCTTTTCATTTGTGCAGGGACCAGAACTAAAGGCCTGGGCTCCAGCCTAACGCCAGCCACTTCTGACTCTGGGGAGTCCGAAGATGGGGAAGAGACCCGGAGTGCTGGGTCACAGTGTGACAGAGCGAGCCCTAAGGCGTGCAGCCTGTGTCCCAGGTTCTAAGTTCCCTGAGGTGGCCCCACTTCCAACTCGCACGACACAGTCCTAGAGGGAGATGCTGGCCACTGTAGCAGCGCAAGGAAAGGAGCGAGTCTGGCTACTTCACGCGGGACAGAATGGCCTTGACTCGAATTTAGAGCTGCAGGTTTTGGGACCCTGTGCCCAGGTGATGTCCCCCTGTGCCCGTGGTGTGCCTGTCTCTTGTCTGCCTTTTGTGTTCACAAAAGACCAATTGACACACCAATTGCAGACCATCTTAAGACACTAAAGGTGACAGGCAAATGACAAGCAGTGTGGGTTCAGGGTACACAATGTCCCTAGGTTATATGTACAGAAGAGGAGGCCCTGGTTTCAGAATTCACAGAACACTGGCCTTGGTGACAACTTGTGGACTACAGGAGGGTGTCCCACACAGGTAGGAGGGGGCTGTGTGTTGAGACACCAGTGTCCTGGTCAGCAGCAGCAGCACCCTTTAGGTGAACCTGTGCATGTTTCTCTTCATGCCCTCCAGAACTGTCCCCTCTCCTGCAAAATACAGGACCCCAAACATCCCAAAGACAGGTCTCATCACTTATGCTGAGAATCAGAGAAATTCCACCAAAAAAAGTGTGTGTGTGGGGGGCTGAGGTGGCTCTGTGTGTGCCAGGCTGCGGGCGGCTGCACAGTGGGCTGGGAATGTGGAAAAACGTCACGGGCTCTAACCAAATCCACTTCTGTCCACCCCTCCACCCAGTGGTCCCCTGTTTCTCTACACCCCTTGCATGCTTGCAGGGTGGCCTGGGGGTACAGTCAACCCAGTGCTCCACTCGAGCCTCAGGGGCGCCTCACTTGAGCCCCGGCTGCCCCGCCCCTCTCCGTGTTTGTATGCAGAAGGATCGATGAGGCTCTGGAAACCGCTATTGTCCCTGGAACGGGGTGCACAGCCCCCTCCCCACCACGCCAGAGAGAAACCGCTCAGCCTAGACCACTAGCTAGCTCTCTGGCACACACACACCCCTCCCCAAACACACAGGATGTAGGGTCCGTGGCAGCCCGCTCCACTCCTCGCTGGGGTGGGAGGGGACAGGTTAGACCATAGGAAGAGACAACGGGTCCTTGAGGGGCTGGCTGGTATGCCTGTGTGTGGGAGAGAGAGAGAGAGAGAGAGAGAGAGAGAGAGAGAGAGAGAGAGAGAGAGAGAGAGAGAGAGAGAGAGAGAGAGAGAGAGAGAGAGAGAGAGAGAGACTCAGGCAAGACGTGAGGGAAGAAAAGAATAAAGAGGGTTTGGGCTGAGAAGGGGAAACCAGCCCAAAGAGAGCGGCAGCAATTTGTTTCGATGGCGAAGTAGGAAGGCGGACGGGAAAGCGGGAGGGAGCAAGGCCCTGGGAACCACCGCGGGTGTGAAGGCCTCTGGTGGATGCCACTGAGCCCAGGGTCCCATGGGCCGCCCCTCCCCCGCAATCTCAAATGACCTTTGCCAGCGGCCAGAGCGGGGGAGGGACGGGGGACTAGCGGATCGATCGTCCGCACAGGCTGAGCGGCATAGGGAGAGAGGGCTTGGTGGTGGGGCTGGGGCAGAGCAGTGGCGAGACCATGGCTAAGGTAGTCAGCTCCCGGCGGCGCTTTGTGACTGGGTGCAGGGAGGGCGCCCGTTGGTCCCTCTTGCAGGATGGTTGGGGAGTAGGGGAGTGGCACCTCTGGTCTCGGGGAACACGCTGGATCGGGAACCCAAGGAGCGTGCAACACACAGGCGCGTACCCGAGCACGCACGGAAGTACTAGAGGGCTGTTTTAGTTTAGCATCCTATGTCAGCACCAAAGACACTAGACACCCTACACAACCCCCCAAAAGAGCAGGGGCGGCGACAATTGCAATTACCCTCTCCCTATTAGCGATGGTCGGCGGTGCAGACCCAGGTCAGCCTCGGAGGCTATAGAGGAGTCGCCTCCCACCGCCCCCCTACCCCAGGCGCCCGGGACCCACTGTTTAGGGGCCGCTGGAGAGTCAGTCCCTCACCCTGAGCCAAGAGTGTCCCCCAGAATCGAGCTTCCCGGCCCTTGTCCCCTACCTGCCAGGCGCAGCGCCGACATGCGCTGGAACTCAGGCTCCTGCAGCCACTTCCACATCCTGCGGAAGGTCTCGCGGCCGGATTTAAGCTTGCTCCAAGGCTTGGGGTTGCGAAGCAGGTCGGAGAGGGTGCCCTGCGAGCGGCACAGGATGCGCTGCGCGAAGATGGCCTGCGGGATGCTGTAGCGCTTTAGCTCCGCGGTGATGCGCTGGGCCACCTCTTTAGTGTTGATTTCTTCGGCCGCGGCGCCGGCTCCCGGGCCGCCGCTGCCACCGCCGGCGCCACCGCCCCCTCCGGGGCCACTGCCAGCTGAGTGAGGCCCGTGCGCCCCGGCCGCAGCTAGCCCGCCCAGCGGAGCCAGCAAACCCGCGGCCGCCCCACCGGCCGCCCCGCCGCCTCCCGCGCCGCCGCCGCCTCCAGGCAGCCCTCGGGCCAGCGCGTCCTCCGCGCGCCCCAGCAGCGCGGCGTGTGGCTCGAAGGCGGCGGGTGGCAGTAGTTTGTCCCCGGCCAGGTGGCCCGGAGCCCCGTAAGCGGCGAGCGGCGGCGGCGGAGGCGGCGGCGGCTGCGGGGCGCTGTGCAGAGCCGGGGGCAGCGCGCTGGGCAGCGGCGACAGGGGCGACCCCATGGTGGGCAGCTCCTTGCCGTAGGGCCCGTAGAGGTGGCCCACCGAGGCCAGCGCCGCCCGCTCGTCACGCATGAGGGTGAAGCTGCCGCTCACGCTGGCCGCCAGGCGCTGCGGAGGGGGCGGTGGCGGCGCGGTGGCCGGGTGAGGGTGCGCGTGTGGATGGCCTCCGTGCGCCCCGGCCACCGCGTGCTGGTGGAACTTGTCGGCCACGGCGGCCAGTGGCGGCAGGTGCTGCAAGGGCGTGAGCGTGGTGTAGGTGCCACCTAAACCTGGGGCCTCGCACGCCATGCCCATGGCCGGGTGCAGGGGACCAGCCAGCTCCCCACGGAAGTCAGGGCCACCACCCGCGGCCCCTGCAGCCCCCGCGCCCCCGGTGCCCCCGCCCCCAGCGCCACCACCATCCAGCAGGCTAGCCATGCCCGCCACCAGGCCCGGGCGCCCCGATGCCACCAGGCTTCGGTGTTGGGCCGCGGCGGAGCGCGCGTGGCCGGGGCTCAGCAGCTCGCCGGCTTGCGCGTGTGTCACCCCGTGCAGCCCCCCGAGGCTCTCCAAGCTTAGCTCCATCCTGGGCTCCCCCTCCGTGCGTGCTCAAGGCCTCAGCATGGTCCCCACGCACTGGCCGACGCTCCCTGTGGCGGCGGCGGCTGCTGTCCCGCTCTCTCAGTGCTCTCTCTCACGGCTTCGGCTGCTGCAAGCAGCGGCCACCAGGATGTGGCGGGGCGGCCGCCGCCGGCGCCCGGGCCCGGGTCTGACGTCAGCGCCCCCGCCCATCGCTCCGCCTGCACCCGCCAAACCCCCTGGAGTTCCAGGCTGGCTCCCCCGTCCCCCGGTGATTCTGCTTGCCCAGAGAACCCGAGGAATTATTGGGGGAGAGGGGACGCCAACCTTAGCTGGGACTCTGTGTGTTCTCATAAGAGCGCCTTTGATTTCCCGTCCCTCCACGTCCCTTCTGGCACCCCTGAGTCCCTGAAGTGTGGTCACATATACCCCCTACTCTGTAGACACCTGCCCCCCAGAAGAGCGTAGTCCTCTTTGGGGTTCAAGTGGGGGAAATGGGGAGGTCCGCAGGACAATCATACAGTCTGTATTGGCCTCAAGCAGAAGGAAGAGCAGGCACCCGGGCCTCAGTTTCCTCAATTGAGGAATGGGATGGTCAGGCCTCTGGAGTGTTCAGAAATCCTTCTTAATGGGGACGTGTGACTTTAATCTCGGGACTGGGAGACAAAGGCAGGTGGATCTTTGAGCTGGAGGCCAGCCCCATCTACACAGCAAGTTCCAGTTCAGGGCTACATAAGTGAGTGAGACCTTGTATCAAAGCAAACAGAGCCCGCCCCGCCCGAAGTCCGTGTGTGTGTGTGTGTGTGTGTGTGTGTGTGTGTGTGTGTGTGTGTGTGTGTGTGTGTGTAGCGGTGCACCTGTGTAATCCCAGCACTCAGGGAGGCAGAGGCAGGCAGATCTCTGAGCTGGAGGCCAGCCTGGTCTACAGACCTGATTCGAGGACTGACAAAAAACTACACAGAAAAACCCTGTCTGGAAAAAAGGAGGAAGGCAGGGACCCTTCCCAAGTCTAGTGTGTTTGACTGCTCTCCTGTGTCCTCTCTGCCTCGGGCCTAGGGGTGTCTTTTCAGTGGGTTGGCCACCTGTAGACCAGCTTAGGTCTTTCCTCAGACTGAGGGAGCTTAGGAACCCTCTGTCTTCCACTTGCGGAGGAGGATGGAAAAGGGGCACCTGGTGGGCATCTTACAGAGATGAGGAACCTGGAAATAGAATCCCTCTTGGGTTGGTACTGTGGACAAGCCAGACCATAGAGGGACCAGCGCCAGCCCTCTCTCCTTCCTCCTCTTTTTCCTGCCCACTAGGAGGGTTGTTGGGGTCCGTTCTGGAACCTAAAACACCCATCTCAAGGGGGAGGACCAAGTGCTCTGAAATGGCAGAGACACCAGCCCCCCTCCTCCTCCGTGGCTTGGGCTGTTGGGCTGGAAACAAAAGGAAACAGTCCCTCTGTCCCTCAGTTTCCCTTTCCCCACGGGAACAGAGGGGTCCTTGGGTGGACGGTGGTGAAAGACCCTCTTTTAGTGCTCAGAACCCTGCATTTATTACGTTCCGGCTGTTTAACCGGGGAGGGGAAGAGCCCCAGGTGTGGCGTCACTTCTTGCCTGTTGCTGCCTTGATCTCCCATAGGGGACCAGTTGGGAGGGGAAGGGGGAAGGGCCATTGGGGGGCAGAAGAAAAGGTTTCAGGAGTGGATACTTTTACTCACCCACCTCCTCCAAAGAATAGAAGAAGCCTTGGGGTCTTCTTACTCGGGGTGTCTGGACAGTTTGGGGGTGCAAAGAGGGATCACACCATTTGGGTTCCCTCCCCATGTGGTGGAGAGGTGGGGATAGCTGCTGTACCCAGGCCCAGGGTCAAGTCTGAGGTCCCCTACACACGACATCACTGATAATTAAAAATAATCGCGGGGTGCAGAAATCAATCCGCCATCCTTCCTTAGGCAATAGAATCCAGGGCTCCTGGAAGCAAAGAGCCCGAAGACCAGTGGGCGTGCACGGGGGCTGGCTGGGGTGTTTCTGAGCGGAAAAAACAAAAGGTAGCTATGAACCCTTTCAGATACTAGTCACCCCGGGGCTCCGGTGGAGGGGGTGGGGTGACACAACCCCTGTCTGTCTCCATCTCCTACTGTGGTAGATTGGGTTTTAAATGATATCCACGGCCGATCCCCCCCCCCCCCGTGATTGAGGAATCTATTTTGAAGAAAGAAAAAGAGAGGGACCTGTGGCTTTGAGATAAGGGGGCCACCTTCCTCCTCTTGAATCAGGAGACCCTCGGGTGCCACACACACTCTTTCAAGCTGCCTAGACTTGGAAGGGGCCTCTCAGACCCACAAAGGGACTTTTTTTCCCTGGCATTTGCAGCCAGCGCGTAAGTCTTCTGGGGACAGCTTGTTCTCTGCAGGGTCTGTGGTTCCACTGAGAAATGGAGTAAAATTCTAGGGCCCTCCTCCGAAACGCACTGTGTCCCCCCAGAGCCCCCAAGAACTGGCCTCCCCCACGATAGTAATTAGTAAAATAGAATTGAGCAGGACCACGGGGGCAGGCGGGTGGCTGGGGCCTGATCGATCTTAGGTCATTAGCAAATTGAGGGTGGAGGAGGGGCGGGCTGGAGGGGGGCAGGCCGACCCCCATCTCTATCTCCGTGGGGACCTAGACAGCTCATGGAAGCGCTCAGTGGACCTCGTATCCCCTCTGGGGGGAAAAAAAAATCAAAGACGGAGTCAGGCAGCCCCAGGGTGTCTCAGGCTTGCCCGGCTGCACCAGGCTAATATCCATCGTCTCTGTGCTCAGCTCAAGTTTGGGGGACATCTTGCACTCGGTTAACCTGAGGGCCGTGAGGGTCGGATCGGCACAAGCGTCGAAGGTGTTGGAGCACCTCCCTGGGCTTGGCTGGAGCAGTTGGTAGCCCCTTCAACCTCCAGGAGCCCCGTCACCCAATCTGGAGGCGCTGGAACTATCGCCCCCTACTTTGTCCTCCCTAATGTCCTTTTCTTGGCTCCTAATTATAAGTAAACATTGATGTGGGGACTTTAGAAGCACAAAATTGTCCCCTTTGGGGGGGTCATCCAGCCTCCAAGCGACACGAGCTGCTGTTTAGTCCCCACCGAAATGAGCCGGCTGCTCATCCGTGCCCTCTCTCCTCACCGGGAGGTTTTCCGTACAGACTTCGGTGACTGACTGCCCCCTCCGATCCAGACAGAGCTGGGTACTCCCTGAAACCTGCCCTGCTACAGTTCTGTTCCTCACACCCCGCCGCGCCGGTCCTCCTCGGTTCGGAGGAGCTTTTGGTTGGGCACTGAGTTGTCTGAGATGGGACAGAGAAGAGGGTCAGCCTGGGTGGTCCCAGGGACCTCTGTTGGGTGTGGGGTTGCAGGTGTATTCTGAATGTGGCACATCGGGGGCTCATCCAGGGCGCACACGGCACCCCGAGACCCCTTCAGCGTCCGGGCCGGTGACCGCTTCTCCAGTGGCACCTTCCAGGGGGCTGTTCCGCGACAGCTGCTCCCGATCGATCCCCGGTGGCCCCGCGTCTCCATCGAATCCCCCTGGCTCCGGGCCGCGCGCTGCGCAAACACCCGCCTATTTGCAGCGACGGTGGGGCCGAGCGATGCGAACGGGATCAAGGACCTCAAACTTCACTCCACCCTCTCAGCCTCTCAAGTTCCAGAGATGCAGCGAGGGGAAGAACCCCCATTCCGGACACCGATCAGCCCACTACCCTGCCGTGACTCAGTTTCCCACAAGGAAGGGGGCCACTGGCTCTGTGGGACCCCAGAGGAGAGAGCGCCCGACGCTGTACTCTAAGCCACCTGCTGTTTCCTTTCTCTGTCCTCCCCCCCTTTCTTTTTTGCCCTCCTCTTTCATCCTCCCCTCCTTCTCCGGCAGAGTCTCCCGTAGTCCAGGCTGGCCTCAGCCTCGCTCCCCACCCTCCTGGAATGTGGCGCGCCCGCCAGCTTGCTCTTCCCCAGGTGGCTCGCAGGATTCAAAGCCACCTCTGCCACCAGGTCTTCAGACGCACTCCCGCCCCCCCTCGCCCCCGCCTCTCCCCACTCTCTCCACCCGGAGCACTAGAGAAAAGGAGCTGTTCTTAGAGGGGCGGCGGGTAGGGGACTGGGGGTGGGGTGGGGACGACACAGTAGCCGGGGCGGACTTGGGCACCACGGGGGGCCTACTGTAGGGGCGGGCTGGAGAAAGGGACAGGTAGGAGCCTTCTAGACCTCCACTCTGGGGTTCGCGTCCATTCTTGGATTGAGCAAGGAAACCCTGTGGCTGGGTGCAGTCGTGGCCAGGACCATGTGCTGTATGGGACTCCGGACACACACACACACACACACACACACACACACACACACACACACACACCAACGCGGGCTCCCTGAAAGGTTAATTACGCAAAGCGTCTATTCCACGGGTCCCGGAGCTGGGGTGCCTTGGTAGTGGGTTTGCAGCGGTCACAGGCGGCACACACAGGCGGGACAGACACACTGAAGTGGCCCACGGTGGCCGCGGAGATCTGGAGGAGCCCCAGCCGGAGAGAGGACGCTGGCCTGCAGGGCCAGGCGCACGTGCGTCACCCTGGATGGCATCTGGCTCAGGGCCTCAAGCCTTGGCTAGTGGCAGAGGGTGAGGCAGGGCTGGACCGCGCCATTAACGCGTCATTTATCAGAACACTCCTGGCTCTTTCCGCTGCCCCAGCGGGTGGGGAAGGAAGACACGTCCTGGCCAGAAAGAGGCGTTTGCTCAGCTTCGGGAGGCCTCTTCGGGCTTGAGGGAAAAGGGGGTGCAGCTGTGTGGGGGCAGGAACTGCACCTGCAGAGTTAGGGTAGCGTCTGCCATCCACTGAATATAACGGGCCTCTCCCCCTCCCTTGCTGGAGAGGAAAAAATAATACCATTCCCCCCCCCCCTCACCCACTTCTCCGTTAGGACTAGGACTAGTCTTTTCTTTTCTGGAGCCAGGGGTCCTAATGGCTGGGTCATGTAGGATGCGTAGGAGTTTGGGTCCCAGAAAGGGTCTGAACTGGAAGAGGAAGTCTGACAAACCGGACCTTCCATGCCCTCTTTAGGAAATGTTTGTTGAGTGACTCAGTGAGATAAAGCTAGGAACTAGACTGAGGTGGGGAACACAGAAACCAGGCTCTGAACAGTGTTGGCCTTGGTTTGGGTGACTTTGAGTTCAGCCCCATTGACCCACCGGGGTGTCTGGGTCGACTGCCGGTGACAGGAAAGTAGCTTTAAGAAGAGTGGCTGGCGGCTTTCCTGCGCGAACAACACCTGTTCTGGTTAGGCTCCGCCCTCTGCCAGGGCCTGGGCTCCCCGCCCCCAACAGCCCTGAACTGACCTGGTCGCCAGGAGGAGGCGCCAGGGAAAAGACCTGTGGGGATTTGGGGCTCAGCTCCGGGGGCGGGGGGAGAGATCTATTACAGCCCCGGCTCATCTGCACCGGCCACAGGATGGGGAGGGGCTACGGAGGGGTGGGCGGAGGCACCTGGGACAGCCCCTGGAGCTGGTAGCAGCAGGACTTTCTCTCTGGTCTCAGTGTCTCCCAAAGGGAAAGAATATTGGGGGGTCTGGGGACCCATCCCACCTCCCTCTCCTCCCTCTCCTCTCCTCCCTCTCCCCCTCCTCCACAGGCCGCTACCCACAGCTCCCGCCTCCCTCTTACCCTTTGCCGCCTCCCCCCTCCTTCCCCTCCCTCCTCCCCAACAAACCCCAGTTTCAGCTACAGCACAGTGACTGTGACAAACCCCATTCCCTCTCCCTCCTTCACTTCTAGGGGACTGCAAGCTGGCAAGGGGACATCAGGGCAACCAACCACTTGGTTGTTTTATATCTGGGGAAACTGAAGCACATTCATTCCAACCACTCGCTTTCCCAGAGCAGATGTCTCTCAACTGAGGGGTGGCTGAAATGATGGGGTGCGGTTGGGGTTGTGACATGACACCAAAGCCTGGCTCTGGGGGGGGGGGAGCTATGTCCTTTCTACACGGCTCTTCCAAGGTGGGGAAACTGAGTCTCAGACTGCCCCCACCCCTTCAGGCTCTATCCTCGGTGTGTTCCTGCTGACTTATGGCTTTGATCCCAGAGGGTAAAGGATTCACACTGGGACCCCACACCGGGGACGCCTGTGGAGGCTCAGTTTCCCCATCTGAGCAGCTGAGCTGAAGCATTCCCAGCATCCCCTGCCTGACCTGACTCAGAAAAGCCCTGTGGCAGGTGAGGCCACCAGGGGAGGAAACAAAGGCTGCCAAGGAGGTTGAGGCTGAGGAGTGGAGACTGAGAGGGAAGAGGAGGAAGCTGGGTGTGTGTGTGTGTGGGTGTGTGTGTGTGGGTGTGGGTGTGGGGGGGTGGAGGCCAGGAGGATGGGGCTGGAAAGCAGGGAGGAAGCTCCCAGAGGAACCCTGCAGCTGGGATTGATCCTGACATCGATCCTGGGGGAACTGGAGCCAGCAAGGGCGGCTCCGTGCTGGGAGTCAGGCAGGAGGAGGGTGAGGGGCAGGGAGACACCTCCTTCCCCACCCAGGGCCAGCGGATCCAGCCACTCCAGCCCGGCCTTGGCTGCCATGGCCCCACCTCACAGGTGAGCAAACAGGAGACAGACCCTGGGGAAAGGGTGATGGTCTGTGGACGCCTGCCTGGCTCTGGCCTCTGTGGTGTGGCCACCCCTGGTTTTCAGTAGCTCTTTCCAGAGAGAGCTTTTTTCTATTTCTTCCCCCCCCCCCCCAACACACACACACTCTGCCTTTAGAGACAGAGTGTTATATAGCCCAGGCTGGCCCCAATCTCACTATGTAGCCCAGGATGACCTTGAACTCCTGATGCTCCGGGCCCCACCTCTGATACATAGTGTATTCCAGACCAACCTGGGCTCCACAGCCGGTCCTCACACTGAGCATCTCTCCAGGCAGATGGTGTGATTTCTGTGACTTAACACAGAAATCCCCACAGAAAAAGAGTCTTGTGAGGATGTGTCTATGAGGAATCTTTTTTTCTTTTGGTTTTTTTGTTTTGTTTTGTTTTGTTTTTGTTTTTCCAGACAGGGTTTCTCTGTGTAGCCCTGGTTGTCTTGACTAACAGAGATCCGCCTGCTTCTGTTTCCCGAGTGTAGGGATTAAAGACGTGCACCACCACACTGGGCTTAATCTTTGTTTCTTTTTCAAAATTGTTGTACTATGATTTTCTGTGTACTGTGTGTTGCATGTATGTATGCATGTATGTATGTATGTACAGCACATGCATGCAGTACCCACAGTAGCCAGAAGGGGGCGTCAGTTACAGCTGGCTCTGGGAAATGAACCCAGATCCTCTGCAAGTGTGCACTGTTAACTCCTGAGCTCTCTCTCTCTCTCTGGCCCAGAGAGGATCTTCTCTCTCTCTCTGGCCCAGGCGGAAGCTCTCTCTCCTCTCTCTCTCTCTCTCTCTCTCTCTCTCTCTCTCTCTCTCTCTCTCCTCTCTCTCTCTCTCTTCTCTCTCCTTCTGCTGAGGCCTTGTACTCACTCTAGCACTGAGCTAAATCCCCAACCCTGAGATCTTTTCTTGACTTTGTTTTTGTTTGTTTGTTTGTTTGTTTTACAGGCTCTCACTGTGTAACTCTGGGTGGCCAAGGACTCGCTGACCCTGAGACTCAGAGATGCTCCTGCCTCTGCCTTCTGAGTGCTGGGTTAAAGGCCTGTGACATCACACTCTGGCACACAGGGTGGTAT